>NC_140449.1:15691207-16051207 GCF_963576455.1 Neolamprologus multifasciatus | reverse complement strand
TACGCACAAGTCTATCGTTCCGTCTGTCTTTCCTTTATCTTTCTCGTCTCTCTGGCTCTGGCTTTCTCTCTCTCTCTCACACACACACACACCCTCCCTCTCTCTCTCGCTCCCCTCTCTCTCGCTCTCTCTCTTTCTCAGCACCGTTCTCCGTGATGAGGCTGCGCTTCGCCGCGATCCGCACGGACTGACTGGGGAGGTGAAAGCGTGTTCGCGCTTTTGTTTGAAGATAAGGTTTGTTCCTCCCCGGGTACCGTAGCCGCGGCTTCGTGAACTTCACTTGATCCACAATTACTTTAACTTCCCCTTATTAATTAGCGTCCTGCTTTTTGTTTTGTTTTTTGGTTTTTTTAAGGGGGTAAATAAAAATCAGAGATGGAGACAAGCGGGGCTCCGGTCCCCTCCACAGTGTGGCTTTACAGGTTCAAATATAAGCAAAACACTAATCATTTGATTCGGACAAACACAATTTTTACCGCTTTATCTGAATGAGGACATTTCTGTTACTTACCGCTTTACACGAGCTTTATTTAAGTGCCCTTTATCCTTTTTTTTTTTTTTTTTTTTTTTACATTTTTTTTGTCATCTTAAAGACTGACACTCTAAAGATTATTTTTAGGGGAGAGCCATGCACTTATAATTTAATAATGAGCCTGAAACACACCAGGATTAACTCCGACTCAGTTTGGCCGCTCATTCTCCCATGATGCACTTGGATGCTCTGACCTTAATATGTTGACCTTTTGGCCAAGAGTTTAAAGAAGTTACATACGGTGCAGTTTTTGTTTGTTTGGGTTTTTTTAACACACTTATATTTGTTATCAAAATTGCTAAACAGCATATGAAGTGCTCGTGGTGAATTACTTAAAAAATATAAGCAACTTTTTTCAATTGTTTTTTTTCTTTTCTTTTTTTTTATTGTAAATATATTCAAATGGACTCTGGAACAGAGCTCCCCCCACTGATAAATAAACAGTTGATAAACTGTCAGTCAGAATGTGAGCGGCTTCTCATGCCTACAATTACTCTACCTGTTTGAGAGAAGAAGAAGAAGAAAATATATATATATATATATATATATATATATATATATATATATATATATATATATATTCTGAATATTTAAAAAGAGACAGACAGACAGAAAAGGGAAGAGCCTTGAAATCATTCCGATTTTGACTGCCATGTTCTGAATAGTTGCCCAAACTGGAAATCACTCTCTTCAATTAGCCAGTTGGACTGCCAAGGAAGACAAGCAAGTGGCCTGTGAAATTATCTTGTAACCCAATTCCACAACTTTGGAATGGAGTCTGAAACTACAGAATAATTTATGTGGCAGACGGGTCAGCGGTGGTTCACCTTGAGAAGAGCATCTGTCTCACGAGCCTCTGCGATTTGTCTCTTCTTCCTTTGGTGGCTAAAGTTTTTTTTCTTTTCTTTAATTTAGCCCCCTTCTTTCTGTCTTCCTTATATGCAGCATTGGTCATGATCCAAACGCAGTGATGTCACGGGACAGTGCCAGTCACAAACAGGGAATCTTTATCCCAGCTTTGTAACACTGTACGTACTCTGATAGTCTCTCTTAAAATTCTCATCTTTTCAAAACAAAGACCGAGTGTTAAACAGATAAACAAGCAGCCATTATTTTTTATGTCAAACATGTTTAACACACACAATAAACTCACAAGTAAAATCCCACTGAAACCTTTTACAAGATTAAAAATGAAGCAGTTGCCCCCCCCATCCACACACACACTCTCTCTCACACACACTCTGTAAAATTACCATGTTAAACATCCATAAATAGCGTTTACTGGCCATATTAGGAACCCAGCACCAAAATCAATAATGATTTGTGGTAAGTGCAACAACACAGTGAGACAGGAGAGTCAAATTGCCAGCTGAAGATTAATTTAACGCTACTCCTAAATCCTCTGAGACTGGAGCTTGGTTCTTCTGTGCTGTTTCTGAGCCCCAGTGGCTTGTTTGAAGCAGACTTTGATTGACAGGTACAAATCTGCGAGAGGAAGAGAAAGCTTTTTTTTTTTTTTTTTCCTCGCTGCTCAGACCAGATGGTTGTGATAATTAACATGATACTGTTTCCATCGCAAGGGAAATCACTGACACAAGGTTGGTCATATTAATAGGTTAAGGTATACTGTAGGCTGTGGAGATGCAGTGCAGTGCACTCACATAATCAGATTACGGGGGGAAAGGTTGATTTAATGTGCTAAATCATTTGATTAGAACTGCCAAGTCACATTTGGGGGATGCCATTCAGTGTCAGGGGCAGTGGAGGTGGGCTTTCTGGTGGTTTCATCATGTTCATTAAAAAAAAAAGGAAAAAGAATAATTACATTTTAGTATGTCTATTACCTGCAAGCTTAAAAAAAATTTTTAGGTAACAATTAAAAAAATGTTATGTTAGCAGTTAGTGTTATTGGAAGCTATTGGCAGAACTGTCACAAGCCATCCCTGGCATTTTATTTTAAACCCAAGTAAATGTATATCTACAAGCATGCTGCTGTTTCCCAAAAAAAGAAAAAAGAATAACACTTCAAAGCCTTTAAAATAAAATGAAGTTAAAAAGTGAGAAGTTAAATAGTGATATATATATGGTTAATTACAAAAATACAACTATCTTGTCACCATAAAGGATTACCATAAGTAAAGTAGGTTTCTAATCTTCAAATGAAGAAACTCTGACATGAGTAAGTTCAGGGCTACCCCACTCAAAAAACAAGTGTGACCACCTTCCTGCAAAAGCAAACGTCCAAAAATGCATAAAGGTGACCCCTTACTGAACCTCCCACCCCTTTTAATTTTCATACACTCCCTAAACGCATGTGACTGCATCATAACACAGCTACAAAACAGCAGTTAAGTTTTAGGTGATATTAGAGTTCAGTAACATGACGAGGTGCTTGAAGTTGTTTAATAAATAATCATAAAATCAGTGTTATCTGCGTATTGTGTTAATTTTATGACGGCCTTCAATGGAGTTATTGCCTCAATAACAGCTGCAGTCTTATACTGTTTAAGTAAGCTGCTCTAGTAACTGAGTAATATCACAGGGAGTCTGGCATGACAAATTACTAGGTTGATTTCTTTATGGGATCACACATGTCCGGTGGCACTGGGAGTGACAGCCATCGTGCGGATAGGAACCTGCTCCTTAAAGAGCGAGCCTCAGCAGCTCAACTTGGACATCGGTGTTATGAGTTTGCTGCGGTGTCACCCTCTGGCTGTTGGGGATTGGTTTGTCTCGCGAGGAAGTGAGCTCTGTGTATGTGTGTGCGGTTTTAGAATGATGTGGGATGGAGGGTTGGTTTGGCACGTACATAATAACTGTTTATGTCCTTGATTTATAGATATGCTTTATAAGAGAGGCAGCAGGGAGAAGAATGAGCTGTTCAGGACCAAATGAAGGCAGTTTTCATATTGTTTTTGCACAATATTCCAGAACAGCTTTTCTTTGCTTTCCTTTTTCCTTAAAATGACCTGCATGCAGCTCTGCAACGCTGACATCTACCGTCTAGAAAACTTTAATCGGCCAGTATCACAGTATAAATCTAACAGCTGTTTTCTGTTTCACTTTCACTACAGTGTGAGTGCAGTAGTGATGCACAGCATGAGCTGCAGGTGAAAGTGCATGTGGACGTACTGTGATACTGCCTCATTTCCAGTTCTTTTGGACACTTCTTTGGTAACTATGATCTTTTTTCATCATGTATTCCATCATTTTAGTGGATTTGTCAAAGCATGTGATGAATACAAGTCAAAACTAACTTTGATTGTTTAGCAGTGTGTGGCTGGGTTAGCAAAAGCTCATCTCCTTGCTTTGTCCTCTTTTCAAAGCAGCAGGATTCTCTAAAGCTTCTTGTTTATCACAGCGATACACACTGAAGTGATGTTTAAATGTTAGCGGGTGCATATAATAACTGTCTAGACAGTATCATGCATCTGGTTTGCAGTTCAAGACCAGTGTTGTTGGATCATCGCAGCTAAGTGCTGGCAACCTCAAATCAGCTGTGTATTTGCTGACACTTCCCATTCCCCCCGCGACAGATGACTTCAATCACTCACTCGTGCTGTGAGACGGAGTCAGCCTGTTCTGAACGGGCGCTGCTCGAGCTGTGATACTGGGTTGTTGTTGTTGTTGTCTTTTCTGAGTAAGATGTTGGTGCTGATGCAGGTTTGTGGCTGAATGCTCCAGCTCTCCAACCACCCCCACCCCCACCCCCACCGCCACCGCCAGCCCACCTCACCCCACCCCACATCCATCCAGCCAGCAGCTCCAGCAGCAGTGAGCAAACAGATGTCTGAGAGAGTGCCCACTCCGCTGGCCGAGCTGCCAAAACCACCCGCAGCCCTGGAGGCCTTTGCGCCAACACTTTCCAGGGAGGCTTCACTCTTCTTACCTCTATCCAGTGCCCCCCCCCTTCCCCCTTTATCATCTTTCGTTAACCGAGGGAGATATGCTGTAATGTACAGTGTGCTTTGAAACGGAGCAGCAAACAAATACAAAACAACAACGACAAAAAGACGGAAGCTTCAGAAAGAAAAAAAGAGTGAGAGAGGGAAAAAAACAGCAATCAAAATGCCACACAACCCTAAAGCATTTTTAGAGTACACCAAAACATGCAAGTCTAGAGAAGTGATGAAAATACTAAAGAGGGCGGGATGAACAAACTTTGCTCCTCCCATTGGGAGTGTGTAAATCTGTAAATAAAAGGGTTTTTTTGTAAAAGAGGAAGAGGACAAGGAGAAGGAGGAGGAGAGCGAACCACAGGGCAGCATATTCTTCCTGCTAATCTCAGTGTCTTTTTTTATGTGGTCAAAAGCTGAGATCGTGACACCTCCAAGGGATAACCGGCAAGTCTTTTTATGGATTAAAATCATAAATATCCCTTCTTGTTTAAAGGAGGTTCACTTCTAAAAATAAATAAATAATAATAATAGGGTTGCATTATTAAGAGAGTAGGAAAAGTGATCTGACATTAGAAGGAAAGCAGCCTGTGGAATGAATCAATGAGGGAATGAATGAGTGAGGCTTTCACATCAACCCAAAATGACCGTTAATAATCTCATTACGATATCCATGAGAAGTTATAGTGTCTTATTTTCTACTGCTAAATTGTATTTTTAAAATGATCTTCATAAATATATATTATCCAAATTAAACACGAGCGGAAACCGATTCAAGGTCACTGGAAATACGTTTAAATCTGAAAGTTTGCATCAAATTTACTCTGAAGTAATATTTTTCACATTTTTAGACACAAAAAGACTTAAAAATTAATTTTTAATAACAAACCTGTTATTCCAGCAAACTAGATCAAGTATTTTCTTCTTCTTGGCCAAATAAATAATAATAAATAAAGGCAAAAAAATTTCACAGTCATGTCTTGAGGAACTTCTTTTCTGGAGCAACATTCATAAACCTGTGACACAGACACGTACTGTACGATACTGGAGAAATTAGAGAGAAAACTAATAAATCATGCCCAGGTTACACACATCTAAATTTAACAGCCGCTGTCATTTTTGATCATCTGCGTGCCAGAGCATTTCAGGACTTCCCTTTGAGTCGTTTCATGAAAAATGACCCTCTCTTAAATACCCACATCCCCGACTTTCCCCTCAGCTCACACATTTATTTCTTCTCTTGAATATTTTTAAATCCGTCGACCTCGGTGTCCAGAGGAAGCGCACCAGCTCTCAGCTGTGCAGCCCCTAGATCAGACAGGGGCTGAAGACTTGTATTTTCATTTTCAGCTGAATCTAAAAAAAAGGCCATTCATAACTGTGTGCTGATGTTTAAAAGTCTATCACAGTATTCTTTAATATTAGAGGAAACCAGGGGCGTAAACATCTTCCCTAGTGCAAGCATCAGTCAATATGTGCTCTACGTTATAGTTCACTGTAGTGATTTTGTCCATGCTTCAATACAGCATCGTTTGTAAGGCAGAGGTTTGTACACCAAAACGTCCAAATGACAAATTTCCTGCTTCACACGCGAGCCCCTCATGTGTTTTGACATCTTGTGATTTAGCGTTATTCATTTTTATGAGGTCAAGTAAATTATATTTGATGTGTGTAGTCCACCCCCTCCATATATGCAGAAGTAACTGAAGACTCACAGCTGAACGCAGCACTATAATACAGTCTGTTGATGTATTTTATAAGTGTGTCTGCTGGTTTATTACATATGCAGAGGCATCAGTGCACAGCAAAACGGGGGAAAAAAATGCATCAGTATATTCACAGAAAGGCAGGCCGTAGACAGCTCAGGAAATAAATCTACATCTGCCAGGCTCCATGCAAACAGCAGAGCCACCCTTAATGGTGAAACCATCGATGAAAAAACAGATAAAAATATTAAATATTCAGACATTCCTTTCAGGCAGTATCAAAAGCGTCCAGATGTGGGAAGCTGAAGTTGTTATCATGAAGCCAACGACAGGCATTGAAAGGAATTCCTCTGAATTTTCAACCATATAAAAGTATTTTATGGCATGCAAATAAATGGTAATTTTTTTTGACTATGGAGGGGGAAAAAACATGCCAATAAACCCTATCATTTGGGACTATAACTCCACAAACAGGAGACACTTTCAATTTGCTTTGCCTGTCTCCCCGCGTTAGATGCTTGCGATTGCCGCGAAATTAATCCATTTAACAATCTGTGGCTTAAATTTGAGGATTTCCAGTTTTTTTAGAATATCAATAAGTTCCAATTGAAGAGAGGATTCTTTTGCAATTCAGGCATGTGCGGGCGATAACGGCAGAGTTGGCATGAAGAGAGGCAAAGATGGATTAATTATGCAGAGAACATGGAAATTCTGCTTATCATCGCTTAGCAAAGGAGCCCAGCTCACATAATCAGAAAACGAGGATGAAGAAAAAAAAAAAAATAACAATGCAATGGCACCTTCCAGCCCATCATCTTACAAGTTAGATTTTTCCTGTAATTAAAAAGTAACATACAATTAAATTCATATCTCATATACAGACTATGAGTGGGTGTATACGAGTATTAAATAATTGCATTGGGATATAAGTAGTGAAGTTAAAAAAAAGGGGAAGGAAAAAGAATATTTAAAAAAATCTTGTTTCACTGGGGAATGGCTCCCCTGGGTTGGATTGAACTACTTAGAAACTGCAAACTTAAATTATCTCTGGAAAGCAAACAAAGACAAAGGCTAAAGAGGGAAGACAGAAACTGCTGTGTATTTACTCACTTGTGTGTTTTTTTTTTGAGACATGCTCTCGGTGCATTTTGCAAACAAGAATAATAATGTCTAAAGGCAGTTCTGGCAAATCCCCTCTGAGGATGCATGATATGGAAAGATATATGCTGCATTTTTGTTTCTCATTTCATGTCGTCTCCACATTTCGCCATCGAGCGTTTCGGGATGTCGAGGAGCTGTGTTCAGCCTGCCAGCCTCTGTGAGAAGCAGCTAATGTGTGCTGGGCTTAGGCTCACATTTTCTCTTATTTCTTAAAGAGAAGCTGATTAAACTGTTAATGTCGTACGGTGGTTACAAACAGATGAGAGGCTTAAAACCTTCTTCTCTGGGACACCTCTGATTTTAAGGAAAGCATGAAGGTTAAAGGTTAATGGTGTAGCACATCAGGGTAGGGCAGACTGGCAGCTGCCGTTGTCCCTCACATGACCGATCTTATCCGATCTAAGATCCCACCAGTGAGTGTTACATGCTCTTTTAGTCCGTTTCTCATGTTGCATTTGATATAAAAACTCATCTCATCTCATAAGATGGCATAAGAGCGCTGAAAATCCTACTTGACACATTCTTCAGACGTGCCTGCTTTATTTTCAGGTCAGTGCGGTGCCAGATGTTAGATCTCAGAAGTAAGTAAGTATATAAAACGATTCAGGCTGACTCCAGCCTTTGTTCAATAATTGTTCTGTCAAGGGCTTTTAGTAAAATCATAAACTCCAGCTCCTGCAGCATCTCGCCCCATCATGACTTTTTCGGCTGATCCCGAGAAGCCAATCCCTTGAAACTTCTCGAATCGGGCTTTTATTTTTCTTTATCCAAGATAGCTTTCCAGTTCACTTGCAGATTGCGGCAGCCTTTCAGACAGCACACCTGTTGCTTGAGCCTTGATTTCGCTTTTTGATCAGAGGGCCCTTTGACAAAAGCGGGAAAGAAGAGGCTGAAGAAGAGGGAGAGGCAAGAGAAAAGATCCTTATCGAATGCTCTCCACCGGACAATGAATTTTCCCCCACCATTCAAATGTATCTCCAGAATGCTTGAGTGATTCATTACAGCAGATTCTGAAGTGTGACAATGGACCTCAGAAATGAGTGATGCTATCTTTTTGCTGATTTCATTTCCCTGATCCTCCTTATCCCTGTGGCCTGTGTACCTCTATTAATTAGAAAGTAGGGATTTCCACTCATCAACTGATGGGTTTCATGCTCCGCTCTGTCACAAATCTCCTGTCCACGCTATCTCTCTCCTTCCAACCCATGGCTGCCTTGGAATGTACATACTCCAGCTCAGGCTTCAATCTCAGCAGCAAGTCAGGGTGGCTTTGGCGATTCATAAATATTTATAAACCGATTAAGAACGAATAATAAAGTTATAAGACAGTGGTTGGTTACCCTTGAACAGTACAACGGATGACTTCTTTAGAAGGGGAAATGTGATCAAACGTGCCGGAAACGGTTCTTTCTTGCTATTTTGAGTGCAGAAACCATGTGTTTGTTATTGTATTTCTCACTCGAGCGACCTCATAAAGCAATTAGCAATGTGATATTTATAATGATTAGCTGCCCAGTGATCAGAATGCTTATAAATATGCAAAGCGCAGCAGTATTGAGCAGTTAAAGCAAAGCAGAAATAAGATGACAGACAAGGACATTTTAACCCCTGTGCTTTGTTGACAGTGACCTCATTGTTTGTGGGATAATTACAATTGAAAAATTAGGGGTATGTTTCCTGCAAGATTTAGGAACACACTGAACTGCACGGTAACGCTACAGTTTGCAACAAAAACAAAAGTCATGGAAGTGAGCATGAATCATTGTTGTTAAATCAGGTAGACTTTCTATATTTTACAGGCTCTGCTGGATCAAGCATGTGTTGCTTTTACTGTCCTACAACAAGTGCCTGAATTTAACTTTTTGACTCACTGGCCTAGTAGGGGTCTAGTAGATGAAAAAGTTTACCAGCCATGCAAATATTTAACCAGCTAAAATGATGAGTAGCCTCTCTGTGGTGTGTACACTTTAATTTGAGTACATGAAATAAAACAAAATTAAAGTCGAAGCTCGAAAATTTAAGCTAAATATTTTCAAAATTGTTTGAAGGCTAACTGAATGCATGAATTCCTGATCTGAAAATTGTAAATGTGCAGAATAATAAAACATAAAATATAAAGGTTTCATACACATTAAATGTTTTTGATCATTTTAAATGAACTTATCCCTGCTCTTCATACTCTAGGTGCTCTTGCAGATGTTTGCAGAGTATGGGGCAGGTCTTAATCAAAGGACAAAAGCAGGTCGTGAATGACACCAAAACGCAGTAGAGACTTTAAGCATACATTTTTTCCCCATAACTATTTCAGTACAAACATTTACCTGCCAGTGCATATCCTCACCTTCATGCATCCAGTGGGGAATCTATCTCCATTTGCTAATTTTGGACCCTGCAAGTTACAACCCTTCCTGAGTTTGGACAACGTGACCTAGAGAGGCCTAACTCCCTGTTATACCTCTAAGGAACAAACTCTTACTAAAAACAGAAATCCACCCTGGCATACTTCTAAACTTGCAGGGGAATGGTGCTGTTTTGCTTTTTTGTTTTTTAAAAAAACATCACAAGATTAGGAACAGTTTTAGCAAAACAGTGTTTTCTGAGCTGTTTAATATAAGAATGTCTCCAGAATCCCAAATAGAAAATTAGAGGTGATTCACAGCAGCCTTATTGGTTTTAACCCTGTGTTGGTTATTATAACAGAGATGTGTGTCTCAGCGGTGGCTGTTATCTAGAATTATAGGAACTATACCCCAGTGTATGTTACACATTCCATTTGAGCTTGTCAGTCTTAAATGGTTAATTGGGATTTTGAAAATGTGACAAATCTCATGACAGTGGTCATCTTTTATTATAAAACACCTGATAAAATAAAAACAGCAGTCGCGAGAGAAGAAAAATAAAAAAGTTTGAACCTGAAAACTATAAAGGCTTTTTACCATCAAAGTGAAAGACACATTGCATAGCTCCCAAAGTACCTTTTGCTAAGGTTTTTAGGGACAGTCTGACTCTTGAAAGTGCCATTAATTATTAATGATACCCAGCACAGCTGAAATGGCCAATTTCCCTGTTGTCTCTATGACTAGGAGGGTGCTTGAGGGCGAAGACCTGCAATTAGCTGTTATATGTGGGTGGCCATTCTAGACAGCATCAAGTCTTGTTAGTAGCATGACTGCAGAGGAAAGGAGAATGAACCCCAAGACTAATTATCCTTTCCCTCTCCCTTAAATATGAAGACATTAAAGTTGATTAGTCTTTCTAATTAGGTTATGCTTTTTGATACCACTTATGTTTTTTGCTTCTGGCTTTTAAGTATGATAATCTCTTTATTTTTTTATTTTTTTTTTTATTTTTGCATACTTGCCTGCAAAGTTATTCTATTGTACTGGCATCATAAAAGTAGGTGCACATATGAGACATGTCTATTCTCTCTTGTCTTCCTACCAGTCTGTTTATCTAAGTAATAAACTATTTTGTTGGAAAGAAAAATCAGCTTTTTAGGTTTATTTCTGCATGCAAAGTGTATGCGATGTCTCTCTGGAACAAAGGAACAGTGGGTCGACTTGTACATGCATCGTGTACGCTGAGAAATGAAACCACAAGAACCACTTAACCCAAGATGGTGCTTTCAAATAAGAGCTAAATCTGATATGCCAACTCCTCCCCGCCTTTTGCTACAGCACACAAGGACATGACTGGGCAGAAAAAGGAGAGTCCTCATCTGTAAGATTAGGTTTGGCAACTCTACGCCTCTCCTCTGGATGTCAGATCAGCAGAGTAAATTATATTGAGATCCTCTCAGAGATGACAGATGAAATCTGTCTCTTTGGGCTTGACGTGGAGCTGCAGGTGATACATGATATGTGATAAGGCGGTGATGTCACGGCCGCAGGTGGCTCCCTCTTCCCTTCTCCCTCCCCCCGCCTCCTCCTCCTCCCCCCGCGTCCCTTCTACTTGTGTGTAAAATGGCAGCACTGTGAGCGGCTCACAGAGAACTTTTATCTCTCCCCATCTGTGTGGTCTCAGGCGCGATGATCTTGGACTCCAGCCATCTCAACCTTCATGCCATTTAAGAAGAAAAAAAAAAGACGGGTGTGGGGGGCAACAGGAGGATGAGAATATATAGAGGGGGGAAAGGGGGATGGGGGGAGGCTGTGTGATGCGGCTTTTGAGTTTCAGGGCAAGCAAGCAGCTGTCTGATATGTTTTTGTGTTGCATAAAGCCATACACTGTGTCTAATTTAAACTGAGTTTATGTGTCACTTTATATGTGTCTGGCATATACGCATTATACCATTCAATACTTTGCAATAATGTTTGGTATTTGGAATATTTTCTTTTGGTTGTAAGTGTATTTGTTTGGCACATTAGTTTATCAAAATAAAATATATGACATAATGGCAATGAAAACAAAACTAAACCCATAACCTAAAGATTAGTTTGTGGCACATAACATGAGAAAGAGAAAAGTGTTGCCCCCTTTTTTCTGACATATCAATACAACCTTTCCATATGACCGCCAGTAATCCTTCCATTAGCTTTAGCTAACTATTTCAAATGTTTATTCAAGTTATTTAGCCTACATCTAGCTAATTACCTTAAATGTTTACATTTGGCTATTTCAGCTGTTTAACTTGACTGCTGTTTCATGACAAAACAGATATAAGTTGGTTTCTGAAAACAGGCATTTATCACATTTCTTCTTTGCTGTATCCAGTGCCAGAAATATCACAACAGCAATATTTGCAAATTAAAATACTACAAAGGTACACCATATAGTTATCCAGGGAATGACAACAAATGAACTGCACAAACATGAAACATTTCTACAAACAGAAAATTCACTTTGTTGGCAACATAATAAAAGAGTCTCTAGTCTTTAAAGGTTCTTTTTTCAGCAGTGACTTTAGATATATACAAATATATTAGATAGATATAAATAACTCTAAATAGATATAAATAAGCATGATGCCACATGGAGGACCAGCTGTCCATTTATGTGATAAGTGTCAGTCTGAGACTTACTGTATTTTTACTGTAACAAATAAATATAAGCCTACTATAAATCACATTTAACCCTGCATTACATAAATTCTGTATATGCAATATAAGGTTAAACTCCCGCCACCAGTTACTGAGAGCACTGACCTATAACTCTATTTTGTGATTTCCTCATTTATACACAGTGGTTAAATTTCAATTTGGTAATGTCAAAGATTGCCGTGCATCTGAGAGATTGATTGGCCAGATATTTACAGACAGAAAAATCTAAATTTGAATGAAAAACGGTTTATTGATGTGAAAGCGTCACCTATGATTTACAGGTTTTGATGAACTACATAAACTGTAACATGATCTGCGCAGACAGTTGATGAAGTCTGAAGTCTGTCAGTGAATTCTCCTGTATGTCAGTATCAAATAAAGTAATGGTGGTGTTAGGCCACGGCTAATGGACAAGACAGTATTAATGCAATGAATTAATTAAAATGCATATGTCAGTCAGTAATTTAATAAAAAGGAAATTATTCAGAAAATTATAGAGCATTTAAATATGATATTAATATCAGACATTAATAATGCAGTAATTGATTAAACTATTATTTTGCGTAATATTGAAACTATGTTAACTAGTCAAACAGTTCAACCTGAGTTCTAAACATGTATGTCAGAAGCTCCAAAGTTCCAGAAACAAAGCTTATGGGAGAAATGTTTTACATGTTTTACATTACGTTGTTTCATTACATTTATAGTTCAGTTGATCATGTTGTCTTTTACTAAACTCCATTCTATATTAACAAAGCTGTGACACCAAGAGTGCAGTGGGCTGTGGCCATCTTGATGAAGAAGCCTTTGTTGGTTTAGACATGTGTCTTACCAGTGGTGCACTGTTCTAACTGTGCAGAGGAACATAAACGTGAATGATTAAATCATTCATCCCTGATTGAGCTGTAAGCTGTAAAGACAAATTTTTAGCTGATCTATATTAGTTCGATTGCGTTAATTAATTGAGATGTCCACATACCACCTAGCAACCCCCCCCCCCCCCCCCACTCCAGATGTGAATGTTACCCCAGTTTGGGAATCAAACTGGGTAACCCGTGCCCCCCCCCCCCCCCCCCCCAAAAAAAAAAAAAAAAAAAAAGTCAAGTTAAGTTCTTAATGGGTTCACTCAGAACTAGAATACAAGGGGGGCTATTTTCTTGCCAAGCCTTCCTGAACAAACAGGTATGCCTGTAGTTTTTTGATAGGGACATCTTCACACCGCAGACACTGAGTAGAGCTTCAAGGAGTTATCGTTTTGAAATGAGGAAAAGTAAATATATGTTGCTTGTCAATAATTAAGATTGCCTTGCCTTTTGTTTCTATGCAGCAACTATGTATGTTGTTGTCAATGTGCCATTTTGGACTCAGCTGCACTTCAGAGATATAGAGGCTGGGCATGCTGTCTTCCCTGTATTGTGATATTTGAGCTTGGCACTGTTCTTTCATGTTAATGGATAAACAGCGACTAACAGTATATCGACTCTCAGGTTCTGAATGCTTATACATAAAATGCCTTTAATATGGACTATAACATCAAATATTGTTTAAAGGTTACTCCATACAGTAATGCTAGAATTTAATTAAATTCTATGATTGTCTAAGCAACATGAGACAGGAGGGCAGCTCTAAAGCACAACATTCAGCTGAATAGCTTTGAACTACAGATAGTTTACAATAATTAAACTGGATTGCAAGTTGTTTAATCAATTTCAGAGCTCTAAACGGTAACAATCAGCCGCCTGCAGTTCATGTGTGTTTGTGTGCACGTGCACGTGTGAATATGCATGGGTACGAGTGTGCACGTGACAGAGTGTGGTCAAAAAGAGATGAAAACGAAAGCATTTGTCTGTTTGCAATGCTACCAGTGGTGCAGGCGTATAGGGTCTCACTAATTAACCTCGACGTTGATAATGTGCTTAATTACTTTATATTGTGATTTAGTTTCTTCCTAGAGGTTATTCTCTCTTTCAGATTGCAGAAATAATCTTACATGCCTCAAAGGTGTTGAGTGGAGAATGCAGTGCCCCAGTGAAACGCCGGTGCGAGCTGGCATCTGTGGATAGACTTTGTGATTACCACCACATTGACATCAATGGAAAGCGTTTGACACCTGGCCCAGAGAGAGGGCAGCATCAGGGCTGCAAGAACTTTGATTAAATGAAAAAAAAAAAAAAAGATGACAAGCATAGTCGAGGGGGGAAAACTTGATGTAATTTTGTCTGATCACCACACTGGCCCTGTGTCCTATCAGGCAGAGGACCTCTCATCACCTTTAAATTTCTCTGGGCTCATGAAAAGACCAGACACAGGTTTGATAAAAAATGAAAGAAAAAAAACTATGGCAACACAAAATGGGGTGAAATGAGACTCTGATCCTCTGCCTTTTGATATCTGGTGGAGTCACTATGCAACAATTTACTTAGTAGTACAATTTTAAGTCCTTTGAATTTGGATTCATGCAGACCTGCAGAGAAGAAGGAGGTGAGAGAAGGGATACAGTACGCTGAACTACAGTGTACCGAACTAAAAGTGAAAAATAAAAAGCAAGTATGCCATATCAGTGACATTTTATATTTTACATCCACTTTCCATAAAGGCTTTACACCTTCCAAAAGGAAACTATTGCCAATAAGGACAAATACAAATTGCAGTAGTGTCGTATTATGATGACAGTGGAGCGGCACTAAATGTAAAGAAAACACGAGTTCATTTCAGTGTGGTTTAATTACGGGAGAGGACATTACAAATTATCACAGTACTGAAACTGAGGAAAATCTGCTGAATACACCTTCCCTTCGTAATGACATGGGATTGTTCGTAGATAACAGCGCACACCTGCATCTCTTCCTCCCTCCGCGTGCACACACGCACACATTCACACACTGACATATACACACCCGCTCACCTCCCCCTTTTTGTTTGTTTTGTTTTGGGCAGTGAGGATAACACCTGCCTCTTCCCAGTTAATGGTCTTTTTAATTCATGGCTCAAACCCATTTAAAGGCAAACCCTTTCACAATTTGCTTAATTTCTGATGTCATTTCCACCCTATAATTACTGTTCTCTCCCTCATATTTATCAGTCAGTGTACCTGCAATGAAAATATAAGACCTTGACACCACTTTTGCAGAATCAAAATACTATTTAATTTGATGTCTTTGGCCGTCAAACAACATTGTTCGAGGGACGTAATTAGGACAAATTTATCTTCTTTTTTTTTATTTTGGGGATATTGCCAAGACATGTGGGACCTTTATGATAAGAAGGGGGAAGAGAACGTTTGAACACCGCTGCCCAGTATCTCGTGGTTATTGTGAATGGCTTTCTGTAAAATTAATGGTGTGTGTTGGGTGGGGGGTGGGGGACTGCGGTGTGGCTATGGTAAAACAGGATGCAGATGTGGTTACAGGGCATCCAGGTAAGGAAGCAGTCATTTCCTAAACACACTGCGGATACAGACCCTGCACACACATTCACACACACATGCACGGTGTAAATGTAAGAGACAAAATAGGAATTTGGATCATTGTCGTTGTTCCCTCTTTTGTCATTTTTGCATTTTGACCCACTTCACTCTTCCCTCAACACGTAGAATTGATTTTTTTGTAAGGGTTTTTTGGAATATGAGCTCGGTTTGCTTGATGCCTAATGCCACTCTTTTACTGAATCAGAGGAGGGAAAAAAGAGCAACATGAAATGTCCTTAAATGTCCTGTATTGCATGTAACACAATTATTAATCAAGCCTTGACAAAAAGAATTATTATATTATCCAATATCCACGACCGTAATGTGAAACCTCTTTGGTGCTCCTAACACTTGCACTTGTTTACTTCCCTTGGACTTCGATTGGACTGCACTGATCTATATGCACATGAGGAGGAATATGTGCAAGACAACTGCTCCCAGCAGAGTGAAAAATTACTCTAGGGGGACAAACAGATTTTTGTGAGGTTGTTCTGCTTCTGTGTACAGCCAGATTTCCTGTACACAACCTGCTATATGTTATGTTGTCAAGACTGATATTTTTTTTTCTGCCGCAAAGGAAAATTAATTGCGAAGAGGGCCGAGAATTTGTTTTCATATTGGCTTGGTAGAGCTGAGTGCCAGGATGGAGGAGGACAGCTGTGGGGGAAGGCTGGCCGACCCGCTGCCTTCTGCCTCTCCCATGCCTAGCTGCACAGAGTCTGTGACAAAACAAGCCTCCAGGAATACTGGGCAAACACAGAGCCTCTCAGTGGGATCTGCACTATTTCCTGAGAGTACCACAGCCAAAAAGCTTCACACTTCCTACTGCCTTCTCTTCTTTTTCCTAAATTGAATTGTTGCTTCCATATCACATCAAAGATATGGGAAAGTCATGATCAGAAAATGCCTGTTCAGTCAGCGCCTTGCAAATAGGAGCATCACTCAGGCAAGGAGGTGAAATTGCAAACAAACATGTTCTTTTAAAACGCTTTGGCAACTTGCAACAAGAAATAAGGTCAAGCATGTTGTAAGTGATTCCACCTCTTCTCAATCTCCGTGTGCTCTCACTGTACGAGGCTGTTGAGGCTCAGCCAGGAGAGATGAGTGAGATAGTGGAGGCTGAGGTAGGAACCATTTTCACACTGCCACAATTACAGCAACCGTCATTACATTGCTCACTCTTACTCAAATACAGATAGAAGCCCCAAAAAATTATGCGCAGGCTAGGAGGAGAAAGTGGCTCACTTCTGTTTGCTAAATTAATCGCTTCCTAAATGGCTCCAGGCCAGGCAAAGTTAACATTTGCAGTTTCAAAGGTTTTCAGCGCTTGCAATGAGCCATGAAATTACTGCATGCCGTCGAAAATGGCAGCTGATGAAAAGCCCAAGGAGCAGGTCCCACAGGCAGAGAGAGCTTGGAAGTGAAATCTTAAACACAAAGTCTCATTTCTGATTCGGATCATGGTGAAATTCAGAACTAAAACTCGGAGAATGAGTGAGTCCATGTCCGAAAGCAGGACAAGGTTGTGACAAGACAGATGATGAGCAGCTGTTTGCGGCCCGGCAGGCTTGTCCAGTAGTCCGAGGAGGCAAAGCGGAACGCAAAAGGTTGGGTTGAAGGAGAGTAATGATGATGTTGAGGTGCTCAGCTGCAGCCAAAATGGACTGACCCAAATTAGGTTTGATTAAATCACAGGAGTGACGCTGCAGTTCTGCAGACATCATTAACATCAAAATGATTATGGCGGAACAGTTTGGCTCAGCTGCTAGAACACTTCCATTTGCATACTGACTGAAATAAGCTATAAGCATGTCCAATTACATCTGAAACACAAAAGAGCTACTTCAGAACCCATCGCTTCTCTGCTTTACCTTTGTTACATTTACATCTTTTAGGATTTGCTCACAACACGCCACAGTCTCAAAAATAGGAGACACTTCAGTGGGATCATTTTACCTGAAACAGCCCATGGGACAGGTTTAATAACAGCATTTCCTTCCATAAAATGAGATTTAAGTGTTGCGAAAAATAAATATTATCTCATCACTAACACATTATAATCAGATTTGCCAATTTCCTGACTTTTGATTCCACAAATTCCTCTGTAGCTGGGTAAAAACATACCTCTGCTCCTGCTGTGCCTGGGATTTCTAGCTTTTTCCTTGCCAGCAAAAAAAACCCCTCCCCCACATATCAATCTGCAATCATAGAGCCTAGCAGACACTTTGGATTGGAGAAACTTTGACCTATTTTTCAATATTGGAGTGACCAACCAATTTAGGAACCAATATGATTTTTTTTCATTAAGCATGTGTGACATGAAATTAGATCCTCAGTTAGTTGATATCTGGAAGAGTTGGAAGATAATCATTTGATGTCCTGTGTGTATCTCCTTAAAGAGTGATAGTCTGCATACTCTCAGGCTAAAAATACTCACCTCAGAATATTTCTTATTTAAGTCAAATCCAAGCACTGGCATGCCAGCTGTAATGTTAAATTAATTTTGTATGATTTGGTTAAAAACAGGGGGGAAATTCTTTGCGAAGACATCACTTATTACCGCTAATAGAATTTTTGAGTATGTTTATCTTGCTGTTCATGTATTAATGACATTTAAATATGTTATGCCTCCACCATGAAACATTAAATACTCTATTGTTGGGTCAAATTTGGAGTGAGAGAGAAGAGGTTGGTGTTTATAAATGAGAGCTTGATTAATTAAAGAATGCATTACATTTTAATGGTGAATTGTTAACACGTGCTGTAGCCTCATTAATATGTGCCCCATGGGGATTTCAGTGCCATCATTTCACCAGCAACCTGCTGGCTGCAGGTCCTGTGGCTATTTTATGGCGGTGGAGATTGATAGTTGACAAAGCAATTAATCACACGGAGGAGCAACCATCCTCACAGTGGGTGCAGCAGCAGGAGGAAAGCTTGCTTACATTCTTTAACAGCGATGAGCTAATGCTGCATTTTATACAGTTTGAAGTAACTTTGCTAAGATTTGAAACTGATGTTTACAAAAGTAAAGCTCTGACTGTTTTAAATCCCTTTTTTTCCTCCACTTGAAGCTACTGAGCAGATCCTCTTGCTATTATTTATAAGGCTTGTTTTGAAGTGAATGTGGGGTTTTTTTTGTGCTTACAACATTTAAAATATGTATTCAAAATTCAACAACTTTCCATTGGAGAAGCCACGCTCCAGTTACAACCACCAAAAACACAGTGCCTAGAAAATCTGTTTACAATAAGGTGAGTGTATCTGGCAGAGTACATGTGAAACTGTTTTGTAGCAATGGCACAGATGAGTTTTGATATATTTGATCAAAATAATAGTTTCAGTTGTATTGGCTTTTGTAATCTAGGTAAACTGTGAATCGACACTAAATTGTAAATTTCTTTAAAAAACAAAAATAGATTTTTTTATCTACTGCCGGATATATTAACACATAATAAAAAGCATGCTAACATTAACAAAATAAACCAGCAGAAATTTAATAGCATAATAAACATCATGTTGATTTATATGAATTAAGGAAAGTTAAAAACAAAACTCAGATTTTTTACATCTTCAAAGTTGCTGTGATAGAAACAAAAAAATAATTAAACGGCATGCTTGATTACCCCCATATAACCTTTTTATTTTTCTTCATCTATAATTTCTATTTTAATATCTATAAGATACTTCATATATATTACTATCGAGATGTATGTATTGTATATACTGTAAATACCATATATTCTGTATGACTGTGCTGTTTGCACTATGGCACCAAGACCATTTCTTGGTTTGTGTACAAACTTGGCAATAAATAATATTAATTCTGATTCTGAAATGATAAAAAAAAATAAAAACGTTCAGTCAACAGTGCCTATAATAATTGCCATTTGTGCAATTTGTCTAATAGATTCTATAATTTTTCCAAGTCTATCAAAAACAGTTTTGTAAGACAGCCGGATGCTGCGAGGACAACCTCACAGCATGTGCAAACATGTTAACATGAACTTAACAATGCCATGCTGACTGGCCAAAGGGCTTACTAGTCCCTGTGCCTCTTGAATTGTTTAAAACTTGTCCCTGAACCCAGTTGCTCTGTAGACGCCATTTTCTCTCCTTTCACTCCTAATTACCGTAGCCTCTCCAGAAAGTCCTCTGTTGCTCCATCTGTCCCCTCAGCCACTGACAGAGATACTCTAATCACCTCACATAGCAGGGCTCACATGGGAAAAGACTACACCAACCACCATACTGTCTCAGATATAGAGGCTCCGCTAGATGCCAACACCTCACGGGGGGTAAGCTATAAACACTGGCCGCAGCCTTGTATGGGATATCTTCAGTGATGTGTGCTGAAATGGAACCATTTCATGTTACAGATCTCCCACACAGCCCGACAACACTGATGCCAAATGGGATTTTGTATGAAGTATATGTGACATATGTCGAGTGCATTGACAGTCCATCAGTAGCTTACATCAAAATGACATTCAAGGGATGAATCTCTGTTTTTGGAAGGATATGGCAAGTTTACATTAAGCTACATACTGACATGAAATATGACTTGTGAGGGAAAACATATTTTAATGTTCAAGACTATCAGAAAAATAGATCAAATTGAGAGAGAGGAAGAGAGAAGAGCGGCTTGTAATTGGAAAAAACTTTATTTTCAACCCTGCATGTGTTCTAAAGCCATGCCTCCACAGATCCATGTATTATTTAATCTTATTCTGCATGCCCTGCAGCTTCATATCTCGCCCTCCTTGTATTTGATTCTGTTATTCTCACCCAGGTTGACACTTCCTGACTTCTCATTTTTGCTTCTCGATGACTTTCATGTGTTCTTTTGTGGGCTGCTGCAAGTTTTTCCAGAACTTCTCCTAAAGCAAAAAAGAGAAACTTTCCGGTTCAGCTAGAAAGCCTTCTCATCTTGGCGGAGGAGCAGCCGAGGCAACTCTCAAATGATGACAGCCATCGTGAAAGGGCAGATAAGCCCGTGTGGCTTTGCCTCTGATTGTATGTTCATCTCATTCTGATCCGGCCGCGATTCTAAGCCCCTGTCTTGCAGTCCTCACTCTCCCAACAGTTGATCTTCTGCATGTCATTGAAATCGTCTTATAGCTGATCCAGGAGACAGGGGGAAAGTGGCTGTTTGTCACCCAACTTCAGTCTTGGCAAGTAACTTCTGCTATGTTATTTTCTTTTCTTTACAGTGTGACTGACTGGTCACTTAGGCAACGTGTTTTTTTGTGGTTTCAGTAGACATTCTGGTTTCAGAATACATGGGCTCCAAAGAAAAACAAACCCTTACACACTCGTTATTTACAAAAGATCACTATGGCTTGCATTCAAGGGCTTCTTTTGGTTTGACGTGTCTTTTTTTATTGATAATAACCGACCAAATGTATGATGCTGTTTTAGACTCCACCTTTGTTTGTATAAAGGCTGTAAAATATGCACTCATTTGTAGAAAAAAAACTACTGCAGTTAGAAAGAGAAAGTATTTTGACAACAACTCATCATATGTGTAATTTGTTGGTAGAAGTTGGTGTTAACTTGTTGTCCTGGGTCTTTATTTATTTATTTATTTATTGCTTGCTTATTAGAGATTTTATGTGTGGTTTCTTTGTCAGTTTATGTTCTTAGTTCATTGATTATAGGTTGAGGACTTATTACTGTTTTGATTTCTCTCTTCATTCAGGTACCTTGTGCTTTCGTTCCTCTCATTTCTGAATTCTTTTTTAGTGTGTTTTCAGTTGAAATTCTCACAGATTAATTATTCTAATATGTATTTTGTATCCTTGGTTTCTTACTCTTATTTTGATGTCTTATTTTGAGGTTGTTATTTGTTACTTCAGTGTTCCTCTTTGTCTCACCCTCCTGTGTCTCCCTGCTCTTTTAGGTTCAGTCATGTCTTTTATTTCCCTGTTTATTGTTATCCACTTCCCATTTTACTTTGCTAGTTAGCTGTCTTCTGTGTCTTGTGCTCAGTTTTACTGTTGTCTGTCCACATACTCTCTTCTTGTCTTTTATCTCGACCTGTGAATCCCGTTGTTGTCTTCTACGTTTTTCTTGGACTGTCCACTTTTAAAGGTACAGTAAGTAATTTTTTAGGTTATTTAACAGAACAAAAATAATGTTGTATTCATAAAGATACATTTATTTTTGTGTAATTATGTCTTCCAATAAACTGTTGTTTTCTCATAAACGTAATTAATCCATTAAAAATACATAGGAGGAGTGGGGTCCGCTATGTTGCAGCCAAAATGAACATCCTTTCCGCCAAACCGGGTTTTAAGTATGTGCCTAGAGACTGGTATGCTTTATAAACTACTTTTAATTTAAAGAATGCAAATAGCTCTTTCAAAACACATACAGACATTCATCATTTGTATGTGTATATTTTCATCATCTCTTTCTCATTATGTCTCTTTCCATTCCCTCTTTATCTGTGTCCATCACTGTTCTCCTCCCTAATTTCCACCTCATACAAGCCTCATCTCCTAAGCTGAAGTTAGAATTTTAACACATTAAAACAATGAACAAAACTGCATATTTATTTTCAATATTGTCACAATTACTGATTGCTAGCAGATTATACACACGACCCTGCCATCTCTGGACAGCTGACAATGAGCTGAATAAACAACTACAACAGCTGGTTATAAGCTAATATTATGCTGCTAAAATTAGGGTTGAGTATCCTGAGAATCATACGTTCCCTCTGAAAAACTGTTTGATTACACTGTCATACTTTATGAGACTTTATTCATTAAGTGCCCGATCCAACAATGTTAGCTCCAATTCAAAGAAAACTTCACTAACGCCAGCTAACAGCAGCTAACGGCAAAAAAACCACAGCAATTACCAACAGAAAAGTTCAGCATATCATCAGCAAGTCACCTTAGTATCACTGTCATTAAAAAGAGGTGAGTTTAACAGCCTCCTCCAGAGTAAACAGACGTGGACACATATTGATACCCAGTGATGGGAGTAACAGCGTTACTTTTTTCAGTCACAAGTAATCTAACTAATTACTAGTTCCATCGTTACAATCTCTCTGCTTATGACAAAAACAAACAAAAACAAAAACAGTCCTTTGTGTTGGTGGAAAAATGCACCATGTCGACCAATCAAAAAATGATATGGCAACATGACATTTGGTTGTTTAGGAAGAGGGGGAAGTTTTAGGAGTGAGTGAGAGAGAGAGAGAGAGAGAGAGAGAGAAAGAAAGACTGTAGAAAAAGAGAGAGAGTGGGTTTAGAGATGTGAGATATTTGTGACGTTTAGCGTGTTTGGAGTGTGAAGTTAATTTTTTGTCTTGTGTAGTTAGTGTGTAGTGTTGTGGATAGTTTTGTGTTGCGTGTCAGAACAATGAGGCGACTGCTGAATTAAAACAAATAAAGTAAATAGTTAAAGGTGTAATGTAGAGGTTAAATCAAAAGTAGTTAAAAATGGCCAATTAAACATTTTTTTAAAGTAATGCAATAGTTACTTTTCAAGTAATTAATTACTTTTAGAATCTTGTAACTCAGTAACTAACTCAGTTACTTTTTTGAAGAAGTAACTAGCAACTATAATGAATTACTTTTTCAAAGTAACTTGCCCAACATTCTTGACAGGTAAGTTTTCCAGGAAGATAGCTAGCTAGTTTATATCTAATAATGACATACCATATCATGAGTATTTACTCTGACACTATTCTAAGTATTTCTAAAAAACTAAATGTAAATGCTCCTATAACTTGGGGTGGAAACAAAGATGGAAAATTAAACATTAGCAACAAATGTTATTATATACAGTATCAGGAAATGGATGCCTAAAATCGACCAAACCTTAGCCAAGAGAATGTCTTAGATGATCCATTCACACCACTAGGTTATATGTTGCTTGGTGGTTTGGATTACTTGCTATGAAATAGTTCTGATCCTACGCTTAATTTCCAGACTGAAATTTAGTTGGCCTGAGAGTAATTCTTTTCGGAATTATTTAAAGTTTTGGGAGATTTAAATCCAGAAATAGGGTAGATACTACTTTGTTGTTGGATTTCAAGTCTGTGCATCACACAGCCTATATTTGGGTCATCCTGCCTGCATCTCAACACAGAACGATCACCTTTATAACGGCATTTTCAGCTAATCAAGCAGCTCTGTTCTTTCGCACAGTAGCATGTTTGGCTAATTGCAAATGTTATCATGCTAACATGCGCACAATGAGAAGAATACAGAGCATTTGGCTTTTTAGACTTTACCATGTTTTCTGCTAAAGTCTGATGATTAGCATTAACCAAACAACAACAACAACAACAACAACAACAACAAAAAAAACAATATTTGGGATCAATTTAAAATGTGACCTGCTGCTGGTGTAAATGTAAAAATGATAAATAATTAAAGGAAAAACTAGATGAACCTGAAGCTGATAAAAAGCAATGGGCAACCCCCAGCCAATAAAGAAATGAAGCCAGTGGTTCATCCCCAATGTCAAGCTGCCTATTAAGTAGGCTATATTGTGTTTTAGGCATGTTTTAGCATTACAGTGAATTTGTCTCTTGAAGCTAGCTAGCCAACACTAGCATTTGCTGATAACAAGCCCTCTCATACCATCATGCTCATCCCTGTTTCTAAAAGCTCTAAACATGGATGTAGCTTCTGGGTCAGAAAAATAAAGCCAGTGCCAAAGTGCCTTTAACTTCCATTTTCTGTCCAGGTTACCAGAAGGCAATAGTTTTGGTTGCAAAGACTCTTTTAGTCCTATAGAGGTCTATGAGCAAATGGCTCTCTGTCTTCAGCTCTGCAAGCATTTTCCTGTTGAGTTTATGGGTTCGGTCACTTATTTTGGCTCATACTGAATACAAAATTAGGTCTATTTTGTAAATTCTAGTCATATTATCTGTGGTATGAATTGATTAACTACTGAGATGGTGAGGGTGGAATTTCAAGCCCTCAAAATGGGATTTCAGAAAACAGTGGCTGATATCTTGGGAGCTATACCCATGTCTTATACTTTCTATTGTCAAATTGTCTCGTTTAACAGTGGTGAAAATGCCAGAATCAAGGCTTAAAAGCAGTAGCTTCCAAAAAGCTGTGTGGCTATGTCCACTTTTATATACAGTGAGCTAAACTATGAGCAAGAGAAGGTAAAAACAAAAAATTAAATTACCTAAGAAGTAACAGCTTAGTCAGAAGAAGCGACCGCGATGCACTTAAAAACACAGATTGATGAGATCCAACAGTGTAAGTATCCAAGGGCTGAATTTATCTTTAAGGCAAGTGAAGCAAACAGGACTCTGGAAGCAACTTGAAGCTCCTGAGTTGGTGTAAAGTGATACAGTATAAAGAAAGCTGAAAGGTTGTTTCCACTCCAAAAGGCACTGCTCTTCCACCATGGTTATCAAAGCTTAATATTTGATTTTAGTTGACCATTTTCCATTAAAAACATGATAGCCACTGTAAGAGTGACAGACCCAGGCAGAGGGGGCACACACCCACACACAGACACCCCCCGCATACACACAGGGAAGTACATACCCTGCTTACTAGAGTGTGTAGGCCGAACAGTTTCCTTCACTTAACTTGACATTTCAGGCTGCACTGTCTCTGGCGGGTCCTGTGTGGTGTCACATCTATAGCCCCTGCTGTATGCACTGCTGAACGCCGTGGGTCTTAAATGAGATCCCAAAGGGAAAGCAGAGCTGAAGGTGAGCTGTGGAGGAGTTGAAGAGCTGGGGAGGGGGGGCATTATCTTAGCCACTAATGAACAATTGTATAATTTCTATCAAAAGCAGTCATAAGGCCTGTTCAGTCTTATGGTATCTCCTCTAAATACTGTCATGATAAAGGGACTGTTAAAAGAAGAGAGCTGGTGGGGGAGTTGGGGAGGAGGGGCTTTGGAGCTGTCAAGAGGGGCCACTGTGGTCAGGAGGAGCGCTAGAAAGGAAAGTCTCTCCGCCTTTATCTGCCATTTCCTGCTCCCTTCCTGGCTACATTAATAATCTGTAAGAGCAGAGAATCACGCACGGCTGTGAGAGATAAAACACGAATGACAAAATATCAACTTCCTGCTACAAAACTCAAAGCCGTTATTAGAATATCAAGCACAGACGGTAATTAATTTAAACTTTAATTACTTCCACTGTTCCTGTAGATTAGATCACAGGTTTGAGATGGGTTATTAAAACAACTAGGGAAATCTGCAATGTAAAAAAAATGTTAATTTCTCCAACCCCATCTCTTAACCTGCTTGTTGAGTGATGCAATTACATCTTTGTGGTGCAGACAAGGGTTGATATGATGTAGATGAAAAAGACACTCAATCACTTTGGGTGCTGGAAGGTTTTTCACATCCAACTCACAGATATCTAATCAGTGATTGTAACACCTGAAAATGAAGTTATGATGATTTCATGTTTTTCAGATATATTAAAAACTGATGCAAATCACAAAATCTTAAGTGGATCTTAGAATTAGGCTTTCGGTTGTTCCAAAAGAAAAATCCTACTGTCATTTTTTGCTTTATCTATCATGATAATATAAAATTGGTTTTGGATTTTAATTAGCATTCACAGAAACATAATTTAGACCCCTTAGGCTTTTATTTCACTATTCATTTCATTATGTCGTTTCACCAATGTGCTGTTTTTAAATGAAGGAAAAAATCTGAGGCTCTATATGTGACTGTGAGTTACAATGACTCGTTTCAATGGTTTTTCACCAAAGCTGTAGGAGAATCCTTACAGTGTAGTGCTCTTGAATGAGATGATGTTCAATATTTTTATTAATGGGTATAGCTAAGTTTAAATTTGTGTAAAAAAAAATCATTAGTATAGAAGCCTTTAATGTTTCCATGTAACTTTGAACAACAAGCCAAATAACTGCTTGGATATATATTGGATGTTCACACTCACGCTTCTCCAGCCACTTTCTTTATAGTACTAATGCATGCACACATACAGTATATATAGATATTTTTATATTTGATACATAATTTTCAACTATGCATTCATGTACTGCATTAGAACTGAGTTTCATTAGTGACACAGCCTTAACCATGGAGTAAACATTGTGGGGGACCAACTCTAGGTCTACCTGTTGAGAGTTCTGCAGCCTGATGGGAACAACAGATTCCTACTTAGGGCAGGAGGGTGGCTGGAAGACACTTTTAAAAAGATGTGCATATTAATAATGAAATAGAGAGACAGTAGCCTAAAATTTTTGACAATGATTACGATAACCCACAGCACTCGAGGCATGTCTTCCACTTAGACAAATGATGCACAGAAATACAGGACTGTAGTACTGTATTTGTTATAGTTGTATTCAGCAACCAGTTGTTGTTGTTGTTTTTTGTTCTAGTGTCTAGTGTCATCACCACTGCTGTAGTAGAATGAATAGATGTCTGATGCTGACACTAGCACATTAACAATGGCTTGCTACCCAGTGTTAAAGTGTTACCTGTATGACTGTGAAATACTAAAACTTTATGAGGATACTTTATTATGTAGACTGGAGCAACCAGGTATCGAACCACCAACCTTTCAATTAATGGAAGACTTTCTGAGCTATGAAGTTGCCTTACACAGAAACTGTAAAGAAAAGTTAGAATAGGGCATTGTCCAGATCTTTGGAGATCTTTTACTCAAACAACACCGTTATCATCCTGACTTGTTGACTTTTGGCGGCCCCTGATGAGTCTGTAAAACCTTTCTTCCACTTTTGAGTGATTTTATCATTTTCTACAAGTTCTAAAGATTTCCGAAACATATGTTGTGTTTGTGTCCATAGGGTTTAATATGATGTCGTCCCACCCTTGACAACTATAACAGCATCAACTTTCCAAAAGGTTTAGGAGTGTGTTTATGGGAATTTGTGACCATTCCTCCATAAACACATTTACGAGGTCAGACACTGATGTTGGACAGGCGGGCCTGGCTCGAAGGCTCTACTCTAACATCAAAGATGTTCAGGTTGAGGTCAGGACTCTGTGCAGGCCAGTCAAGTTCTTCCACACCAAACTCGTTCATCCATGTCATAATGTGAGCAAATACTTTTGCCAATACAGTGCAAATAATCCCTATGACCCAAACGTTCAGGCTTCAGACTGCTTGAAACACTCAATTTCAGGCAGTTTTCTTCTGCCTTTGGCACTGTATGATGTCAACAAGAGTGGATATCTTAATATGGTAATCTTAAGATTTGTGCACAGAAGCCCCATCTCACTCACATTTAAACTTTTTTTATTACAAGCAACTAATCACAAGAAAGTTAGGATGGGAAGGGAGCTAAAACCGCTTATTTCAGATAGTGAATGAAGTAGGGAGCTGCACTAGTATAAAATAATTATGCTGAACTGTGAATCATAAAAAGCTACTTTAGTGGAGTCAAAGAATACAAATGTAGAGCTGGAAATGAGAATAGTAAGCCCAGTTTAAATGAACCTCTAAATTCATAAAGGGGCCATTACCATTAATGTGCAATCCATAGATATCAGCACATGATATGGCAAGACGTGTGTGCAGCTACAGCGACCATGATGAGCCCTTGATTTTTATTTTTTTTGTGGCAGTTAATAGCTATTTGCATTCAACCATGTGCCTTAAATCCAGCTTCGTATTAGTAAGATGACTCCATATCAGTTGATTCAGTGCACAGTTTCTTCATCAATCAGAAACACATCAAACGCCCTTTCATACTTTGCAACCTATATGCAAATAATCGGCTGCGAATGGTAATATCATATGGAGCAGACGGCATATTTGCTGTGGGATTATAGAATGAAGAAAAAAAAATGCATTGCAGATATGCCATTTCAAATTAAACATGCAGCATTTTCCCAGTATCTTTTTCCCCCCAGATAGTCTAATTAATTTACTTCAACTATAAATAAATATTTAGTTCCCTCATAGCACAGCACACAGGGAAGAACCGGTTTGGTGCATCAAGTCTTCATTATACAGTAGTGTTCAGGGGTGTGTGGGAACAGCTAATCTTAAAATCCTTGCCACACAATAAACAGAGTGACAGAAAGGCAGGATGTATGAGATAAGTCGCCAGTAATGAAACTAGATGCCAAGAGGAGAGGACAGTAGACAGAGCAGAGGGGAATGTTTAAAATAAGTTCAAGAACAAAGATAAAGCCCAAGGATGATGTTATCTGCAGGATTGAAGAAAGCGTTTCAGTAACAGAATGGTCACAATCACTTAATCGGCCTGACTCCACCCAGAACCATCGCTGTATTCCATCATATGTTATTTCCCCTGCACCAAACAGTCAATTTTCACTTCGGGGAGTGTTTGCGTTTGTGGGGGTAACATCTGAGTAAAAGGGTTACAGAAAGCCTTGATGACTCTGTCATCACGGAGGGTGGCCTTACATTACCAACTCTCAGCTCTTCAGTTCCGCTCCAGTCGCACTGAAAAAGTGTCCAATCTGAAATATGACATGTTATAGGCCAAGACTGAAGCATTAAAAATGTTTGTCTGCAGTCATGACTGAATTGGTCTCGGCTAAAATAAATAAGTATTTTAACAAAACCCACAGCAACAAGAACCCATTCTGTTATTCTTGCCACACTGATGCACAGTTATTACATTTAAAAAGCCCCCCAAAAATCAGCAAAATTTATTTATGGCCTTAATTTTTATGTATTGTCCTGAGAAGGAGTACATCTCATTTAATCAAATCTAAACTTCCACCTAGAGTTTCCATTTTTGCTCTAGTTGTTTCAGTAACCAACTTTTCATGTACCTTGGGAAAGTTCCAGCTGCTGGGGAGGGGAGAAAAGTGCTAAATTTTCCCTGCAGTGCAATCATGTCGTTATTTTTCTGGGAGATTTCCTAACTAGTGTCATACGGACTAGCATACTAAATGTTGCACTTATAGGCACCCAGTCTAAAAGCCAATGGTGTCATTATTCTATAGACTCCACACTGCAAGCAATATTTACTAGGGGTGCAACGATACACAAAATTCACGGTTCGGTTCGGTTCGATACTTTGGTGTCACGGTTCGATATTTTTTCGATACAAAAAAAATGTTCATGCCTTTTTATTAATTTGTCATTTATTAAATTTTCACGGCACATTCTGCACCACATCTCTGTGCGTTCATCATTTGTTTGAAGCCAGCTCACCTCCTGCAACCACTTTTCCGAGAATACGCGCTTCTTTTGTGGTTCGGACTCCTTCTGACATTTCTTTGGAGGTGGAGGAACATCACAGTAATTGCTTAAAGGAGCTTCTTCGACATCTTTAAGAGCTCTGTCTGTCCTCCTCCAGAAAATCTTAAGTACGCAAACACGCGTTGCAACTTCTTATCTTGTGCGGGTTTTTATTTTGACAGCGAATGCGCACCTGCGGACCACTTATGTGCAGCCCTGGTTATTTAGCTCGTCATATTGCAGCCACAAAAATTCTTTTGTCCATGAAACCATAAAGCTGCTCTTTCTTTTTGCCTTATAGTCTGATTTGTCATAACGTTTCCGTTTTGTGGTAAGCTTTTCTTTGGCTGTCACTTCTTCACCCTGACCTGTCTTATTTGGCTCAGCAGAACTAAAATATATATCCTGCTGCTTTTACACACGCACTAACATAACGCTCAGCGATTCTCTGCGCGATCAACCTCTCACATGTTTAAGCTGCAGGAGATTTCACTTGTCATGTTTGCATAGTAAGCTAACGATTGATAAGACGATGTCAGAGGAATTGGTGCGCAAATTATCATCACTCACCAATCAGTACTGTCGCTCTCTATACACAGTTCACGCGATTGCAAAGTGAAAGCAAAAAACAAGCGCAAATTCAAACGCGATTTCAGTATGTCACATATTGACAGTGGCCGATGCCAATGACATAATTACCCAGATACATTTCCGAAAGAATGCAAAAGCATTGACATATATTTTTCCTTCCTACGATAGGCCGACGGGCAGGGCAGAGATAGATTTTGGTAGCCCGACTGGAAAAAAGCCCCAGGACGTCGGGCTAGCGATTTTGCGAGCCCTGTATCTGATTGAGGAATCACTCATCTTTGGAAAAGAGAGTTTATTATGGAGAAATGTCTCTTTCCAAAATAAAAGCTATACTATACGCTTCTTCTGGGCTATATTCTCAGCAGCATATTAAACATATCAGGTCCCCATAAGGAGAATCATGTGCTAACGGCTGTCTAAATGACTCGGGTAACGTTTGTAGCATGCCTGCTTGTTTTTGTCTGCTTCCACTTGTCTTTGCACTAGGATGATGTCCGAGTAAATGTGCAGTCATATTGGTTGTGTTCCCACTAGTGCTGTCAGCGTTAATCTGAAATGACATTAACGTCACAACACGGCAAATCTCCATTAACGAGCTACCGCGGATCACCTCATGAGTGGGGCTGGAAGACGTCAACACATTAACGAGCTAACTGCGCTAACACACTAGTTCCCACCAATTGAGCATTGCTGGCACATCCAACATACTGTTTTACTTTTGTCCATGACTCGCTTACCTTCAGGGTCATACATCACATGAAAACCAAAATAGTTCCAAACGCCAGATCTGAATGAGGGTGGGGGAGGTTCAATTTGCCATGTTGCAACTAGCCTAGCTTCTGTCTCGCTAGCTTGCCCTGCGCTCAGTGAATCTGTGTTCGACTACGCCGCCTAGGCTGCACTGTCGAGCGCAGATCCACTGAGCGCTCAACACAGACAGCATCGTCAGAAGGAAAGTTGATAAAATAAATTAAAAATGTTGTATCGTTCGATACATATGCGTACCGAACCGAAAGCACTGTATCGAACGGTTCGATATCGATACGAGTATCGTTGCACCCCTAATATTTACATCATCATATTCATATTGAAAAGTAATTGCCATCACCCTGTAAAGTAAAACTTTTTTTTTTACTAATTTGAATACTACCGCAGTCACTGTGTGAAATATCACTAAAAACACTCAAGAAAATCTGTTTTAGTCTGACCCAGACTACAGACTTTAGACTCAAACACCACATGAATAGAACAAACAAAATATATAATAATATATTGTGGTTACCTTATCAACACAGCAAACATACACTATCTTATGCTGATAAAACGGAGACATATATTCTGTGTTGTGTGGCTCCCTTTAAACTTCCTTCCTTGCACTCTGATCTACCACTGTACTGTACAGCATCGTCTCCCCCAACAAGCTTATTTCTAAAAGCTGCCGAAGCTCTACTCAAATCCTCTAGATCCCGGTCCCTGCTGGGGCCAGACCGCTGGCCAAACTGAGATCCTCAGACAAAGACTGGCCTGAAACTCCTCCTGATTTGGACAGGCACATGGCTGCCACGCTCCGCAAACACCATAACACCATCTCTGCGCTCATTTGTGAGGCCTTTAGCTATTCATGAGTTTGCGATTAGCAGGGCTTTGGTCTGATGGCAGCTCACCAGTTGTAAAAGTCGGCCTGGACAGTGGCCCCCCTCTGAGAGTGGCTGGTAACTTGGCCTCTAATGTGCCGACCTCACATGTACCAGGCGAGGCCCTGTCGGCGTTGCAGGACCAGGCTCCAGTAATGCTGCTTGACAAGCATTTTGAAAAGATAATAACGCCACAGGCTGCACAAATGTTGAAAACCCGTGTAAACATGGCACCAGAATGGAAGTTAAGGCGACATCTGCAGTCATCCATCGCTGATACCTGCATTCTTTCATGAAATCAAATCACTTTCAGAACTACTCTCTCATTTCTTTGTATGAAAATGTGGTCCTGTTTTGAGCCAACCTTAAACTTGATGACAGAGAATAGCACTGGATAAAAAAAACCCACCCTGCTGATGTCATCACAGTTCTGAATATTGTTTTGTTTGATAAAATTCAACTTACTCACCAGTCTATGAACCAGGGAAAGATGTCCAGTCTGGTTTTCTTGGAAGACTTACATCTAACAAAGGGGCAGGTTCATCTGCATCAGTCATTGGTCTCATTCTCTAACCAGTGTAATGATAAAACACACTGGCTTGCTTAAATATATAAACATAAAAATATCTAATTCAACAGTGTGAACTTACAGAGCTTGTGGCGATATAAACCAAACACTAAAGCTTAACAGCCTCTTACAGAAATAACACACACACACAGACAAATAGGAATTTCATATCAAAATGGGAAATGGTTCATTATGCTTGTACCATAAAACTTTATTAGGTGCTACAAGAAACACTTGAGGTTCATTATAGCACAAAGTGCTTAAATGGTTTGTCATAGAATGCATATATGGAAAAAGCTCATGAAATATATGCTCTGAAAATAGTCAAAGGCTGTCTGTTCTGACAAGCTTTTTAGTTCAGGTTATGCTATCGATTTCGGTTATTTCATACTATCTTCAACAGTGTGTATGTCAGTATAGAAAGATCAAGCATAAAACTATTACCATCAAGTCAACACCTCAAACTTGTTGTTGTGTTCCTCAAACCATTCCTGAACCATTTCTGCTTAGTGGCAGGGCACATTATCCAGCTGAAAGAGGCGACAGCCATCAGGGAATACCGCTGAATACCATGATTTCTCAACAGAACATTGCCCAAAGCATTACACTGTCTCTGCCGGCTTGCCTTCTTCCCATAATGCATCCTGGTGCCAGATGTTCCCCGAGTAAGCAATACACACAAGAGGTTGCAAAAGTATAGACATTTTTTACTTAATTAGAAATATAGATAACTGTGTTAAAAATTCTCTGGTAAAAGCTGAAGTATTGATTCAACTTCTTTACTCAAATAAAAGGAAAAAGTAGACGCTCTAATATGCACTCAAAGTAAGTAAAAGTATAAAGTAACTCTTCTGAGGATGTTTCTACCAGGTATTGTTGTTCAGAGATCGCTGAACCTTATGCTACATAAATGTAGCAAAATTATATTAATAAATGGAAATACAAACTCTAATAAATGTACTTAGCTTGAATCAGCTATGTAGAACATGAGCAGAGAAAACGGATTCAAACTAATTCAGCAAGATGTACACAGATGTTTTATGAGTTGTTCTGGATGATTTCCATCCCTACACTGTCAGTATACTCTTTATGGAATCTCTACACTAATTGGTATGAATTTGTTATACAGGTAGGGGTCAGCATGGGCAACCTGACTGATCTGCAACTATGCAGCCCCATATTCAACAAACTGAGAAGCACTGTGTATTCTGGGACCTCAACTTTTTTGCCAATTTCAGCTATAGTAACTCTGTTGGATGGGACCACATGGGCAAACCTTCGCTCATCACGTGCATCAATGAGCCTCATCCACCCATGACCCTGTTGCTGGTTCCCCATTGTTTCATCCTTGGGCCACTTTTGATACTGACCACTGCAGACCAGTAACACCCCACAAGAGCTGCAGTTTATGGAGATGCTCGGACCCAGGCGTTTAGACATCTCAATCTGGACCTTGTCAAACTTGCTTTAATTCTTACCCTTGCCCATTTCCTCTGCTTCTAACACATCAGATTTGAGGGCAAAATGTTCTCTCCCTAATATATCCCACCCATTAACATGTGCCATGATGTCAGTGGTCACAGTGTTACGCCTGATCAGTGCATGCATGTATGGAAGACACAAGGAAAGATGCAAACCCCACACTTAAAGGCATGAGTCATTGAAGAGGTTCAAACCCAGAACCTTTTTGCTGTGAAGTGACAATGTTAACAACTGGAACACCGTGCTGCCCGCAAGTAGAAAAACAGAACAAAAACACATTTCTCTTTCTATTTAAGATTAAAAAGATCCTTCCTTAAATTTTTAAAACTCATAATACTTTTGTTACTTTGACTGATAATAGTTAAGATGTGTATTTAGGCTGTACTTACAAATGACATATTCAGTGCCCAAAACTAATTAAGTTAAAGAATAATAAATAGATGAGTATGAGGATACGTGCAAGGGTAGCAACTAGAATCACTGTGCATTGGTAGAAATCAGAAGTTGAACACACTGCGGAAGTCATTGCACATGCTTTTTGTAATACGCTTTGTGTGTGTGCGGAATTTAAAAAAATGTTTAAAGAACATATGATTACAAAAAATAAAGTGGGTTTATGGTTCCAGTAACATGAAGTGAAACAAAGGGAGATTTTAGAGTTCACTGGCTGGACAAACAGTTAATGGCTGAGCACAGTGTGGGCCAAAGCAGAGCAGAAGACAGTAGATCATGGTGTTTACAGCTAGTTAACAGCTCTGGACTGGCTTTGTCAGGCCCCGTGGAGAGATTGCAGGCCACTACCATCCAGGCAGCTTTCAGGGCTGTGTGCCTGAGGTTGGGCAAATTGAAACATGAGCTGTGGTGAAGACAATGTCTGCAGTAATGTGTATGTACGTTGCTTCTGCTATAGCCATAAACAAGTTCACACCTGCCAGATAAGCTTCTTTCTTTTTTTTTTAACACCACATATTGTGTTAGTTTTGATCAAATATGTTAATGATGTGTTGATAGCAGCACAGTTTGACACAGAATGTGCTGCTGTTCACAGGAAAAAAAAAAATCAAAAGTCCTTCCTGATTTATAGTTGCAGATTTGGAGCCCTGTTCTAAATTTCAGAATCAGTCCTTAAACCTATTTAAAAAGATAGTAGATGTAGATTTTTTATTTTTTCATCATCAGGGATCCAAATTTCCTCATCTTCGGTTTGGAAGCGAGGCTGCTGATTATATGAATGCTGCTCACTGGATCTTCAGAGCTGGGCCTGGTGGAATGTCTCCCCTCCTCTGTTTAAACAAAGCTGAGATAAGATTTAAGGAGAATCCTTAAGGTGATCCAGCTGCCCTCCTCCAAGCTGCAGCAGGCATAGAGCCATAATGAAGACTGAGGAGAAAGGCTCAAAGACCCACCTCCAGAAGGCAGGGCAGCAGATGAAAACATTCCCTCTCTCATTTCCTTGCAGCTTATCCCCTCTTCAAGAAAAAAAAAAAAAAGACAGCCAAAGAGAGATGAGAAGTGGAAGGATGACTCTGTTTTAGTTTTGTCACACTCCTTTGCAGTCGTTTCCCTCGGTTTTGTTTCAGAATAGCCAGCGCTGTTGTCGCGAGTTGCTGTCATTTCACTGGCATTTTCAGTTTTTTTTAAATTTACACGTGAAATAGTTGCAAATGATTTATGCGTCGCATCCATTCCTTACAGCAACATTTTAATGATTACTGTGTTTTGAATTTTTTCCCCAATTATTCCTCATCTCCTTCTCTCCCACAACCAAAATGCATTTTGCCTTTTAATTGCATATAAAAAAAAACAAACCTGAAAAAAAATGTTAACCAGCCAATTGCACCAAAATTGCAGAACATGCATATAAATGAATTTTGTCAAATGCACGATTACGTTACATCAAAAGAATGGTTAACATTTTGTCGCATCAGGCTGTAATGAACACAGACATATTTGCAAGACCAACGAATTTAAATGCAAAAAAACAACAACATATATATATATATATATATATATATATATATATATATATATATATATATATATGCATACATATATGTAAACATATTAAATCATCATTCGGACTAATGCTGTGTGTTGTTCAGGATAATCCAGTGTGAGGGAGGCAGAGTGAGAGAGAGGGAGGAAATAATTAGCAGAGAGAAGCGATTGCACTAATGAGAGGAGAATTTGACTAGGATACTTTACTTGACCCCCAGTGTTCCTTGGCTGTCCAAGAAAAAAAAGACTGATTTATAATTATACTCTGCAATGCACCATGAAATTGTTATTGTGGAATACCTTTTTGAAAATGTTATCAAACAATTACTTTAATTTTTTCCCCCTGGAAACTGTTGCACATGTCTACCTAAAATGAGATGGTGGTGCAGTCTCCTGCCTGTCATCCACTGCTGTTCATGCAGATGAGCTCTTTTTTCCCCCCTTCTTCTTCCCTTCCCCAGAGTCTCTGTTCCGAGGGATGCAGTGGCAAATAAAATAATACTCTGATAAAACTGAAATATTTTATGACAGAATGATAATCATTGCAAGCATACGTGCCACTGATATGGGGCTGTTTCGGTTGGGGGAGGAGAGGAAATAATCCTTTTTGTGGGCTTTAAAAAATGAATCTCAGTTGAATCACATCAGAGGGAAAAAAACTCAAAGACAGTTCCAAGATGAGCCAACTCCAGGAGAAAATGACCTCCTCGTTTTGGTGATAAAGTTCTAGCCAAAATATGATATCAGCCTGCGACGTGACTCATTAGAAATGTGTGTATGGCGTGGAGGCAGCTCTCCCTATCTGCCAGTGCCTGGCTTGCCGACTGATAAGAGGCAAATGCAAATGTCCTGATAAGAACTGAATGCAAATATTTATGATATGATATTCCCTGGGAATTATGTGTGGATAAAACAAAGTGTATTATTTCCCTGTAATTCTTTCAGGTTTGCCAAAATGTCCTTTTTTTTGCTTTTGGAATTTGCATTTCTTCAGAATTGATTGGGCCTGCGTATTATGTTAAGCTATTTGTTTGCTGAGGATGGTAATTAGTTACTGTAATTACAGCGATGACAGTTGCTAAATTGTTTTTAAAGCATTACAGTGTGTCTGTGCCAGAAGATTGCAGTACTTATTTTAGGATTTAAGCATTTGCTGGAAACACTCCCACTCTAAGGCCAAAGTGGGAATTTTTTGAACTACAAAGCAGCCATTTTCTAAGCAAAGACGTTTTTGAAAATGTCTGTTAATTTGCACTAATTGCTGGTTTGACTGTGTTGTGGAGTTTCTTCTCCGATCAGGGACTTGTCACTGATACGATGTCTTCGGGGATCAAAATGGGCTTGAAATAGTTTAAATACATGTGTTTGTTAGCTTTGTACTCTCATTTAAGTCAGACTTTTAATGTTCTCTGTCACCCAAGAAACAAATTGCTGTTGAAGGCACATTTGTAATTATGGTTCCCAGTGTAGCCTATACAGTCTTTCAAGTTTAGTAAACATTAATTAGTGTGGACTCAGACAGTTGGGTGTTTTAGAGGGCGTTTCATGTACAGCATAAACAACAAATGTCTAAATCACATGGATCGGGTATGCTAGAAGTGAATGTGCATATTTCTAATGAAGAAATATAAGCAAGGCAGACATACTGTGGACCATAATGATGAAGCAAGATCTGTTCTAATAAGACTCAGGGACTATGAAGGGAGAGCAGGTGTGGGTCAGAATAATCTGTAGTGCCACAATAAATTGGTGCTGAGGGTTGTGATTATATTTATGCAATGTAGAATTTGCATAGTTATTCCTGTTTAGGTACAAAACATACTTAGGTTCGACACTCGTCACTCCCCAGACACTCGCCGCATTCAATTCAAATATATAATGCCAAATCACAGCAACAGTTGTCTCAAGGTGTTTTATTTTACAAGGTACAGACTCTATGATAATGCAGAGAAAACAGAAAATTCTAACAATCAGACAACCGCCAATGAGCAAGCACTTGGTGAACGTGGGAAAGAAAAACTCCCTTTTAACAGGAAGTAGTCTCCAGCAGAACCAATCAGGTGACCATACGCCCAACCAATATTTGCTGTTGTTCCACTGGCGAATGCATTAGACAACTGTGTTTTTAAATTGAAATAATAATAATTTTACTTGGACACATTTGAGTAGCTTGGTGGATATATATATTTTCCCCTCACCCCCATCCACTTGCAGCAGATTGCTGCCCCTCCCTGAGCCCTGTGAAACCTCATGCCAGAGATTCCTTCCTGTTAAAATGGAGTAGTGCCCCCCCCCCCCCCCCCCCCCCCCCGTTCTTGGGTGTTAACCTTACAATATAAAATGCCTTGAGGCAACTGTTATAAGATTGTAAATAAAATTTAATTGACTTCAACACTTATAATTGGTTGTTTTAAGTTTTTTCAATCAGAAACGTTTCTTTACTCTAACACGTATCCTACTTAAAGTGTCGGCTGCAATATAATTTTTGATGACACTGATGAAGACTACAGACTGTTCTTCATGCTGCAGGTGTTGCTGGAGCTTCAACCTCTTTAGACCCTTGTTCTTCTCTATGCACCTCGCAAGTAGGTCTCTTGGTCTCTCTATTTTGTTCCCCAAAAATGTAAAATAAAAATGTGCATGACATTCAATCAGAAACACGATACCGTCTTTATGTTTTATTCTAAATTTTTTAAAAAGAAATTAAAAGTTATTCAGTTTAATAAGAGAAGTGAACGATATTTAAACTTGCAAATATGTAAAAAAAACAAAACAAAACCAAAACTACCTCTTTTTTTTTTCTTTTTTTTTTTTTTACAAAAAAAGGCTAGATTTAAATATTAAGAACTTGCTAGTCATATTTTGGTCAGTTAATTAACTAATTCAGTCAGCTGTTATCTATTATGATTCGTGCAGATTTTTGTCCTGTCATTCTAACTAGTTGAAGGTAAGAGGTATGACTTTGATACAGCAAACAAAGACATTCAGGTGATGACTGTGAGCATTTAATGTGTCTTGAACACAAAAAAAGAAACAAACGATTGATTCCACCCCTTCTGGAAATGAAACACTCTGGTCCCACTTCTCAGGGACCCCATGGGCAACAAGCCTAGTTTACTTCTCAAGCATTACGCTAGAAGTGCATAATTGGATTTACTATTAACATAATCGGACAGCGTGCATGTTGACTTGGATATTCCCCTGTGAGCTGCACTGCTCTTCTAAACCTTAACGGAAGAAGATGGTGAATGTACACCCAGGTCCCTTGAGCTGCTCTTTGTCTCTCTAACTTTAGGCCCACTATTGGAGGAGGTTCTATACAAGGGCTTAAAGTGAAAACATTTTTCTAAGAAATGCGTCAAAGGGAAATTACTACAGCTGGGTTGTGATCACCTCTAGCATCAGAGACAAACCTCTTTTAATCTATATAACATCCTTACAATAGATATTTAGTAATAGACTTGCACATCTTGGCATTTTCCTTATTTAAAAGTAATAGTCACCTTTTAATTTGTAGCCTTGACTGCATGAAAAAAAATCTACCACCTTATTGCACTGGTAAGAAAAGCATTCAGCCATGAACAAGGGGCCTCAGCAACTGCGATTCAGCATGAGGACACTGATTCTTACTGCCTGAAGCCAAATGGAAACTCTGCCTCAAAGACACGGATTCAACAGGAGCAAGAGGATAAAGCAAGAGGAACAGTGCAGATAGAAACACAACTCAAACAACAGCATAAGTCGGTGCAGTTCTGTCAGTGAAAATGCTCGCTAGTGGAACAGAAGCGCGGCCTTGGTGCAAAGGGTGAATTTCTCATGATTTGTCTCTATTGCATAAATACCCCAGCATCCCACAAACCCAGCCTTGCCCACACACACACACACACACACACACACACACACACACACACACACACACACACACACAGCATCCATATTAGATGCACCCGCTAGTTCTTAATTAACACCTACTGCAACCATAATAATAGAATCGTTTCCCCCTTTCTGAAATCCCTTTGAAATTAGGCAGGATTAAGGAAAGTTGGTTGCTAAATTGCTGTGTGCATCTGTAATTTAATTGCATCTGAGGCCATTAATTAATAAGGTGCCTCCTTTAATAGTTAATGTATAATTGCTATTAATTAACAGCCAGTCTTGATAAAGTGTCACCAAAATCAAACAAAAACAATTAGCTTTTTGAGGTAAGTGTCTTTTAAAAGCCTCATTATTAGTACTAGAGGTAATATACAGTAGTTAGAATGATAAAGAAGGCAGCGTAGATTTTAATTTGGATGGGGACAGAACTGGGGGAAAAAAACACAGTTGACATCCATAAGGGAATTACCATGCGGTAATTATGGGATAAGCTCATTGTAACATGATAAATAATGCTGTGAATCTGTCCCCTCCAGTTAGGTTGCCTCCTCCTTTTATTAGGGTGGACTTTAATTCCACATCTTGTGCTGTAGCTGCTGAGAAAAAAAAAAGTTGCTTATTTTCGTCACTGTGGTAAAGTCTGAACGCAAATAGCAGGCACTATGATAGCTTTTAAGGCATCCGTTGTTAAGATATGTGTCTGTTCTAAATGCCACTCCTTGATAAAAGCAGTCGTGTGAAGTCCTTGTTTGGGTCTCCCCTTGATCACAGTGTCACATGGGATAAATATAACAAGTAATAACTCAGACAACAGTGCATACGCATGACCACTATTTCACATATTTGGTGTGACTAGCAGCATTTCTGTTTGAACTAATGTCACATGAGCCATAGTCAAGGAGAAATAGCACCAAAACAAGATGTTAGCTTTGTTCTGCTTATCTGGTATAAATCAGTAGGTTGTGGTTTTAGGCAAGATTTACAAGCAGAGTGTTCGCTAGTGCAAAATGAATTGGGTGCCAGGTTGAGAGGCATAAATATACATTCGAGCACGGAACTTTAAACAAACCCGACTATTATTTGCAGTGCCATATTACCATGAATACAAATGACAGCATGACCTCAATTTTCTGCACCGTGTGAGAGTGGAGGAAACCAATGGTTTAAGTGCCGTTCCATCCCAAAGTGCTTGTTTGGTCTCACTTTCACTCCTATCACAGAGTCAACAATCACACTGCTTAGCATTGGATTTGCAGAAATAATATTCAGGGTCCCTGTCCACAGGCGACTATTGTAACCCATTTCTCCCTGCAATGTGGTTTATTGATAGAAATACATCTCCAACATACACAGAGCAGTCTGAGCATGCTTTAGCCTTTATTTAATGAGGCACCAGCAGCAGAAAAGAATCTGCAGAGGAACAAACGCTTAGCCTCGGAAGTCATTTTCACCTTGGTTCACTGTTGAGAGAACCTCCAATCCGCCCGCTAAACAATTACAGCATATTAGCTACTTGTCAGTCAGACCTTTTGGAGACGATACATCTCCATTTATTTCCTCTCAACATTTTCTCCCACCGCTCGCTCGCCTCCTCTGCTCTCCTTTCCCCAGACAGGCAGGGATGTGCGGGGAGTCCACAGGGAGCTGTGGAATATTTCACTCCGCCAGTGAGGCACCCAGTGGGAATAGGGGTTGAAACTGTGTGAGTATGTATCTCATTAGTTCAGTTATGTAATTTGGAGCACTGATAATCCTCCAGGACTGCCAAGTTGCGCACCTCAGAAACAAGAGTCTGAGTCGTCAACATGCAGCCAAGTACAGACTAAGCTGCTAATTGCTGGGTGTGGTAATGTGACTGGTAATGTAAGCTACAGTCCTCTGTGGTATTATGGGTAAACACTGTGGTAGACTGCTAACTGGTGAAATGTTTTGACACCTGCTTAGGTGTCGACTAATACATTCTGAATTTGAAAGCAATGAAATGCTAATGTGTGCAACAAAGCTGATCATTTGTTATCAGAGGGTCAATAAGCATGTAATGATAAAGATGAGGGTTGTTTTTCTCCATTGGTACCTAAATGAAATTTGAAGCTGCACAGTTAATATTTTATATTAACAGTGGCTCAAATGATTAATTGTACATTTGCATATTCCAGGGACAGCGCAAATGTTTAGCTTACTTTCATCCACTTGAATATTTACAGACCACTCCCAATTTTTCCAATGATTCCAACAATAGATAAATGCTCTAATACGATGCACTTCTCCCAAGTTCTATTATGCTTTTTTAACATCTGTGATTCTGTAGTCTAACCACTCTCACAGCAGCAGGCAGATGAAAAAGCTTTGATAAATTCACTTTACCAGGCACTTAGCAGCAAAGAGACAAAGCTACTAGCTGGAGAAGACAGAGACAAAAAGATGAGCCAAAAGAAGAATGACTACTGAACTTCGATTAGTCTAATAGCCAGAGGGCCAAATCACTGCTAATGCTTCTCTGTGCTTGTCTGATATTTAAATAAACAACTGTTTGCTAAAATGTTCACTGCACTTCTTCTTTCGGCCATCCCCTTATCCACATATTAAACTGACACTTATTTTACTGCATCTCTCCCAGGGGTTTGTGCCTCCTCCTGGTCTCAAACCGGGCATTTTGAGTTAATCTAATGTGTTAGCTACTCCTGTTTTATATAGTAATAATATATTGGATGTGCACTAGCTTGCTTTGCTCCCCTAAGTGATCAAAAGTTAGCTAATCCTGCTTTAACCTTGTAACTAAAATTAGAATTTTTAAATGTTCATGCTTTGCTTTGCTATAAATACACACACACACACACACACACACATATATATATATATATACACATATATATATATATATATATATATATATATATATATATATATATATATATATATATATAGATAGATAGATAGATAGATAGATAGATAAACATAACATATATAAATATAAAAATTTATCAAATCTTCTCTGATAAACAGGCTGAATTCAACCACATTATGTCCAATATCTTGATCAAACTTTAGCTCCACCCACTTTCAACATGAGCACCTAATGACCCAGAATTCAAAGCACCCTTTCGGGTTGTCAGGGCTTTCAAATAAATAGCAGTGAACTTTAACCCGGTGCTATTTGAGCCTGGTCTGCTGTGCCCAGAGCTGCTGGTTGTGTTTCTGGCCTGCTAATCAGTGAGTGATGTACAGCTGGGGCACTAGGTGAATACACTTAACAAGCTGCTGGGATGGATGTGGGATCTGAGGGAAGACGTGCAAATCAAACAGGCATACCTACCCATATATCTTATTCAAATCTTAATCTGACCTTTGTGTGTGTGTGTGTGTGTGTGTGTGTGTGTAATGTTTTTGTTTATTTGTTTTTTGCAAATCAGTGAAAATCCCTGGCATTCTTTTAAAGGACTGCCTGCATGTCTGCATCTCAGCAAATATTTTAGCGTAACCACTTGGGGGCACTAAACTGAAATTTCTAACGCAGCACATAGTTGCTTTCACGATGCTGAAATGTAAAATTTTGGCCAACACATTAGTGTAATAAATAAATCACTTATTTTAATTTCATTATGGTTTGAAATGATGAAATATGAGGTGTGGCTGCTTCTGCTGACCAGTGGGTGCTGATAGTCTCCTAGTTATCACAAAATTGATTTCAAATCACAGAAGTAGGCCTTTCAACCATGTTGGTGCTTTTGGCACCTGTTCTAGCGGTTATTTGATAACTCATGCATCTTTCTGTGCAGGTTACTGACCAGACTCTTCAAGAAGTCTGGGCTCGAGTTGGTGAGTAAAATTCTAGCATTTTATTACTGATAGCTTTGTCTGCTATGTATTCAGTGGATGCATCGTGAAAGCGTGAGCTGAGCTGGTACTCTATACCAGCGGTCTCCAACCTTTTTTGCGCCACGGACCGGTTTATGCCCGACAATATTTTCATGGACCGTCCTTTAAGGTGTCGCGGATAAATACAATAAAATAAAACTAGTACCGGTACCGGCAAAAAAAAGAAGATTTATTCATAACACATGTGAAAAGACCAAGGAAAACTGAGTAAACGATAAAAAATGATAACAAAATAACGCTGAAAACCGATAAAAACCCTGAAAACTATACATTTCACACCTGAGCCTCAACTCTCGCGGCCCAGTACCAAATGACTCACTGACCGGTCCGAGGCCCGGGGGTCGGGGACCGCTGCTCTATACTTTTAACTAAATACGATCAGCTCGGGCCCCACAAAACTAAAATGGCAATGGCCATGATCGAGGCCCCGAACTAGTGGCTGGCATCCAGTTTTTATATGCATGGCTGCCTATGATATCACTCAGTTACATGCAAGGCATTGTGATCAGCGCATAAACAGTTGTAGTGTATAAAATACTGCATTGCTGACATATGCTAATTTTGTCCTTAATAAAAATGTGCAAAAAGTAGAAAACAACATTTAGTTGGATGAGCTTTTGTTTTCAAGTGTAACACAGCTAGAAAGTGTAGTGAGTTTGGTAACTAATTCATCCAGATCTATGATGGTCATTTTGATATTAAGGTAGATAAAATGTACCTTACTGGAGCTTCAGGCTGTAGCCTGGACAAATCATTGTGGTCAGCTGGGATGGTTCACTGGCTGAATGGGTGAAGCTTTCAACACTTGACCCTCTCCTTGGGATCACTGCAGGGTCTTCAACCCCAGGAAGGGCAGGAAAAAAAACGGTGTCAGTATCATGTAGTGTGAGATGCCATGTCCAATAACAACGAACAACATAACATCATTTAACCTTTACAACACTTGTATTGATCCATCTGGTTGTTATCACACTGCGATCACAGCTCAGGGCTTGGCTGAGCTCAGCTTCAGGGGCTGTTTGAATCCACCTCACAATATTACTAGAAGACAAAGAGATCTAGCCCTTCTGTTTTTTTAACCCTGTCCTTGGACCATCCTTCTCCCCAGACCACTTTGTCTGTGGAACCGCGGGAAGATGTGTAACTGGCTGTTTCTCTGCGATGACTAAATATACAATGGGAGGTATGAGATAAAATCTTGGCACACTGGAACAGAATGATTAAGAAAACACCCACACAATCCCCCTGATGATTTTCCAGTGATGCAAGAGAGTCTCTGCAGTCATTGTGAACATGCAAAGATGCATTTATTTACTTCTGGGAAGATATGATTCACAATAACTTAATCAAGTGTTTTTCATCTATATTATAATATTCCCATAATAGATGCAGCTTTAGAGCGTGTATTAATGAAGATGCTGATTGATATTTGGACACTTTACCCGTTTAAACATGCAGTCTCAATTAAAACAGAAAGTAGAGCAAAAAAGCACTGATTTACTTTGAAGTATAGCATTATAACATAGGATGGAGCTGAGAGAAGTTGACTCCCTGCCTCAGGAGACACGCACCCAGATGGATTCACATACACCCAGATGGCCTGAGTTGTCAGGCTGTTCTGTTGAAAGCTGTTGCTCAGTTCACCTTACTGGATTTATCTTCTACTTGTAAAATCTGAGCCCTGTACTGCATCAGTGAATGTTTTGTTGTTTCTCATGTACAGTAGCTTACAGTCATGATTGTCAATATCAAAGAAAAAAATCAGTGGGTTTGATTGCGCTAACACTGACAGTAGTAATATCCAACACAAGGCGCAACCATATAAACTGTATTTAAAAGATTTTTTTTTCCAGTTAGAAGCAGGGCTTTTTTATCTTAATGTATCATGTTTAAGGTGTAGCACCTGTGTACCAGTGACCAGTAGGAAATACTACACTACACAAATACTGCACTATCAAAAGCAGAAATTTTGAAAACTGTAAAGAACTTCAGTTTGTACGGCTTGACTCATTTTCAGGAGCAAATAGAAATATAGAAGGTGACTGCTGTGAAGATGATTATCATGCATATAAAACAATGGAATAAGACAACATACAGAATTATTCCTTTACTTGAAATGAAAACAGTACGAGAGGGATAGTGCCTAAAGCTAACTATCATTTCTCATGTGGCATGTGTCAAACTAACCGTATAAACACAAACCAATCAGAGGCACTGCAGGGTGGGCAATAACGCCAGTGTCCCGTGGAGTCTTCTCAAAGTAAAAGCTATTTGGAGCATCACATATTGACTCACAGCTATTTTCACTTTCGGCTTGGAAAAAAAAAGAGAGGTCCAGTGCTTTGTGACCTTATAGTTGGTTGTTGATGGCCTGAAGTGACCCTGTTTGGATAAGAAGGTGGAGTGGACAGAAAGTGAGAAACAGCTATTGACCATGAGATTTTTTTTTACTGGGCTTTAGTTTACTTGGGCATTTCCCACAGAAGCAACTGTAGGGACTAACTGTATATAGAGAATGACATGGCTACATTACCCACTACATAGCTACATTACCGACATTACCCACTGGTTTGGGGCTCAGAATCCAGAGGTGATCATATCTGGATGAGAGGATGGAGTGCTAAGTTATCAAGTAATTCTAGCAGGCATGGTTAGGAAGCTTATAACACAAACATTGTAGCTGTAGATGAGAGGTCCACTTCATAGGTTTGAATTAACAGACAGCCATGAATCTGTTTGAAATCAAGAACCATTTTAAAGATTAAACTGCTTCCATACTGAGAGCAGAAAGTCATGCAGATGTAACTACGGAGGATAAGGCTTAGACAGTGGTCAACAATAGCTAGAGAGATATTGATTTCAGCTGTGATTTTTATGCTATAATGATGGCTTTATTAAAAGGAACAAATATTAACGGCAAGTTGTTAACAGGCTGGAAAAAATATGTCCAAGCAGCATCTTGTAGCCTGCAGTCAAACCTTTTCCAATTAGTGTGAGAAAGAGAGCAGCAGGCATAAAAAGAGCACAATGACATAGCCACAGCCAAAGTTATCAAATTTGCTGTGAACGCTGATAATAGATATGTATGCTTAGGAAAATGGTGCTTTAATAGAGTTTTTAACTGTAGATCTAGAATAGAAAATTGGACATACATTCTAATTGAATACCTGGTTGAAAATGCACCCAGCACACTGTTATAAATCATCTGGAATCAGTTTTCTCAAACTCCTCTCTCCCTCTCGCCCACTTTACAAACACAGAGCAAGGCTTTTTCAGCCTCTGATAAGTGTTAATAAATTACCTGAATTTGAAAATTAATGGCTAGCCGCCTGCTTCAGGGAGATATCATTGTGTTTCATGAATATTTTGATTTTGTGATTAGATCAAAATGCTGTGAATTCCTAAACAGCCCCTATGCACAAGCTCCACTGATCATAAACTCTTCCCTTCTTAAAAAATAATTCATTCCATGGAAATGTGCTGATATGGAATAATTAGACCGAGTTTTGCCAGTATTTTTCTGCTGTAACATTTGCATGACTTTAGATCTCACCTGACTGATCTGCTCCAAGCTGAGGGAAAATATATGTTTTTGTGTGCGGCTCCCCCCAAAATTTACCTTGCCAGGCGAGATAATGGCTTATATTGTGATGTTAAAGAGGCTTGTATTTACAAAAAGAAACAAAGGCGAGCCGGTTGCCAGTCCTGGAGGACGTTGATTAGGCTCTTCCTGTCATTTCCCATTCATACTCTGTATCAGTGGCATTCCCGCTCATCTGCGTTTGTGCACGATAGGGATCAAATAGATCTTTGCACAGGTATGGCTATGTGAAGGAGGGAAAGCGTGAACAGCAGCGGAAACTTTGCCTTAATACTGTTCTTGGGCTTGCCTCTATTTCTGCACATGAAGATCCTGAATCTGTTTGCCTGGATCGCTCTCTCTCGTGCACACATCATTACTGCTCAGAAACATGAAAACACATGCCCATAATCATATACCAAGGCACACAGAAACAGAAGGTACAAGATTAAATAATTTATCTCTGCAAAAAAAAAGGGGAAAAAAAGGCAGTCAACAGTTGTATTACACTCCTGCCACAACCAAAGCATAATGTGCAGCATTCGCATTTTGTTTGGATACTCTTCTTCCTCCCCCCTTTCTCTTTTACTCTGGTGTTGGCTCTTTTACTCTCCCTCGCTGGCACATGGGAATGTGTGTGGTGCAAGAAAAATAACAGATACTCCACGTGAAGTTGCACAACTTCAGATCTTAGTTAGCCAAAAGTGTGCTTTCAAGCGCAGAGGGATGCTGGTGGCTGCATGTGTTTGTGTTTGTTTGTGTGTGTGTCTGTGGTGGAGGTGGACGGGGGGGGGGGGGGGGGGGGGATGCATGCACATGAGTATGTGTGTGCCCGGCAGCTGCACGGGGCCCCAGGGACAGGGCTGTGTAGATTGGGTCTCCTCAACCCACAGCTCATTAGTGGAGAGTGAAAGGAATCCACACAGATGGCTGTCAACGTTCAAAAAAGTCGGCTGCGTGAGACATGTCAATTGAGGTTTAAGTTCCTTCTGCTCGTTTCTGTGACACTGCAGTATTCAAGCGATATTTGTTTATTCTCCCCAAAAAGTACAAAAACACAGAAGCCTGGTGACATCTGAAAATGTGTTTTCTAATGAGCGCTCAGACTACTGAACAGGAGCCTGCACTTGTCATTCATCACCACAAATTACTCGTTCTAACTTGACATGTTTTCGGTGCTACAGATGACGGGCTTGTCTGTTCTGCAAACACCGAGAATAGTCGGCGTTTAAACTGGAAATATGGCATTGAACAGTCCGGCAAGACGCCATGGAAAATCAATTAGATTGTTTACCTGTCAAAGTTGGAATGGAGGCCGCGCCACTAACGGTCGCTCATCATTTTCACTCCAGCACTGTCACCTTCTCTCCTCCTGTTATTCAATTAATGCAATTGAATACACAGTTGTGATATAGTGTCTTCTCACAGCAGGGGGGTTTATTTGACCATGCACACTGCCAATATGCTATACTGGACCCGTATGGAAATGACTTTGAACCTCATGAAAGTACTGTAAAAGGTTTGAATCGGCAAGATAAAAGCACTCAAGATTGTGTGATATTTGCTACTGTGACCGTGGGTCAGCGGCAAACGGAAAATACAACAGCCTTTAAAAAGAAACCCTGCATACCTGAAAGTGAAATATAGCTTGTAATTCAAATTAACCCCGTTTGTGGCTGTGTCTTTGTAACACATCTATTACTGAAAAACAAGGAGGAAAAAAAACAGAGGTTGAACGAGGATGTTTAGACAGCCAATGTAAAGCTCGCTCTGCCTAAACACGCACACGCAGTAGCTGCAGGAAGCTATTACATAGATTATATGAAATTTATCCTCAGCTGGTGACAAAAGCTGAAGCTACAGAGCAAATTTACAGCAGCTGGGGTTTTTTTTTGGGGGGGGGGGGTTGTTTCTTTTTTCTTAATAAACCTCTCACGTCAGGTACGTCAACAAAACTGACTTGTAGAACAAACTATGTGCGGATTAGGGAAGATTCAGGAAGCTGGTCGGGGAGAAAGTTGACTTGCTCATTCACTGTGCAGTGTGGATTAAAAGTTGCTCTTGGACCGGAGATGCTACTTTTCTAGTAAATTGTACATAACAGCAATGTGAACACCACTTGAGCTGACCTACTTATGGGGTTCAGAAACTTTTTATCCTGCAGCCAAGTCTAAAAATAACCCTGTGGCTAGTTTTAGATTCATCTCAATGGTAACCCTGACAGTTTTGCAGAGTGCCAGTGACAGAGTCCTGTTAAGCAGCAGCAGCAGCAGAAGCAGTCGGCAGCAGCTTAAACACTGTTCACCGCATCAGTGGTCTCTCCTCTTAGAAATCTTTTTCCTCTACTTGGAAATTGGAGCACAATTAAAGAGCATAAATTGCACTGAACATGCATTTTCAGCTCTAAATACATACAATGGTGGGTACAATATCACAATTTTATGCATCTGTGAGTTCAATAAACTGTACTCTACCACGATTGTTGCTATGAATGCAAAATCTTTTTTTTCCTCCCCTTTTCATTTTCTTGTTTGCTTATTGAGCTCTGCGCCAGAGATCAATGTGAAGTAGCGCCCTTTTAATCATTTACTGTGAATGGCAGCAAAAAATGATCCTGGGAACAAATTGGTTTCATGTCCAAGCAAAAATCACATGGAGTTTTTGTGTTCTCTTTTCTTTCCCCTCCTTTTCTTTTCTTTTCTCTTTTTCTGCGTCTGTGTGTCATTGTGAAGACATTCTGTCTCTGGCTGTACGCATCGCTCCTTTAAGATGATTTTGGAATTAGAGGCTTTTCATACAGCACATATTATGTAGCTTGGTGGGACTCCATTAGCCTGAATCAAAGAGGACAGCAGCCTGCGTGGAGCTACACAATAATGTGGCAAGCCTGTGTTTCAGCAAATAAATAACAAATCCACTGCTTACAGTAGCAGCCAATGCAAACTAACTAATTAAAAGATGAAAGGGGGACGTCTTCCTTGCAGTTTTGATGATGCCTCTTTTTGCGTCGAATGGTAACACGTGGAGTGCTGAATGCTCGGCCAAAACGAGCTAATAAGGATCTCGAGCAGCTAATGCTTCCGATTTGCAGGGTTCCCAGCAGTAACCTGCTCTAAGTGGAGAGAGTGCAATTAGGACAAAGAAATGCTGTCCCTGAACTGACACTGGCCTGTGGGAAAACTGACTTCCCCCACTCCCCCCTTTTGAATCTATGGTGCCTTTCCTCCTCTCACCACCTCCTCTCTCCTCTAGTCTTCCTTCTCTCCTCTCAGAGCATCTTGGGAGCATTGAGCTCAGACAGCGGGATTAGTCAGGGATCCATCTTGAGACGCAGATAATGTTTTTTGCACGCAGACTCCCCTGCTCTGCACTGGCTTCTGCTTCACTGATTAGAACTCAAAACTCCAACAGAAATGGCTATTTGTTCTTAAGCTGTTTTGCCCCCCTCAACCCCCTTCCACACCGCTTCTCTTCTCTTTGTTGAGCTGTTTTTGTCAACCATCCCTCTTAAATTCAGCGCAATAACGAGTCACAAGTAGGTCAGGCTAGCACCGCAACCCGGCAGTGTCTCGGCCTCCAAGTGGACTGACAGCGACATCAAAGAGCCACAGGGCTGTTTAAATACGCCCTCTGGTCTTTCCGTCTCGCGCCCATCCGAATGGCTGAAAGCGGGTGGCGCTGCTGCTACATTTTCTTCTAAGTTTTCTTCCTTCACAATGTAAACCAATTTCAGGGTTTGTTTGAGTAGCAGAGCCTTTACCTTAACATGAACAACTTTTTTTTCTCCCTTTCCCCCCAACATTGCAAGTAGCATAAGTTGAGTCTTTGAGTAACACACACCTTAACAGTTGCGCACCTGTAGTTGATGTGTGTGTATGTGTCTCTGTGTGTGTGTGTGTGTGCGCTCGCAGCCTTACCTGCCTGTCACCGTGAGTGACAGGAGAAGTGGGGGGGGTGTTCGGGAGCCCAGCAGCTGGCGTCACACCTGCACAGTCGCACACGCACTTCCATTGGGGACCATCGCGTTCCCTCCTTCTTTGTTAGCAAGCAGAGACACTTTACAAATAATTTATTTGTTTCGCGCTTGTTTTTCTTTCGGTTTCCTTCTGGCAATTTGTTGTTGAAATAATTTATATTCAAAACAACAGCGATGGAAATATACAGAAGAAAAACACTGACAAAGTCTCACATGACAGGCAACTTGTCTGTGCACTTCAGTGGGAGCGAAAGTTGAGAAGTAAAGATAAAGCATGCTAACGCAAATTTGAAAAGGCAGGTTTTTGGCCCAAACTGACTCACCAGTTTAGTCTCGACTTTAACTTTTGCAATTATTTAAATCAAGCAAGCTGACATTTGAATATTAATAGACTTCACTTACGCACATGAAACAATTACATGTTTTGTGTGATTGTCAAGAGGGGTGAAAAAGAGCCCCAGTCCCTGCTGTTATACACCCACCCACACACACACACACACACACACACACACACAAATACACAGCACTGAGGCAGGGCCCGAACAAATTTAATTTAGAGACATTCTCTCCTTCCCTCCACATCCTGGGCTTTTAAGACACTGAAGTGACTGTTCTTCGCCCGTGTAAAAGAACCCCATTATCAAAGCATTAAGATATGATTAAACTGACATTTTCTTAAGAAAACGAAAAGAGTTGGGAATAAAGGGAAAGAGAGAACTACATACTCCAGATCTTATCAGTGGGAAGGTGGGAGGAGGGGGTGTGGGTGTACATACTGATCTTTGAAGGAGCTTATTACAGAGCAAGCTAAGAAGACAAGCGCAGTGGTGTACTGATCAGAGGTATGCAAGCCAAATGCACCTGCTAGATTTCGCTATCATCCACAGAGTGTCAGTCAGTGCTGAGGCCCCTGACTGACGCTGGGTGCAACCGAAACGCTTCTCGGGGCACACTGCAAGAAATATCCAGCTTAGTCCAGCACTGGAGGCTTGCAGAAGAGCTGATAACAGTGTCCTTTAAGGAAAAAGGGGTGAGAAATTAAAGTGGTTTTTACTTGTTCTGAGATTTTTTTTTTCAAACCATGAAACATATCTGTATGATGTTATCACCCACTGTGAAGTATAAATCTGAGATGCAAATGGTTTTATGCTTCCAGATTTTCACATTATACATTTCAGGCCACAGAAAGTTTTTTTTCTGACTCGAAAACATTTGTTTGAGCATTTTGACAGAAAGCGTTGATAGTCATATGCTTCTCAACAATAGATGCAAAAGCCTTTGATCATATTATAAGTTCTGCTAAAGATACAGTTCAAGAGAAGAGTGGATTTTGACAGTGTGTTTCTGCCATCCTGTTGTTGTTGGTCTTTTTTGTACTCGTCTGCTATATTTTCAGCGTGTTTGTACTTTGTTGCTTAAACAAATCATCACTGTCAGTGTCTGAATTCTTAATATAGTCACCTTATGTGTGTGTGTGTGTATATATATATATATATATATATATATATATATATATATATATATATATATATATAAGGGGTGCAACAATAGCATCGATATTGAACCGTTCGATACAGTGCTTTCGGTTCGGTACACATATGTATGAACAATACAAAAAAATTTATTTACTCTATCAACTTTTCTTCTCACGATGCTGTCTGTGTTGAGCGCTCAGTGGATCTGCGTTCGACTACTCCGCCTAGGCTGCACTGGCGAGTGCAGATCCACTGAGTGCAGCGCAAGCTAGCAAGACAGAAGCTAGCAAGACAGAAGCTAAACTCCTTGCAACATGGCAACTGCCTGAACGTTACCCGAAATTGAACCTCCCCCACCCTCATTCAGATCTTGCGTTTGGAACTATCTTGGTTTTCATGTGAAGCATGACCCTGATGATAAGCGCATCATGTCGGATGTGCCACAATGCTCAATTGGTGGGATCTAGTGCGTTAGCGCAGTTAGCTTGTTAACGTGTTGATGCTGTCCAGCCCCACGCATGGGGCAATCCGCTGTAGCTCGTTAACGGAGACTTGCCCCTTTATGGCGTTAATGTCACGCTGACAGCACTATTGGGAACACAACGAATATGACTGCACATTTACACCGACATCATCCTAGTGCAAAGACAAGTGGAAGCAGACAAAAACAACAAGCAGGCATGCTACAAACTTTACCGGAGTCATTTAGACAGCCGTTAGCACATGATTCTCCTTATGGGGACCTGATATGTTTAATATGCTGCTGAGAATATAGCCCAGAAGAAGCGTATAGTATAGCTTTTATTTTGGAAAGAGACATTTCTCTGTAATAAACTCTTTTCCAAAGATGAGTGATTCCTCCATCAGATGGATTTCAGCACACAAGTAAGTGAGGCTATTATAGTGATAAAGTAAAATGTGTGTAAACTCAGATTAGGTCTGTATGATCTTTACTACAAGTCAGCATTTGGAATATGTGGCAATCAGTGAATGTGTAAAATAGCAATGGTTTCTGGAACCCTTACTGACATTTATTAGAAAGCTATGAAAGTAATAATAGTAGTAATTCTCTCTTTACTAAATGCGAGGTATTTTTAGCAGGTTCCAGTCGTGTGTTTTAAATGAGTTTTAACATAAAAATTTATTATATTATTTTATAGTTCACTACATGTGTCCCGATCAGCTGACATCACATTTTAGTGCATCCACAAGCCTATTTTATGTAAGTTTAAGATTAACAGCTCAGTATGGAGGGAATACAGGTTAAGGAGCTAATGGCTAAACCTAATGCCTTCTTAGAGGCTCATTCTACTTAGTCTGTGGACTTTAACTTGACCGGTCACTATTTTTAATAGTTTGTCTTTACACTGAATTCTGAATCAGTTTTAGCCCTTTTAAAATCGCCCCTGCTAGCTTTAGTGCAAACAGAATATTTCTTTAAAGCCCTCATAAGAAGTGTTACACCTTGAAAGAATGTCCTGCAACAACCAAGAGGAAGCCTTATTTTAGCTCATTAACACGTGTCAAATTTAAAATAAAAATGAAATGCTATACAGAGAATTATCTCTTATCTGAGAAGTTGTTTAGCCTTGTCTATTGCCAAGCTAAACAAATACCTGAATCAAGAGGCAACTGCAGGATTAAAAAATAATATATTAGTTTAAAAAGCTGTACTTACCTCCAACACCTCTACCTGGGGTAAATAGCCATGTTATGTGTGTGCTTTTTTTTTTTTTTTTTTTAGGTTAAATATACCTTACATTCTGGTGCAAATTATGGTTCCATGTCACCTAGCTAGCCAGCCAGTGCTACATTAGCTGGTTATGACCAGGATGCCAAGGTCCCCAAACCATGCAGTATATTATTTAAAAGGGTTGTACACAAACCAGTGCTTGACATTTTTAGTGCAGTAGATTAGTTGTTATTTCAACCATAATTAGTTTGTTCGTTTGCATTTGCTTTATGTATTTTATGTAAGTTCTCTGTGTAATGTGAGCAAGTTATTGGATTGTGTATACAGATTTGGCTAGTTTGGCCAGATAACTGATATCAAAAAAAAAAAAAAAAAGAAGCTAGATAAACTTAACCCTATCCTTAAATTCACTGTTAAGGACCTCATGGGTATTAGCTTTTTTTTTTTCATTAAAAAAATTGTATTGTGAATTGTGTCTATGAATTTACCATGTAAGTAACATATGCAATTTTCTGTTTAAAATGTACATTGAAATCATAACTACACTAAATGGCATGTTGAGTAGGACATTTTTTGCAGTGCTGACCAGGGAGTGGAAGTAGCACCCCCTTCGATTTTTCTTTCATCACCCCCACAGACAATATAAAGCCTGCATTAGATACAGGGGGCTCGGGGGTAGCGCGCATGAATGTCAGGATTTTCTTCTGAGGCTCGCAACTACAGCCGAGGTATGCTCAGCATGTGATTTGAAATCTGTGTAATTTTTTGAAAGGCATCACATAATCAAGAGGAGTCAAAAGCTTTCTGGCAGTAATTGCCTTGTGGCCACAGACAGAATGTACAACACTTTGCAATCTTTCCCTGCAGAGATTTCTAACAAATAAAACCCAAGATTGAACCCTGTTCTGTGCTCTTGAAATTTGCATTCAGCTCTCTGTATTTACATATTAACTGAGTCACTGTTAAAAAAGTCAAATAAAAATCAAGCCACTCTTTTCCTTATACTCTGTCTCCCATGCATCGTATTTTTAAATCTGAGTTTGCTCAGAATGAAGCCATCTGCAAGAACAAAGCCCTCCTTTTGGTGAAAGTTTTTGTGGGCAAAGCACTGAATGAAATCGACTGGCTCTGCAACATTTTTTTTTTAGATTTCACCATAAGAGAAGATTGAAAATCTTTATTTACTGTACATCTAGCCGCTTGATGTGACGCCAGCTGCCAAGATGCACGAGGAAAACAAGTAATATACTGTCAAAAGATCTGAACGGAGATATAACAGAGACTTTTTGATTTATAGTCTGATCAGCTCTTTTTCTGCGTGAGCTGCATGAAACTTCCTCTCTCGCTCTTCTTTAATTATCCTGTCTTTTTTCCCTTCTCTTTCAGAGCCCACTTCTATTTTTTTCCCCCCCATTTCTTTCACACAATTTTCTCTCTTTCCTTCCCATCGTTTTCAACTTTCCTTCCTGTACCACACCCAACCTCTAAGCCCAGTGGATGCTCCCACCGAGGGGTCTGGTTTGAGCTGTATCATCATCTAACCACTGGGAAGAACAGACGGAGGTGGAGGGGGGGAGGACAGCACCAAAAAAAGGTAATCAAAAGGAATCACTGAGCAACATAAGATAAAACAAAAACTCCCCTTTCTCCTCTTCCTGCCTTGTTTCGCAGTTTGGAGAAAAGGGAAGGAGACATGAAATGAGCATCGGTGTGTGGAGAAAAAGATTGTTGCTGATTTCCACAGTTTCACTCAACACACTCCTGCTGAGTTAATAAATCTGACCTCTGCTTAATTAAAATAACAAACCATCCTCCACTGAGGGGGGATGGAAAAAAAAGGAGAAGCAGTTTGAGAATTATTCTAACTAATCGCTAATTAAGATTTTGCAAAAACAACAAGAAACCTGTCAAGGAGGATGTCTCTATTTTTAGAGTATATAATATATGAAGAAAGAGCAGCTGTGTGTAGACACCTCCCTCCAAAGTTACAGCTCCTGTGGAGGGAGCGGTGTTACTGTTGCTTCAGTAAGCTAGAAGAAATCTAATTGAGCAGTGCATTTAATACTTTAGTTAAAACTACTGAAGAGCAAAAGAAAAAAAATCTCCTAGAACAAGCAACCCAGCAGGAAAACCATCACATTTACAAGTGGTTATTTAGGATGTTAGGCTACTGCGCCCTTTTCTGAGCAAAGAATCAGTTGCTTCGTTAATTGCTAATTTTGTAGTGTTGATCTTTTGACCAAGCAAGGTGAACGAGGCCAGGAACACAGTCACAACATAATGATTGCGCTGTAATAACTGCGTCTTCTCTCTAGTCTTGAATCTTGGCCCCTGCTACCGTGAGGGCTGTAATTCTGCAGCAAGGAGTGTTAAGAGGATATCATTATCCTGTGTTTTCCGACTAAGCTGCAGATTTGGTTAAATATAGTAGCCTTTTTTTCTCCCCCCCTCTCTCTCTCTCTCTGGTTGTTGTTTCCTCTCTCCTTTTCAGTTTTGCATTAAAGCTGGGTCAAGTCGACCCCTCCCATGGCAATTCTTTTTCAAACAGAGCTGCCAAAGCGCCTCCTCCTCCTCCTCTGCCACAAATGTAGCCAATATCGATGCCATGCTCAAAAAACTGATTGAAAGGAGACTTACATGTTTCAAAGCATGCTGGGAGCTGGGGGCCAGGCGAAAGCCCAAAGAATTAGGGCTGAGACAGTCATCAGTATGCTATAAAAAGGCAACATATGCCCCACAAGTCCAGCAGTGCACCGCCGATGCAGGCTGTGTTTCTGAAGAGAGTTTTGAATGAAAATGTACATATATTTTTACATTTATATGTTATGATTGAAAAAAAATCCCTCTTTTTTCTTTGGATTAAATCGAAAAATATTAAAAATACACGTAAGCAAGGGAATAAAACCTGTGGTCAGTTGCAATAAAATTTCAAAAGAAATGCTGTTTCTTATTTTTGAATGAGAGCGTCACATTTTACTAATGATCTTATTTGACAGTGGGCACTAATCCATTCAGTTCCTCCAAAACCTCCCTTGGAATTAGGTCAGGGCAATGAAAACATGAGTGACCCGTTCACTTGGTCTTTATTTTGGAGCTGATTCTTTTTTCTTTCTTTTTTTTTTGAAGGACACAGCAGAGAGACATGACACCACTGACTGAAAGTTAATTAATGAAAGTGTGATTTTATGAATCCCGTTTTCTTCTGACATTCAAAGATCTCTTCAGAAATTATCAACAGCAGATTTGTGAAAAGAGATTTTTAATTAGTCCAAAGCCAATGAGTGAGGAGTGTCTCGATTTTTTCCGCTGATAGCCGGAGTTTATCAGAAGATGATAAAGGAGGAGAAAAAAAAATATAACCCATTCATCCAAATCCCCCAAAGAGTCCCATTGTTATATAGTGTTCGTCTCTAAAATCTGAGAACATAATAGAAATTCTGTGGCGAAGTGTGGAGCTGCACACTAACGTTTGCATATTTATTCAGCTGTCATATCTATCTGAGCAGATCATCAGAGGAGATAAACTAAAGAGATGAGGGAATAATGGCTCTCGCTGAGAGGCTGCCGAATGATACAAGCATATTCCTGAAAAACACCAGGAACTGGGTAAACAAGAATGTACTCTACAAAGCCCATGCAATGCAGAAATGAGCTGCGGTTAATGATGGTGATGATGGCGACGATAATGATGATGAAGATGCGGTGAATAAAATTTGAATGATGGAAAAGTTCTGAGGGGTAACAATGCAAACAAAAAGCGAAACTTCTCCGCCGTCGCTTGAAACTGGCTACTTCAACGAGGCAAACCAGACGCTGACAGCATGCATTATTCACTCCATTATTTTTACCCTCCTGTGTCCAGCAGTGATACAAACCTGCTTGCACGAAGCAGCTAATGTCTTCATTCCCATATAGATGCAGTGGAATGGGTGCTCGCAGCACACTGAGTAACCTTTGTGGAAAATGTTCCTGAAAAGAACACAGCCTCTGACATTTAGTGAAAGAAGCCTCTAAGGTCATGCTGTTGATACCTCTTGTGAAAACTCAAATGAAACATTATCAGGGGGCAGGGAGACATGCACAAAATGTTCCCTGTGATTTGCACTAGATACATGCAGAATGCCACTTTTTTTCCACCTCTGTTTTTTTTAAACAGCACGCGTTTGCACGAGTTGGAGAGGTTGACCTCTCGTTTCGCTGCTGCGGCACTTTGATAGGCATTCATCTGTGAGCGAGGCTATCACGGGTAGCCTCGTGTCATCTATCCCTCAATGCATATGTGCACCCACTCAGTGAGGACAGTATAGGACGGCTAATTGAACAATATCAAGGATGTGACAAGAGGACCAGAGGAGAAACTCTGCTCAATGGTGCCATCTAGTGCTTTAACAGAATGAGCTCTACAGTACAGTAAGAGCTCTCACCCCCTGCTACTGCTGCTACTGCTGCTGCTGCTGCTGCCGAGGAAGTTTGGATAACAATTATCTGTTGTATTTGCATTAATGTGATTGCTTTGTCTGCAGACTCATCTGACTGCAATTATAAAGAGTAGCATTAAAACACTAATTAATTAACTCAATTGTGGGTAGATTGATTAATTCTAAACAAACATGAGATCGCAGCAAGCAAATGAGCTCTGGAGTGCCGATGCATCTGGGAGTGCTGCTGCAGAAGACATTTTGATTATCTGCAGACACATGTAGTTGCAAATCTTTTAATTAACATAAATAGATAGTGGGAGTGAGTCGGTTGTACAACTCTCCTACTTGTTACTTGTAATCATAATTTGGTCAGTTTTTTTTTTTTTTTTTTAAAGGATGAGGGTGTAAATGTGCTGCTGTTGCTTTGAGGGGTGGCTCAATTATTCCGAAGTTTGCTGCGCATGTGCGCGGGCGTGCACACGTGCACATGCGCAGCGCGTAACGTACGTGCGAGTTTTGAGAGCGGAGCAAAATGGGTCTTGACGTGGAAAGTCATCCCCACAAAAAGAGATGATCAAATTATGATCGAAACAAAACAGATGGTCACATAAATCACCCATTCACGTGTTGGGCTGGTGCCTCCGTTGCAAAACTATGAATCACTGCCTATCGATGGGAGGATCAAAGCAGAAGGGCTGCGATGAATGCAAACAAATCCAAAAGATATTACTGAGATGAGGAGCATTCATCCTCATCCTCATTCATGGAGGTTTTTTGTTCAGATATCATATTGTTTTTGGTAAAATGCCCACAAAAACCCGAAACTGAATAATTTGACAGCGCGGTTTAAATAGAGAAAGATGAAATGTTGACAGTGAGATTGAATGAAACAGGGTTTTCATTTTCTGTTAATGTGATTTTTCTGTGTGTGTACACGTGTTTTAGGTTTAAAATGATGAGCCTTCAGAGAGAATTTCTTACAGATTGGTGATTTTGATGCAAAAATATCTCTTTTTTTTTTCATTGCGTGTTTTTCATGCATGCACACACCTTCATTATCCAGAAAAAATCCTGGGCTCCTGAACTAGATTTAAAAGGGAGCAGTCAGTCAGAGCTCCCTTTCTCAGTGTGCTGTCAGCATCTGCACATGCAGAAAAGCCTAATCAGAGAGATACCAGTAAAGTGCATGTAATACTTTAGAGATTTAATGCAGTTTTTAATTGGATAGAGGCCCATTATTTTTCAATACAGAAGGGGCACTGAGGCACATAAAGCTCTTGAATATTTTTGCAAATCGTGTTCAACAGCATAGTGATTAACCATGGCACTAAATTTGCCTCACAAAATGAAAAGCAAACTTCATGCAAGGCGTAATTTAATTGTTTCCCTTCACATTTTCTGCCTCCCATTGTTGGAAGCTTAACATTTTTAGAGTCTGCTTAACAGCTGCCTTGTGATGCTTGAGCTCCAACAATGTGACTGACAAATGTTTTGAAGTAGCTGCAGACTTCCTAGTGTCTTTGCAGGCAACGTGTCAGGGAATCTGACTTCACTTAATGTCACATTTGAAGCCTTCTTACGTGGATTTAAAAAAAAAAAAAAAAATTCAAGACTCCAAATTACCACTAAATGTATAATTCAATATTTGTAATGCATCTGCTATTTTTTTTTAAATTAGTTTCTTTTAAAAAAAATTTGTCAGCACAACACAGCTGCACATTCATGATCCACATTTTTACGCAGAGACAGCAAATAAAAAAGGACAGATATTTCCTAAACGTCCCCAGCCCTGCACCTGGAATTGCATAAATGTTTTTCTTTAAACCACTGCCTACTGTCAGATTATATAAATATCTGCTTTGCGTACATATGTATATTATTTTTTTTCCAACATATCACATAATTGTGTTGAGCAGTTTTTTTTTAATTGTACCATAAAACATTTGAGCAGTCAGAACATCAGGTCACGTTTTCATTCCAACCTGAGGAGAACACTGCCATCTGGGCTGCAATTAGTGGAAATGCAATTCTGTGCCATTTGCTTGTTTGCATGAATATCCAGAGTCAGAAGCAGAATCGTGTTAATTACTGGTTATGCATTTTCAAATATAATACATTATTTAATTTAAAAATAAGAGCAGGATTATTGAAATGTGTATTAAAATGAAACTGTTACAAATACAGTGTATCGGCTATAGAGAAAAACACTTGAAACAATAATGCTGTGGCTATAAATTGATTACGAGCAGCACGCAAGTGTTGTTGGTTACTGTGTGCAAGGCGTGAAAGGACTCGCAGAGGGTGAAACTTATGCACAGCCTGTGTTGTGAATGAAAGTGTGCAGATGGTTATGCTACATTTCTGTTGAATCAAAAATGCCAAGTGGTGGTTATGTTTAAAAACTGTAGTAGCACGCTGATGGATGAGTGGGTTAGTCATCAGTGGGATGCACCCTGTGGAATCTTCCTCTTCTTTAGCATGATCCATTTCAGCGTATGCCATATAAGAGAGGAGGTGATATAAATTACAGGACATGGGTGGGGATGCTGCACACTGATTATCTGAGTTTTCTTTATTTACTTTGCATGTGTGTTACAGTACTGGAGCATGGACACGGTGGCAGTAACAAGAGACGGTGTGCTGTTTCTTCTGCTGGGATTTTTAAGGATCATCTTCCTGAAGATGGAAGCTCTAAAAACATGGAAGATCGCATGAACCTGAAAGCTTCCACTTTGGGAGGGTTGTTTCTACCGGGTAAAGCCCAATAAAAACTGAAGCACAGTAAAGCAGGTCTTTCACGTAGCTCCACTTAGCCACTCTGATTTTGTTTGACAGACTACCTCTTAGAAATGCATTTAAGTTAACAGCAAAACTACAAATAAAAGTCTGGCAGATTTAAATAAAAATGATTTTAGATAAGCAAGGAGACAATTTTCATTTCCTTTGCATTAAAATCTACTGTGATTATCCAGCAGAAATTCAATAAATCATTTGCAGAAATTCCAGTCTAACCGCTGCGTGATCTTCTTTTCTTCTTCCTCACATCTGTAGTATCTTTAACGCACATTTGCTGTAGCTGCAATGTGATATGTGGATTTGTGCTACAAACGCAGTAAACAAGCCTCTCGCTGCCTGAGCGGAGAGCACTGATAATCTGCCTGAGCATTATCTTATGTCACTTTTTTGTGCATGCTATGCCCTTCTAATGCCAGAGTTTTTACCATGTCAACACTCAAAGCCGCGCTCGCTGAATTTCAATTCAGTCATAAAAGAAAGTGACATCTGTGTTGGTTTGTAGTGCCGGTGGAGGAAATAAAATGATAACAACAGCCTTGCTCTAAATCCAGCAGAATGGCAACTTCCCTCATTCAGCAACACAGAGACTTTTGAGGAGATGCCATTGCTGCCTCATTGCTTTTTCACTCCCTCTGATTACTCCTCTCATCTTATGTAAATCCTCTTAAGTCACATGTTATTGTTTATTGCAACTGTGAAGGTTAGGTGTTCCTAAGCCTTGTGCGTGCTCTTATCTCGCCAGTGCATGCATCTTTGTCTCTCCGATGTGTCTTGTTTTCGTAATACACTAATGGATGGGAAAAAGTTGTCTGGACTGATGCGGCGAAGACAACCAATCCACTGCAGTAAAATATTAATCTCTCCCGGTAGCTAACAACTCTTCATGAAAGAGAGGCAGTTGCATGCTCTAGGGATATCACGGCATTATCAGCAGCCTGCTGTGTTTGGTTTTTTTTCCCTTTATATTAAATATAAACAGTTCCAACAGATGTGTTTATTTATTGGTGGTGGAAGTCAAAGGCTTTCTTAGCAAATGACCACGCTCTTCCAAAGGATATGCTCTTCAGGTGTTCCACTGTTACTGATTTAATATATATGTGCCACTGTTTCCACAAGTCAAAATGTGTGCCTTCAAACAGTTATCTAGAAACAGAGGTGACATACTAGCTTTTAATACTGAAGCTGAAGTCTCTTTTTCTGGTAGCAGGAAGTGAAAAATGAACTTTTGCCAGTGGATTGTTCAACATTTCTTGATATATGATCTTTTGTAATGCGGTGTTATTTTTAAAAAAATATGTATTCATATTTACAAACTGTGGTATCATAAGACATGATAATATTTATACATTTTTATTGTATATTTGTTTTGAATTCTCTGTATGTTTCTCAGATCCTTAAACTCCATGTTTGTAGTCCACAACTGCTTTAAAACTACATTTCCCTTGAATATTATGTCAGGGAAACATCCTTAATTAGGTTTTCATGGGTTTGCTTTTTGTTTGCTTAAAGGAAGCTTGTACAGTATAACACAAAACTACAAACACTAAACACTAAAATAATATTTTCATGTTCAGAAATGTTTTGTAAAGAAAAGAAAAGTCCAGTGCAAAGACTTGAGATTGTACATCTACTATGTCTAAGTAAACAGTGCCGTTGCTTTACACGGGATCTTTCTAGAAAAAGACACCACTCATACACATCTCACAATTTTTACAATACAGGTAACTAATATTTCTATTCAGCTGCTTGAACATCTTGGAAAGTTTTGGCAATAGTAATGTGTGGGATGTAAAGGTTCGGGGCATTGATCTCTGAGATAATTGAACCACAAAAAAATACAATTTTCCCAATGATACCTTGAAACATATATTTTTTTAAAGCACTATAACGTCAGTGACCACAGTGTGTTTGGTGATTTGATGAAACGTTACTCTAGAATTTGTTCCTACTAGAGGGATCTGTTTTCCTTTTCTGTTTCTGAATCAAGTGTAGTTATAAATTAGTGAGGAGATGGAAATAAATCAGATTTTTGGTTTTTGAAATCAAACTTTAGGTTTGATATCTGAAAAGGTTTCATAGATACATAGAATCCTAATATAAAAGGACTATCATAGTGACGGATTCCAAATTTCTACCCAAATAGTCAATAAATTTTGACTGTAAAAGTTAAAACACAATGGTCTAAATTATCTCATATGTTTCTATGCAGGGCTTTTTCTGCAAATATAGAATTTAGATAACTATTATATCAATTTATAACGTCTTGATGAGTGCAAGGCAACAACAGTATTCCGTAAGATGAAGCTAGTTAATCTAGCACTCTGAATATGATATTGTATATCAGTTATTTCCAGTTTCTTCCTGAGGGCCCCTGAGACTGTGCCTTACAGTTTCATTATTTCTGCAAGCAAAAGGAAATTAATCTGTGAACTGAAAGTATGATTTAATTACGTTTACTGACACAAAATTGATTAAACTGAACTGATTAATAACAATTCAGAAAAAATAACCATTTTAGTGATTTTCTCAGCTTTTCACTATGAGAAAACTTATGCTACACATTTCAATATTTTACATATGGAACAGTTACTTATTTATTAGTTATTAAAGACATCGGCTCAGTTTTGGCTCACAGTGAGTCAGTCCATCCAAGACTTAAGACTTACTCCAAGATATTCTTATGCATACCGAGTTAGTGTAAATCATTATTAGGAAGGCCAAATCTTTTTGGGTTACTGACCTGGGGCGTTTCTGTCCTTTGATATCTCATATGAACTTTGGAGCTGACCTGCGTATATAGCTTCTTTGGCACAGCTTCTGGGTTCCACTGCACACAGACGGATCAGCGTCAGAGCGCAGAGATCGGTACAGTTTGCGCAAATTGTGTCCTTACGCAGTCCTAACACTCTGAGTTGCACGGAGCAGGAATGGAAGAGCCCAGCGGCATCCTGATTAAAGGAGGCAAAGTTGTGAACGAGGACTGCTCCGTGATCGGCGACGTCTACATCGAAAATGGGAAAATAGTTGAGGTTGGACTGAATCTTCAGATTCCAAAAAGAGTGCGAGTCATTGATGCCACCGATAAACTGGTGATCCCCGGTGGCATCGACACGCACACGCACATGGAACTGGCGTTCATGGGAACCAGAGCTGTGGACGACTTCCATATTGGAACCAAAGTAGAGTTTTATTTAAAATGAATCTGTCATATTAATTTCATGTTGCTTGGCAAGATATGTTTGGCTATGTTTAGCAAATCAAAGAAGCTGGTAGTAAGAGTAATCACCTTCACCTATTATGAGTGGAAGTGGAAGTGCATGCGATGGATGCAAGTCCTTTTTTTTTTTTAATCAAAAGCTGAATTTGGAATATATTTGAGAGTAGAATCAAATTTCTGAAAAGAAGGAGAATGTGGGATAAAATATGAATAAAACACTACAGTGACAGTGACAGAGTGACAGAATCACCTCTGTCTTAAAACAGCATCAGCATGCAGTTTTGCTCCATAAGTATTTGACAGCAGCTTTAATTCAGGGAATTTAAGCAACATATTGCATAATTTTTTGGGAAGGAAAATACATAGACAGACACTTTTAGAAGCTCAAAAATAATTGGACAAACAAAAATATTTTTATATATTAAGTTGTTTTGAATACTTGGATGAAAATCCTTAAGTCAGTGACTGCCTGAAGTCTAGAAGCTGTGGAAATCACTGAATGCTGTGTTTCCTCTCTTGAGATGCTCTGCCAGGCCTTTACTGCAGTCAAGTTCGGTTGTTTGTGTGTCTCTCTCTACTTTCAGTTTTGTGTTTAATAACTGAAAAGTATGCTCTGTTGGGTTGATATCAGGTGACTGATTTAGCCACTGAAGAACATCCCCTTCCTTTACCTCGAGCAGTGGGAAGTGCAAATCCATTTTGCAACATTTGGTTGAATCTGATCAGAGATTAAAGCCCTGAACGCTTCAGAATTCATCCTGCTGCTGCTATCAGCAGTCACAAAAACACAAATCAATAAACACTGTGACTAGTTCCACTGGCAGCCGTACATGCCTATGCAATAATATTGCCTCCACCATGTTTGGCAGATGGTGAGGTGTGCTTTGGATCATGAGCTGTTTCTCTCCTTCTCCACAGTTTTCTCTTCCCATCATGTCTCCATTCCTCTCTTGATTGTATTCTTTGACACTGATATGAGACGTTGGTTAGATGTTGGGAAGTTGTTTTTCTAAACTGTGGGGGTAACTCTGTTGTCAGAGTTAGCCTTCTTCTCAATGCAGTTTGATTCAGTTTCATTTATGTGGCTCCAAATCTTCTTGATCCCGCAAAGAATTAATCTGCAGGACAAAAACAGATCAGAGGTCATTGTTACGCTGATGCCCACGACTTCTCAACATTTGTATCAGGTGTTATTTTAATGGGAGTGACAATAAGAAATCTGTCAATCATTGTTTGTTCAGGCACCATTCACAAAGATGATTGTTTTTAACGTCTGGACTAGTAGCCACACTCAAATCACTTTTTTTCCAGCATTTTCTACTTCACAGGTTAATCATTTACTTACTTCTCTGTGGTAATGTGTGCATTTCACCAGGCTGCTCTGGCAGGAGGGACCACAATGATCCTGGACTTTGTCATCCCCCAGAAGGGCAAGTCTCTTCTGGAGGCTCATGACCGATGGCGTGAGACGGCTGATCCCAAAGTTTGCTGCGACTACTCGCTGCACGTTGCGGTCACATGGTGGAGTGACAAGGTGAATGAGAGTGAATCCTTTTGTTTTAGTAGACTACTAGCATTTACTGTCTAGACACTAAAACTAATGACACTAGGTCAAGTAGGTTTGCCCAGTCCAAATATTGCTGCCCCCTTTTCCCCAGAGCTCCATACATGTCTCCCTTATTACAATCATTTTTCTCTTTTAGGTCAAGAAAGAGATGGAGACTCTGGCCAGAGAGAAAGGAGTAAATTCCTTCAAGATGTTTATGGCCTATAAAGATGTGTTTATGCTGCAGGATTCTGAGCTATATGCTGCTTTTGCTCAGTGTAAGGAGGTTGGAGCCATAGCTCAGGTTCATGCTGAGAATGGAGATTTGATTGCAGAGGTTGGTGTGAACCACACGAAACAAATGAAAACAGATTTTGAAAAAGAAGTTGCTTGTATTAATGAGCTACAATTTTTGTTTTTTTCTTACAGCTAGTTATTGCCTATACTGTACAGGGGGGGAAAGTTGCTAATAGTAAAGTAGATCTGATATTTGACATTCCAAACTTAAGCAATATGGTTATTTTTTTGTAAAATATCAAGAGTTTAACTTGAGAAATTAAATAGCCTAAGCGTGGTGAGATACTAAAGCTGAACAAACCCCTGTGTCATAACAACACAAGCCTATATGCTGTTTTTGATTTTCTGTCAGTGAAGGTTTTGTAAGTGCAGCTCAGGTAATCAGTGTCAGAGTATAAACACACCAGAACCCAGAAGGACTGCTAAGTTAATGTTTCACCCTGATGGCAGCTAAGCTTCACTTTGTGTCCAAAGAATAACAAACATTGTGGCTGTGAGGAACAGAGAGGAACTGTGGTGCTGAATGAGGAAGACAGGAGCGGCAGAGAAGCATGTGAGAGTTGTGCAGGACATGTATGAGGACAGGGAAATAGTGGTGGAAGTGCAGTGACAGAAATGTTCAAGGTGGCGGTGGGATTACGTCAGGGATGGGCTCTGAGCCCCTTCTTGTTTGCAGTGGTGATGGATAGACTGACAGATGAGGTCAGCCAGGAGTCTATGTCTAGACTATGATGTTTGCAGACAACATTGTGATCTATAGTGAGTATATAGTAGGTATGTCCCGGAAAAGTATTAAAAGTTAGTAGAAGCAACACACATTACATTTGTGTGAATGAGAGGGAGACAGGTGGAAAGGTGAACATCCAAGGAGTCGTGGTAGTGAAGACAAGATGAGTCTATGGACGGTCAGCGATTCAAAGCAATGGCACGAGAAGTAAGGAAGAGATTAAGACGAATGTCAGTGATAATTTATGACAGAAGGACAGAAGCATGAGTGAAAGGGAAGGTTTACAAGATGGTAGTGAGACCTGCTATGATGTGTGGTTTGAAGAAGGTAAAGCTAACAAAAAGACACGAGGTTGAGCCGGAGGTGTGCAGCGCTGAAGATTTTCATTGGCAGTGACCCGAAAGGACAAGATTAGAAACGAGTACATCAGAGCGACAGCTCAGGTTGAGCAGTTTGGAGACAAAGATAGAGAGACAGGTCTGAGATGGTTTGGACACACGCTGAGGAGGGATAGTGGATATACTGGAACTTTGTGGAGCTACCAGGCAGGAGGGAAAGAGGAAGAATTCTTTTTAGGTTTATGGGTGTAGTAAAGGAAGACATTCAGAGGACTGGTTTGACAGTAGAGGATAGGGATATGTTGGGATGGAGGCAGATGGTCCGCTGTCACCCCTGAAAGAAGAAGATGAAGAAGGTTGGTTGAAAGCCCCGTGACACGCAATGTTGGAACAATGCCAAGGAAAAAAGATGAAATCTGTCATTATCTGTCACCAGAAACCTTCCCCACAGATATTTTGACAAGTTATGTCAGGATAAGCATAGGTATAATTAATAGCATATATTCAGTTAAGGTGTTTAAGTTTCAGAGGGATAGGAATAGTCATGGTGGCTCACTGAATTGACATGAATTGGAAATTAATGATGTAATTTCTATTAATATTAGACAGAACTGCAGCTACATTCAGACAGTCAAAATCCCCACTATGAGAAAGATCTGTTATTTCTTATGTGCATTTTCCAGCATTTTTTTCAAGTGTCATGGCAAAAAACTACCACCAGGGGGTAGCAAATACTCAACAACAACTCATGTGGATCTGTTGTTGCTCAGAGCAACATGAATACTGTATTATTGCTGCTTGGAAGTGTGTTAAATGTCTTGCCAGCACTACAGTAAGGCACTCACATGTTGTTATTCATAGTAGCACATTTTAATTCAATCGAATCAATATAGATTCATCAAGTATAAATCTGACTGTCTGGTCTCTGCCTTGAAGTGACACCGTGCCGTGTTAACCTTCCATCTCCTTTAACCTTTAATCCTGACTTGTTGTCCCTGCTGTGAACTGACAGGGGGCTAAGAAGATGCTGTCCATGGGCATCACAGGACCAGAGGGCCATGAACTGTGTCGGCCAGAAGAGGTGGAGGCCGAAGCCACCCAGCGAGCTATCACCATCGCCCATGCTGTCAACTGCCCGCTCTATGTGGTTCATGTCATGAGTAAATCTGCCGCCAAGGTTGTGTCTAACGCACGCAGAGATGGTGAGTGTGGACTCCTCCCACCTGCTGTTTAAAGAGGGTGAGGCTGAGAGCTGATGAGCTTCAAAACTGGTTTCAGTTTTCTTTGTTTTATGTTTTAGTCAAATATTGAGTTATACAGTGTTTACACATTTTGTTTTTTGTTGCCATGGCAAAAAAAAAAGCCACTGAGAATTTTATCTCAGCATGAGGTTTCTGATTGCTCTCGAGCAGATAAAGTATACTCGGTTTTAGTAAACATCCGACACGGGTTTTTTCTTTCTTTCTTTCTGAACAGGGCATGTAGTGTTTGGGGAGCCAATTGCAGCTGGTTTGGGCACTGATGGTACCCAGTATTGGCACAAAGACTGGGCCCATGCTGCTGGTTTTGTCATGGGTCCTCCGCTTAGACCTGACCCCAGCACACCTGGGTACCTTATGGACCTACTAGCTAAGTAGGTAGAACTGAAAGTCCAGCAATATTGCTTGCTGGTGGTTTTTATTCAGTGCAGTGTGTGTTTTTTCCTGTCTCTCTCCCCGCACCCCCAACCAGTCGTGACAGATAGCTGCCCCTCCCTGGGCCTGGTTCTGCTGGAGGTTTATTCCTGTTAAAAGGGAGTTTTTCCTTCCCACCTTCACCAAGTGGTTTCTTATAGGGTACAGTCTGATGGTTGGAATTCTTTTTCTGTTGTTGTAGAGTCTTTACTTATATAAAGCGCCTTGAAGCAACTGTTGTTGGGATTTGGTGCTATATAAATGAAACTGCCCATATGGAAAAGATAAATATAAATCTTATAAAGTTTTTATCTGTCGTGTATAAAACTTGTATGAAAAGCATACAAGAGTGAAAACACATATAAGATCCCTTGAAAAATTATATAATGAAACTTGTATGTTTTGTATACTTACTAAAAAAATATATGAAAGTAATGAGAAAGTGGCCACTTTCATGAGTAAATCATATATGTTTTTACTATTTCTTTTCCATATGGGTGAGTTGAATTGTAATTCAGTTCGGTTTGTATTTTGGCTACAGCTACAGATTTTTTAGGCTATGGGAGTTTAGAAGTTCAGAATCCCATGTGATCCCACTCAGAATCAGCTAATACAGATTTATCCAAATCAGACAAAATGTATCTGGATCAATTGTACTATGTTTTTGCTGTTTTTTTGCTGCTACAGTTTTTGTTTGTGCTGCTATCATTTTAAAAATATCAATAAAAGAACATTTCTGAAGAAATTTAAGCATGCCACTTGGTGCGTATTAGTTGGACCTGAATCAGAGGTTCTGTTGATGAGTTAGGTCCAGCAGGCCTCAGGTTGGAGCATCAAACCCTAAACAGCTTAAAAAATACATAGTTTGTATCTGTCATTGTTCCATGTGATAAAAATAGCCCAAAATTGTTTGGTCAAATTGTTCATCCAAGGTCAACCAAATTGACCTTTGAGAAACTTTTATTAATATTATTAAAATGATAGAGGCACAAAGAGCAATTTTTGCAGCACAAGCATTGAATACCACGTCTGTTGGATTTAAAGAAGGTGGGGATTTTAGCATTTTAGGATCATGTTCACATACGACATATTTGCATGACAGAACTTTCACTTGCAAGTTTGAATGGTATGACAAACTGTGTTAACAACAGTGATTTCTGGAAGTGTTTCTGAGGCTGTGCAGCTATTCCTATGACTGAATCATTCAGTCTGAAGGCTGATCAGGGACAACTAATATTAATTTTGAGCCTTATCAATTGTGCACTGAGATTTCTCCAGATTCTCAGAATCTTTTAGTTATATTTTTTTCTGTAGATGATGAAATATTCAAAGCTTTAGCAATTTTATGTTAAGGAAAATTATTCACAAATTTTTCCACAATTTGTACAGGGTTTTTTTTTCCAGATTGGTGAACCTCTGCCCATCTTTACTAATGAGAAACTCAGCCTCTCTAAGATGCTCTTTCTATACCGTCTCATTATTGACTTTTGTCAATTAACTTAATTAGTTGCAAAATACTTTAGTTCCAAATTAGTTTAAAATTAACTAATATTTTCCATGAAATAGTAAAAATGTCTCAGTTTAAAAATTTGATGAGCTTTCTATATTCTATTGTGAATAAAATGAAGGTTTATAAGATTTGATAATTTGACATGCTGTCGCAACTTTTTCGGGAGTGAAGATTTAGAATTGACCAAAGTGACCCTCAAGGTTACTGATACATTTTTTAGGTTATTCCATCATCAGTTTGGACATAACAATCATTTTCCTTCTGTTCATTGTGCCAGTGATGATTTAAGCGTGACAGGGACGGACAACTGCACCTTCTCTGTGTGCCAGAAAGCCCTGGGCAAGGACGACTTCACCAAGATCCCTAACGGTGTGAACGGTGTCGAGGACAGAATGTCTGTCATCTGGGAAAAAGGAGTGGTTAGTACTAAGGATATACTCACTTCTTTAGTTGTCTTTTTTTTAAAGCACCGGTTTCTTGACAACAAGTTTTAAAGATGCCATGTGGTTAATGTTTGCATAACAAAAAGTAGCAAATACACATTTTTGACTCTGTACTGGCCCATTTGCATTCATGACATCGTGCCATGATGTTTAATGCTGGGTTACTGTCTTTACTATCAAATATTAATAATTCTACTTTTCTCACAATTATTTGGATGATATGCGTATTTCTTTTTTCCTGCAACACACAATAAACTCCCAGAGCTGCAGATGGCTGCACGATTGCAAGCACTGCATTTTCTGGCCATTGTTGTGGGGACTGTGTATCAGCTCAGCTGCCCCAAGGCCACTGGAAAGATTTACTTTGTGCAACAGTGCTTACAAATCACACATTAGATGATATTTTGGCAGAAATGAGTTGCTTGCACTGACCTTTTGTCTGCTAATTCTGTGTATTGTTGTCGTCCAGTGTGGCCTCCTAACTCAAACTGGGTGCTTTGTGCATTTTCTCCTCCCCTCAGCATAGTGGCAAAATGGACGAGAACCGATTTGTGGCTGTCACCAGCAGCAACGCAGCAAAAATCTTCAACTTCTACCCGCAGAAAGGCCGAATCGCCAAGAACTCGGATGCTGATGTGGTTATATGGGACCCAAGGATGACCAGGTGAGAACTCCAGCTCAGGTCATTCAGCAGTGTGGAAGAAATCTTTAGAAATCGAGCAGTGAAAGAAAGCCTTCAGCTAATGTACGTAGTTTTAAAAGTGCATGATGAATGCAAATCCTGATGTTAAAAATGGTAACGTCGCCACTGTCTCCATCAGAGCTCCATCACACGGTGATGCTGAACCATTTGGCACACTTGAGAGCATGTCTTAAGGTTGTCAGGCACTTCACTAACTAAGATAAGGTTTTTAAGTTTAGCTGTAAAGCATGTAGGCGACAGATACAGGCACCTAAAAAGAGAAGAGCTATATCTTTCATCCTGTGCCACGTCAACACTAACGCACTCACTAACCCTCCACATAAGCTGATTACGTCTACGCTCCATCCAAAAGTCGGTGTATGTCATCACTTATCTATAGCTGCAAATTAAAGCATGACACAATTTACATATGAATGAAATTCATCACTCTATTAAAAAAATATTGAAATGGTTCCTTTTTTGCTATGTTTGGTAATTTTATATTTTTAGGAAAAGATTTTAACACACTTACATAAGCTCCATCTACAAGGCATGAGTGAGACGATGCTGATGGGTCATGGTGAGAATTTTGAAACTGACGAATATTTCATGTGGGAGCTAAACCAATTTCCTTCGTGCAGAATACATGGCGTTACGGCTGCTTTCAGGAATGTGCTCAGAATATCGCAAAACTGGTCATGTGATTGTGTTGTATTATTTGAGCTGTTATGTGAAGCACAAGCACAAACGAAGACAGTTTGCATTCCAGCATCATGTGTACTGTAGCACAATCTTATATAACCTGGAAATAGCAATGCACCGCTCTGTTTGCTGAAGGATCTGGGCTGCGTCCCTCAGGGATCTGACCCACTGTGGATGTGAGTTGATGAAGAGCATATTAAACCCCAATGTAATTCTCTGTAAATGAATTTACTGATAATAATACAAAAACAACAAAAAAAGATTATGTCAGGACCAATAAACTCCACAGTTGTTACTATGAGGTGCTTTCCAGTATGTCTTTCCTCTCAGACCTGTCACTCCTGGACATCACCTGTTTGCTATGCTGTCCATTTAAGTTGTGTCTTTACCACATGCGCATGTCTGTGGAAGTCATAATGCCTTTCAAGCATGAGAGCGCATTGTATTTGATTGCTGCACAGTGAATTCATCTGTGAAACTGTGTAATTAATTTGCCGTCAGCACAAGTGTCACTTCATAACATCCGGGACCAGGGGCCACAAACAGTTGCATAACCGCCTCCCCCCACAAAAAAACCCAAATCCCTAGGAAGCTCACTCAGTTGACTTGTTTCTCATAATTGGGTGAGCTGAATAATGAGGACACGTCTTGTTTTCGTCAGTGCACACTAGGCATGGTGTCTGGCTTCACAAAGCCACAGGAAACATGTTTGTGAATGGAGAGTAAAAGGGGTCAATGAAAAAAGAAAGAAAGACATCTGGTGCATTTCATGGAAGCAGCTGAGTCACACTTACTTTGCTGTTCCCTGCTGACTTGGTTTTTCACTCAAATGTGATTTATTTGTTCGACATCATCAGTTTGTACTGTGCAGAGCATTTCATACTTTTATTATGAAGATATTTTCTACAGTCCTAATCAACTTACTTCACGTAGTTGTGCAAATATACATGTTGTAACTTAAAGCTGCTGTGATCAATCATTTTCTGCAGATTGCCCACTCCTCTCTCTCTCTTATATTTTTGTTTGTTGGTCCAGTCAATTCCAACTTTGGTTTCAGTTTTTGATTGAATGGGGTCAAGCTAGTAATTACATGGAATCTGTCTGATAATACAGCCACAAACTCACATTAACTCCCATTAATTTGATGCTGTATACATCAGAAATTCAGACGTTTGTCAACATGCCTAAATACATTGGGTGACTCTCATGTGTTTGGCTGATTAGATACACCTGTTCAGCTTTTGGTTGAACCTTTTTCACATTTTAATCCAGAAACTAAAACCTAACAAATGAAGAAATTCTACAATTTCTTTATAAATCAAACCAGGCAAACCCGTGTGAACTAAAGCCCCAGTCTCCTGCCCTTAGCTCACAGGCGTGGCACCCAATATGGTCTTCTGTTGCTGTAGGCCATCTGTTTCAAAGTTTGACGTGTACATTTAACACCAACATTGTCATTGTACACCATTTAAATTACTTAAATAATTTCTGCTACTAAACTCCATCACAGCTATGCTAAATTTATTTTGCTGAGAACTGGAAAATGTTGCCGCTCTTGTGTTTCTTTGTTCGTATTTCCCATCAGGCTCCAGCTTGCACAGTCTTTTTTTATATCTGGATACTGGCTATGCTGCAATATTATGTGGCCGTGCTCACACAGCAGCCTTTGGATAGATGCCACAATAATGTAATAGGCAGCAGTGAAAATGTTGAGGTGCCTTTTTATTGTCTGAAAGAAGCTTAGTGTATGTGCTTAGTAAGCCTTTAAGAGCCTCACATGAGCAAAAGTTTTGAATAATACATTATATTACTGCTGCACAGTGAACAAACTGCAAGTACATCTTGGCCTGATTCAATCAGTTTCAGATGAGGATGGACTGCATTAAGTTTTCACAATAGATTTATCCTTTTCTTTGGTATTCAGAAAGCATCGAGCAATTATCTAACGCAGGCTACATGTGACCAATGAGTTTAGCTCATAAAAAGCCTCCACTGACTGTTTTTTTTAAAGCCGCCAATGTATCTTTATATAGGAAAATATCAGCCAAGACTCATCACCAGGCTGTGGACTACAACATCTTTGAGGGTATGGAGTGTCATGGGGTACCGGTCATTACCATCTCCAGAGGCAAAGTGGTGTATGAGGATGGGCAGCTGAAGGTGTCACCAGGACATGGCCAGTTCATCCACAGAAAACCGTTTTCTGAGTTTGTTTACAAACGAATCAAGCAGCGGGAGCAGGTTAGTAAAGCCTTAGCGTCAGAAGTGTCACTGAAGTTCCACATTTTTTTGGATGTGAACTTAATGGGTAATGTATACACATACTTATACAAAAAATGCACTCAAAAAAATCAAGTTGACATCAAGCGATGATTAGCTGGTCCTGGAACAGAGATTCTGGGTTCATCCAGTTCTCGTGAGAGGGCAGCATCAGGGACAATTTCAGGGTTTGGGCCAAGGGTTCAGGCTGTATCACGATAGCTTTCATAGGTGAGTCTGAAAAATATCTTTAACACACAAAATATTCACACCATTTTTACACATCTGGTGTGTATAAGCCTTTAGCCTAACTGTTCCCTCTTTTATTTACTATTTATGGTCAGTTGAGGCAAGCAAACTGGATGCTGGTTGTAGCGTCATATATGCTGTAAGCATATAAATTTGGATTCAATTACCCAGAATATTGCAAATAAGCATATCTCAATAAGATGAACTATACAGGAGACTACAGACTCAGGACACCGGGGTGTGATTTTGACTCAGTCTACTTCTGATATTTGCTAAAACTGATATTTTCCTGTGTCTATTCCAAGTGCAGATCATGAATTGCACAGAGGACATACATTGGCAGGACTGCTTAGCTGTAAAACACTTTTTGTAGTTAATTCAGAATTATGAACTTGAAGCAACCAGACTGGGAGTAGGTACCACGCACAGGATGACCTAATGTTTCTGTCTGCTTTGTATTTGACCTGCAGGTGAGGAAACCTACAGCTGTGACCAGAAAGCCATATGAAGGCAAAGTCATTTCTGTCTGAACATATACCTGGGAACTTAAAGGGCACCTTAAATCTCCAACAGTGCAACCCAGAAGCTACCCATTGCACAAACAACAAGTGTTTTCTCAAAGACGACCTTCATTGGAGTAGCTTTTTGCATTTCAAGCATATGAGGGTTATAACATGTTGAATTTCTGCCTGAGTCAATGCTCCGCTGGAAGAGGAAACTGAGTCACATACAGCTGTATCTGCAGCCAGCTCTGTTCAGTACACAGCTCACAAAAACCAACTCTGCTGCTGCAAACTATACATTTATTACTAACACCATTATGTAATAACGCAACTCACCATAAGAAATGCAAATCAGGTTTATGCATGAGTTCCTGGTTAGTAAATGAAAAGTCTCTAAATAGAAAAAAAACCCCAATTTCACTGTATATTGTGTTCTGTGCTCTAAAACAATAGTAAATCAACATTTATAGTTGTGTGTAATTATGCCTGAGTTTTCTTCTTCACAGCATGTTTTTGCATTTTTTACCCCATCTTCTAAAATGCCAGTTGCCACTGGTAACAGAACTGTCTCTCACCCAAAAGCATCCTTTCCCTTTGATGAAATATTCATTAAAATACACTGACATGCATGCAGTAATAAGATTTACTCCGCTGACCCAGACGGACTCTGTGTTTGCATATTCAGCAGGCTCACACATCATTATACACTCCATCTATGCCCATGTATGGACTGCATTCTTTCCTTCTCGTGGTAAAAAAGGTCTGCGGCTGTCATCGAGCATCATGTGGCAGCTTCCCATTGGGGCGGGCATGCTGGCATGTTATTATGCCACAGGGCCAGTTGAGACATAGTGTGAGCTTATCAGGTTGCCACACGGGTCAGTGGTAGTGTGTGAGTCACAGAATGCCTACTCATCCTCAAGCAAGAATGCTTCTTTCCTCTTTTCTTAAACGGTGCAAAGGATGGTTGGGGGATGGTGGGGTATTGTACAGTGAGTGGTGAGCCTATTTAAAATGGTGACCTGGCTCCATTTGAATACAAATTAACGTAAAAATTATAATTATAACTTGAGTTTTCAAGCTTTAAACACAGAGAAAGTGATTCATACTAAATATTTACACTTTTTAAGTGATCACAGTATTTCTAAGAATCAGGTTTTGCCAAACACGGTGATATCAATTAGTCTTGCTAACTGTAACAGCAACGAAAATGTTTAACCTGCAGTTGAAGAGGTATACTAACTAACCAAAGTATGGGAGTAACTCAAAGTATCTATTATTCTAGTATTCTGAACTTCAAGCTGAGCATCAGAATGGTGAAGAAAGACCTTTCAAATGACTTACTCAAATAACCACTCGTTACAACCAAATGGCTATTGGTTGGATAACAGTGTAACACCATTCTTATGGCTGGTTCCAGCCTGATATGTGCCATGTGACAAGGCTGAAACAATCTCAACCTGGTGTCTTGAAAATGACAGTGAGTTCACTGTACATAAATGGCCTGCATAGTCACCAGATCTCAGGCCAAAAGAGCACCTTTGGGATGTGGTGGAACCAAAGCTTTGCATCACTGATGTGCAGCTGACAAATCTTAAGCAACGGCAAGATCCTGTCATGTTAATATGGAGCAAAATCTCTGTGGAATGTTTCCAGCACTTTGTTGAGTTTGTGCCGTGAGGAATGAAGCCATTTCTAAAGGTAAAAGGGCATCTTTGCAAGGCATACCTAATGTAGTGGCCGCTAAGCATATGTTCTCACTTTGCCGGGAATTATATATTAAGTAAATATATTAATCATGACTTTCCTCAATCCTACAAGGCTGAGCCAGTGGTGACGCCTGAGTGATATGATTTGAGCATACTACTAAGTAGCATGTGTGTACCACTAAGTATTTAAGTACGCAGAATGATAGTAAATATACTGAGCATGTAGTGTATAGTATAGGATATCTACTACTTAAAACATCTGTCATAAGCTGTTAAATAAAGGAAGTTTTTTTTTTTTTTGCAAAATATTAATGCATAATGAACAAACACAGCCTAAGGGATTTCTCAAAACTGTGTATATACCAATAAGACAGTAATAAACTAATAGTATTTACCTGGGCTACACTACCCTGAGGAATACACATTAATAGCAGTTTTGACCTTTCCCTATTCACACATCACTGCATTTCTCACCTGTCACAGTCTGCATTATAAAGTCAGTAGGCTGTGACCTGTCCCTATGCTGAGTGAAGAAACAGCACCTGCATGATGCTAATGAACGTTGACAGTGCATAAGTAGGAAGAGGACAGTGCTGCTCACTGCACATGCAAATGACATCTGTCTTAGATTATGTAAGCAAATATTGCTGTTCTACATTCTGCACAGAGGTAAAATGCAGAAGCCTGTGAGGTTATAACTGCGGTTTCTTTATTTGATATTTTATGTAACAAACTGAATAATTATTCATTCATAGCAGGAATGACTGCAACCATCACAACTGATAGTGGCAAAATGATCATAGTTTGCGGTTGATTCATAATAAAATTCTTCCTCTGTCATGTTATATAATGAACATGATGTAATAGGTAAGTAATATATTTCCTATTGCTGAGAGCTCATTGCAGCTCTGTTGAATCAAGGTAATACCTCTTAGCTTATGGTCTTTAATTGCTCCACGGTTACCACAATCATCAATTAGTAGACTGAGCTGTCACATGATGCCATAAATCGTAGTATACTGCTCTAGTTTTCTGAATAATAATGACACAGTAGGTGGTGGATTACAGGTGAGAACTGGGGCGCAAAGAGTACATATTTATTCTGATAAATGTTAAATATAATATAAAACAATTGCAGAGAAATGTATTATGATGTATTTTGAAATAACATACATTGAAAGTTTTCTATATGAGATCGCTGCAAAAAGTGCAGCCTCACCTAATGTCCACCCTACTGGCACTGATTTTATATTAGGATTCAAAAATCTAGGTGGTTTTGGTATGGCGAGTAGCCTTCAATAATATTAATAAATCACACAGCAAAAGTGCATTCATAGTTGTAAAAAGCATGACAATATAGTAAGTAATCAAGGTATTCAGAGTAACTTAACGGAATATGTTACAAACTACATTTTGTTGCATGTATTCTGTAATCTGTAGTGGAAGACATTTTCAAAAGTACCATTACCAACACTGGGGATGGTTAAAACATCACTCTTAGATGCACCCTGGCTAGATGTAGAACAGGCACTATGCAATAATATAGAGATTTCGGACCTACCATTTATCAACTCAAACACCAAGCTACATGTATGTTTCTCTTCTCTGACAGCACGATGGGAGTTTCTTAAAATGACTGAGTCTTCATTAATCCCATGCAAATGTACACCTATCTGGAACAAAACTGACATACTACAGAAAAATAATATAATTAACCTCCCAGATTGGAGTCGTAAAGGAATTAAATCCTTGGAATATATATTAGAAGGAGGACTTTATTCCATTTGACAGACTAGTTGTACAGTATGGGATTAACAAGAAAATATTTTTAGAATATCAACAAATTAAATTTATACTAAAAAAAGTTTAAGCCTAATCAAGTTGAATTACAAACACGATCATGTGTGGTACAATTTCTTAATCTTAAAACCCCAAATTACTGTCTAAAATATACTGGACACTCTCCAAAATAGATGAATCAATATCCTTTTGCAAAATGGGAAGCGGATTTATCAGTGATCTTAGACCAAAATACAATATAAAAATACTACATAGAGTGCACTATACAGGTCAACGGATATTCAAGATGGGCTTTATGTCTTCTAACAACTGCTCACACTGTCAAGGCAATAAACCTGACAGTTACGCTGTTTGGTTCTTTCCACCAGTTCAGAGGGTTTGGTGCTGGATATGTGAAGACTTATCAAAGTATCTGAAATGTAACATTCCAGCCAGTAGTGGTTTTTGATACGGGCGACTTGGGCGGTTGCCCGGGGCGGCATCATGGTGGGGGGACGGCCAGAGGGAGTGTTCGCCCAGGGCGCCAAACAGGCTAGGACCGCCACTGATTCCAGCCTTCCCTCTAGTCCGCTTGTTGGGCATCTTGGATGACGTCACTACATAGATGAATACAGCCCACATGGTTCTCACCAATGTATGCATTGCCAAGATAACTGTCTTCATGAACTGGAAAAATAAAAATAATCCTAATTCTAACCATTATAGAGACCGTCTGAAAGATCATATTAGTCTTCCCGCCTTCATTATTGCACTTGATGTGGGGGTAGGTACAGGCTTGGGGTGTCTGGGGATTCTTGGGGGACTCAACCTGGGTGCTGTGGTACTGAACTGAATGGGAATCTGTGGCTCTTGGGTGGTGTTTTCCTGGTGGTTGCCTGCAGCAGGGCTGGAGGAGGGTCTGTGCTGGCGGACGAAGGTTACCGACCTGGTAGTCTAGCTGAACTCTGGGTGGGTCCAGAGTGGACTTGGGGTTTTAGGTGTGCTCTGCCTCCGGGCTGGGGCTCTGACTGGGCCTTTGGGGTTTGGGTTCTGGTTGGTATGTCACCGAGGTTGTGGGTGGGTGCATGCACGGAGGCCCAACCCTGGTGCAGGGGGCCTCTGGTGCATCGATGGAACTGGGGGCCTCTTCAGCTGGTGAGGAGGCTGTTCTCGTTCTGCTTGTTTTCTTCTTTTAGCAGATGTTTAGTGTCTTTTCTCACTGTGCCTCTTCCCCTCTGTTAATCTTTCCCTCCCTTTCCCTTTCTTATCCCCCGGTCATGGCTGTTCCAACTGTAATAACTTAAAACTTTAAATAAATAAATAAATAAAGATCAGTCAAGTGGACCAGTATGGTAAAGCTGTAATGATCCACTTGGGAAAACAAATCTGCTGGGCATTTTTCTTGGCCTTCAGACAATAATTCTAAGTGCTACAGTGCCAGACAGGACAGGGGAAAAAAAAAAAAGAATAACAGAGATTTACTTTTTTATGCAGAGAATGGGCTTAAGTAGAATGGTCTCCCTCTAAAAAACAAAAGGAAACTAATAATATAATTATAATAATAAATAAATATTGTTGGATCTCCATTGTTGGTGCAAGATACCAATACATTCTCATTGTGCCAGATAATGATGTTTTATCAAACACGGTTGAATGTCAGACATACGTGGAAGGTGCTCTTTGGTGTAGGTGCCCTGATGTAACATGTTTGCAATATACTGTAGTGTTTATCCGCACAAGGCAAAAATAAAGACTTTGGTTCAGAAGTTCTCATTGACAGACTAAAGTATAAGGCTGATATTTCTCTCCGCGAGATCCACGGACCATCCATGTTGATCTGTCAGTCTGCACCAGGACTAGCACTGCCATCACTAGAGTGTCTGTGTGGAGAAGATTTTCCTCACAGGATACTTTGTGGATCCTCTTTAGAATGAAACAGTAGCGGGAACCAGAAATACGGCTGATGAAGAAGAACAGAAAAACTACATAATTAGAGAATTTGGCATCTTTTTTTTTTTTTTTGGCTTGCAATAATTATTCTCAAGCAAAATGTTAACATGCACCTTGGTAATAAGTGACCTGAGGCTGCAGTTGTTTTTGTCCTTTCTCATTTTGAATCTCTTCCTCAGGATTTTGCCGTGGAGGTACTCCACTCTCTCCTCTGCAGCAGAGGGGAAGAACTGTTCACAGATCATCAACCTTAGCTGGGAGACTTTGGTTGCCATCAGAGCCATAACAAGCAGGGTGAGCAGGATGGCAGTCAGTGGAATTACAGAACTATATAGCAACAACTTGGGTTTGGGGAGGCACTGCCTCTCAAACAGAGTCACAGAGTAGGAAAAGTCTTTTTCATGATTTTCTTGTCCAAGAGACATTCCAATTAAAGTTGCAATCCCCTGCAAGGATAAACAAGTGAGTCTTTTGTGGTTGAGATGAGGAAAATATTTAATAAATAAATAAATATTTACTACGGTGTACTTACTTTGATGCTCATTAACAAAGGGATGTGGAATGGCTCCAGCTCTGATAACCTTGTTGTAACAATGTCAACAAAACAGTACAGCAAGGCGTCCACAGTTATGAATATGACCCAAGCTATGAAATGGGAGACAACTGGAATTCCAAATTTCACCATAGCTTTCCCTTCTCTTGTTGTGGGACGGGCGGAGGGAATGAAGGTGTACAGCTGCTCCTCCTCTGCCGTGAGGGGAAGGACGTGGGATTTTCCTTCCGCCTTCTGCTTCTCGTCAAAATGAACAAACTTGCTGCTGATGAACCTGTTTTTGTATTTCATGTCTCTGCAGTATTTTTTTATGTGCAATGCTATAAACATCATGAGCACGAGGAAGCTGATGGCAGGAAACATCCTGTCGGTCACTGAGCTCACTGTATTCATCAGGGCCTGTGCATATTTAACAGTCTCGTTGAGCTTCTGCTCTGCTCCTGCGAGCCTCTGCCTGAATTCTTCTGATTCCAGTCTTGGAGAGACGTTGAGCTGGGAGTCAAATCTCACTACTCCCAGGTTTGTAACCCCTTTGAGCATGTCTCCGATCCACTTCAACATATGAACATAGTTAGTAAATGGAGCAATGATGGAGGCTTTTTTTGCCTTCAGGTTGCAAATCATACTCCTGACCAGCAGCGAGAGGTTCTCCAGAGTGTTACGGATGTTCTTAAGAACCACTAAACTAGTTCCAGCAGTTAACAGCAAGTTCCTACTCTTTTTCATGAAAATGGATATAATAAAAAGAGTCCCTAAACACCTTACTCTCTTTGATAGGAAGAGGGCAACAGTCAGCAGTGTCCCAAAGCAGGTGGCAATCCCCCCAGCCACTGCTAGCTCATAGTCCAGAGTGAAGAGGAGGTACAGGAGGAGCAGGGAGCTGAGCAGGAGGCTGGAGATGCTACAGATGAGGAGGAGAAGGATTGTTCTTCTGAATCCATCCCTTTTACCAGTGGTGAACACATCCACAGCTTGAAAACCCACATCCTTAAGGCTTTGTTTTACTGCAATCCATGAGAAAAGCATCCTGGATATTAAAGTAGACGTTGAAAAGCAAAAGCAAAATTGGAATTAAATGGCAGGTTATAAGAAAATCAATATATTCAGTAACTACTGTGTCCAAAAACACACTTGTGTTGAACAGAAAGGCAAAGTAGTAGCCTGATGTATAAAGCTCAGCAGCTCTTCTGATTTATGTAGAGTGCAGTCGCCTTAAATACGACAGAAACAGGAAGACTGTTGTCTTTGTCATTAGTCATTTTGTAGTCATCCCTATTTTTCAACCACAAGCAGAAGTAAACAAAGGCTGAATTATGACTGTGTGGTGTGTGGAACTGAAATATCTTTTCACATAAAAATCTAATGCTTTACTAAGAATTTCAAGGCGGTATTGCATGAATGTGTGAGTGGACTGAATACCAATAATTTTGTGTATTTAGGATAACATATTCGTATTGCAGAAACAATGATAAAATACCCTTTAACAGGTGTAGGTGATTTCAGAGAATCCTAATATTCAATAGAATTAGACGGTCCGTGTGACTGTATTCATTTGACCCTATATGGTCATCATGTTTGTCACATGTCCAAAATGGCAGGCAACTTAACGTTAAGTGGTTAGTGGTCATGTGATCTGCAAAACCTCAATGTTGTAATGCTTAACATCAGAATTTCAGCACTGTCTTGGTCAGCACATTAAGTTGTGTGTACTTTATTCACACACTGAGGCTAGCATTGAATGTTTGTTTCAGAGAGAGGTGATAGAAAGAAAACATTTTCACTGATTTGTGAGTGTGACCTGAATATTTAGCAAGCTTATTTAGCTAATTACCTTTAGAACAGGCTTCAATTTTTCAGATGAAGAAAATAATACTTCATATAGTCCATCTTGTGGCGTTTTCCTTCACAGTAAAAACAATAGATGCCTTTTTTATGTTTAATTGGAAAAAAATCTTGCACAACCCTGTCAAGGAGAAATCTGTTGAATTGAAACATTAAGCGAAGTAAGTTGTCAACAGAGCAGCCGGTGTGTTTGTGGTGTGGACCCAAAAAGCAGACAAGGGAGAGACTGAAATGAAGTTTAAACAAAAAGCGAGCCGTTGATTTGGCTGAAAAAACATGAACAGAAGTAAAACTAAAACCTATGAAAACTATGACAAGAGAAACCTGAACAGGATTATGAGAAAGCTGACGTGACGTGGAGGGAGGAAAACAGATGAACCGACAAGTACAACTAAACACACTTAACATGGAACACCAGACTCTTCGCAATAAAACAGGAAAGAGAAAAGGGACGTAGACAAGACAACACCAGCTTGACAAGTAGAACATGCAACACGAAGACATGAAATACATGGGGAGACAGGGGGCACACAAAAGACACAAACAAGGAGACACAGAAGAAACATAACTAGACCAAAACTCAAGTAAACCTTAACTGAAATAATAACACAAGAACTTTACATGATTTCAATAAAACAATCAAAAGTACTAAACAAACTCAAAATGCTGGGTCACAGACCCAGTCCCCTGACACAGGAACACTGGTTTTATTAACATCTAAACGGATTTCCTGTATCTGCACACTGACCAGGACTCATTCATTGCAACATGAGACTCTGTCACAGTCACACTGCAAGTACATACATTTATAAATGGTCTAGTTATTACATGAAATAAGCATCCATAATCACATGGTAACCTTGATATTTGAGAGGAAAAAAGCCTGTTAACTCAATATGAGTAAATAATCACTGTTTACATGTATAGTGCACTTTAAACGTATTCATATGAATTTATTTGTGTTTTGATGGGAAAGCAAAAATTCTCTCTAAAACATCCCATAAACTTCAAAAACAAAAAAATTCAAGTAAAAACATCTTCACTGTGCAGAATGTTTGTCTGTTAAATGAAAGAGCTGCAGTCTGCCTGCTGAGAGTTACTAGGTGTATGATGTCACAACGGAACAGAACTACCCATATAGAGCAGAGGCTTCAGTCATTTCACTGCCCTTCCTTCCTGAGTGCACAACAAAAATCAGAGCTCGTTGTTTAAGTGTCTAAATATCGCATTTTGAAAATCTTTTGGGGAAGAAACATCGTGAATACACTGACAAGCTTCAGGAAAACCGTTGCTGTATTTATTGGATCCAGCCAAGTGGTGCAGCATCTTTTTACAAGAATGCAGCGCCAAAACCTGTCGCCAGTGTCTGAGAAAGATCAGCTGGGTTTAAACCCTGTCAAGCTCCCACTAAAGAGAAAGCGATTCCAGCATGATGCTGCACAAAATTGCAGCAGAAGTGCTGACGGCTCCTCCCCAGAAAGGGGAAAACGCAGAATCTGTGGAGAGAAATTTGTACTGAGAAGAAATTTCAGTCAGATTTCAACCAACTGCAGTAGCATCACTGAGGCCTGCTCTTCAGAAAGAAAAAGGATGAAGAAAGACACAGACAAGAATGAATCAGCTGTGACACCACCAAGCATCCCAAAAAGCGCCTCTATCACGATGAGCCGACTCAAAGGCAAGAAATTGAATGATACGGCCTCGAGTTTCCAGAATGATGCCAGATCCTCTGAAAGCAAAGTGATGGAGAAAAAGAGGCCAGAAGACCAGAAAGTTAGAAACATTTGGATCATTGGCTCAAGCTACGTCAAAAGAGGAGAGTTCGGAGCAAGACAGAAGTTTGGAGAGAATTTGGGACTTAATGCCAAAGTCCAATGGTTTGGCAAAGGAGGGATGGGCTGGAGCGGCGTCCTTCCACGTTTTTATGAAGAGTTATCTACACGGAGCCCGCCTGACATATTGATTATCCACGCTGGCGGCAACGATTTAGGACTCATGTCTGCCCAGCAACTTTCTGGTATAATGAAGACGGAATTGATGCAACTGCACAAAGAGTTCCCCTCAATGACAATTGCTTATTCCTGCATCAATCAGCGCCAAGTGTGGAGGTATGGAAGTCCGTGGAAGATAAATAAGGACAGGGAGATTGTCAACCATACCATAAGAAAGGCTGCCCACTGCTTTGGAGGGGTGATTATTGAACATCCCTATTTGAAATTTTTCGACAACACAATCTTTGTACCAGACGGAGTCCATTTCACAAAGAAAGGAAATGAACTGTTTGCGACCAGCATCCGCTCCACCATCAAGAACATTCTGCAGTCAACGCAGAGAAAACAGATTTGAGGCATCAACCTCTATAATCTGACTACACATATGAACGAGAATACTGAATAAATGCAGTCAAAAGAGTAGTGTGTAAAGACTCCTTTGCTTACAGATTCTGAATAGAGATTAGAAGATGTTTGTGACAAAGACACATACACAGACAGTCTCTCTCTCTCACATTTACACTCACACTACAAGAAGATTGTTGATTCACGTGTCTGTGTATTTTCTAATTTTTTATTCCATGTGCTGTATGTTTATTTTTTAATTTTTTTTAATGCAATAACTGAAATAACACAGATAGAAATGAATAAATAAACAGATAAAAGATTCACATGAATAAGAGGAGGCTACAGAGATTTTTTTATAACTGTTTTTGGAAAAGCAAAATGTGTTTGGCTAGTCAGACTGCAAAAACTGCCAGAGAGGACAGGATTTAAAGCAAAACTAAAAAAAAAAAAAAAAACACCTTTAAATCTAGGGTGTCAAACATAGGGCCCTGGGGCCAAAATCGGCCTGGCAAAGACTCCAATCAGTCCCACTTGATGGCTGGATGGATAATGCTTTTCTACTCTACTTCAGCACTCAAATCACTTTATACAACATGCTACATTCACCATGTAACAAACATATTCAGGCAAACTCCTCTTCTACATCTAAGTGCTTTCTGTCTAACATTCACACACACATTGATGAACACACTGGGAGCAACTTGGGTTTAGTATCTTGCCCGAAGATCTTCAGACTGGAGCAGCCAGGGATTGAACCCCCAGCCTTCCAATCAGTCATTGATTTGTATGAATTACTCTGGGGCGGTTGTAGAGGAGGTGAGCCACAACCACCGTCAGGCAACAAATCACAAAGAACTGTTTTTGTGTTTCTTTGTCTGTGCTCATGCATGGTTTATGTGCAATAGCATGCACATGTGATTGCATGGGTTTCTATGTGTCTGAATGTTTCTCATTACACTGTGTGGAACTTTAGAAAAAAAAGGTGGATATCACATTTCTGTCATTTGACATTTGGAGTACTATTGCATCTTTGTACCTTACATGTCTTCTCCAAGCTCTTGAATCAGGTGTTTTGAAATGGGGAAACACCTACAAACCTAAAACAAGACATCCTAAGGAAATTTAGAACCATTCCTTTACCATTATTGCATGAAGAAAAGTGACCTAACTGGCAACATTGTGCAGTTAGGTCAATAAATGAAATCAGAATCTGTCTATAAACAACTAAAAAGAGCAACTTATTCACATTGATGTAAAAGATGATGTAGAAAGTATTCGACTTGCGTGTGTGTGAGTGTGCGTTAATTTGATCATCACTCAACTCTTGACATCAGTGTAATATCATTTTTTTTATTTTTAATTTGAAAAATAACTTACATAAATCTCTGTACTCAACCATACTTAACCAAGACATAGCCTTGGCATTAACACATTGCACCAAAAAGAGAAAATGAAAAGGCATTCAAAAGGATAAATAACATGTCTTTGTCATCATGAGGCATTTTTCCTCTTCCAAAAGAATCTATCAGTCTATTTGTGGTAGCTTGTTTACTCAAATTCAGACATCTAAAGGTATGTACAATGAAAAATGAAAATATATACTGTAGCTTGTTAAAGCGACAAGGTTTTTCTCTGACATTAAAATGCATTATCTTCACGTGGAAAAGGAACAATGCCTCAATTCAGTTTCATTCAGACATACTGCAACTATAAGATTCATGTACTTCCCAGACACGAGAAGTATTGTTAATTACTAAAAATAGAAAATAAAAAATAAACTGGTCTTGGCTTTTAAATAAAACTAACAAAAATATAGTAAAGTAATTTCATTTTCATTAAAACAAGAAAAAAAAAAATTCTGTGGCAATATCCCTTATTGTTTCAACTTGTGATTAGCTCATCTTCACAAACAGTGATGTAAAATTGAACCATGGCAACACGCATGTCACGCATGTTTGCCGTCTCTTGATTCGGTATAGACCTCTTTGCTGTACCAGTACAGATTATTTTTGCATGTTCGTCAACAATACTGAAATAAAATACACTTGCAATCACAACCGTTTCGCCAGCATCCATTAAATATAAAATATTTTCCTTGTCATATTTTTTTTTCTTTTTTCTTTTCCTCAAAAACCTGAAAGAAAATGTGACTTTCGGGTGGGGTGGAATGTTCTGTTAAAACTTCAATAAATGGCCCAGGAAGACCAAGAACTAATTTGCCATAGAGCTCAATTTAAGGTGAGGGAGAAAAGTAATGAAGTTGACATGCACTGTACAAGAAATTGCAAAAATTCCAAATATCATCTTTATCAAAACATGCTGAGTTACTGTAAGGTGTGCCCAAGCCATGTTGCAAAAGACCCTTTTCAACATGCTTGTTAAACAAATCCAAATCCAAAAGAAGGAAGAAAACAAACATAGTGAAACGATACAGTACTGTAAAGTAACCAACAGTCCTAAAATCTGGACGATGTCAGGGGACTGAACAATGGTAGCAATGAATAGTACGATGAGAAGTACCCTGGGAAAGGAAGAAAAAGAGAAACATGTACAATTTGCACATTATGTTTATCTTTATAAGGCATTAATGCCTTTTACAATGAAATAGATCATTTACATTTATTTTCATTATCACTTTTTGTCACATAAACATTTTCTGTTAAATAATTCTTAAGTTCCCCTTTTCTGCATGTCTGCAAAATGCAGATTCATGAATGGTCTAAAGAATGATAAACAATGTCTTTTTTTTTCAGTCACGATGTTGCATTCACTCCCCTTGAAAACCATGCACTAGTGAAAATTTTCTTTAAAAATAATATAAATTGTTGAAAATGGCTGATTCTGTTTATTTTTCATCTTTTTTTTTTGCAAGTTACAGCCTCAAGAAAATAATTTTCTTCTTTCTTTTTTTATTCAGCTAAATTTGTGTCCATGCAAAGAAACCAAAGAAAGGGAAAAGAAAAATCTCATTTAATTTTCATACAATATATCAACAGAGAAAGAAATATGGTAAGATTGTACATCTTTTCATGGAGTTTGGATTGTTACTGTATTTATTTATTTTTTGGGGGAAGGGGGTGTTGAGGGCAGCCACTTTAAAGTGGCATTTGATTAATCTTTTACGGTGCTTTACCAGTATGGGTTGAATGGGTAGATATATGTAGAGTATGCAGGGTTTTTCTTTTTGGGGTCTGTGGGAGTGTGGTTACAAGCTGGGACACACCTCACCCAAAGTGATGGTCTCAAAAATTCCATCTACACGGCTAGGTCTGTTGGCGTGGCGTGACCAAGCATCTGGTTAGAAACACTGTCACCCCCTTCAGAGACAAGTACACTGACATTTAAAGAAAAAAGTAAATAAAAGAAATGAAAACGACACAGGAAAAAAAATAAAATCAAGCAACACACAGATTTTTCATTCGAAAAGGGCTTCTGTAGAACTCATTCAGAGGTTCCCAGTGTTGACCCCCATGGCTTCGAATTGGATGAAAACCTGGAATTGACGGATTCCTCGTGCTAAGGAGTTCATTCCGGCTTCCTCCAAACAACAACAACAACACCTGGCAATCCCTGCTACCAGGCGCTTGCGATACGCTTCGCCACATGCACAGTGTGCGTGACGTTTTTGCTCAAAACACAGGATCACGTTTGCACCCCTAGAAACAGGCTCAGAAGACACAACATCAAGCATGCAGTGTAACCGGGGGGGCGTGACCTGTAATCGCAACACTGGCTGCTACAACAACGCTATCAGTCCACACGCTGCTATGATCGAGAGAAACTGTCCAGTGAGGATTGGGAAGCTCTTCTTGTCAGTGGGGCCAGAGTAGGGTCCACCAGTGAGGAAGGAGGAAAGAGCTTGTACCAGCCAATCACCATGTTGGACAGGTCCAGCTCATCTAACAGTATCTGAACTGCTCCCATGAATGATTTATGGTCCATACGTCCATAGTCACCCCATACGATGACCTGCAAAGAAGAACGAAAAAAACTTTAAAGGATGGAGCAAGTTTAGAAAGATAAATGAAGTCAACAGTCTTAGTCAAAATTCAATTCAGTTTTATTTATTTAGTGTCAAATCACAACAACAATTGCCTCAAGGTGCTTTATATTGTTAGGTAAAGACCCTACAATAATACAGAGAAAACCCCAACAATCAGATGAACCCCAATACAACTTATATAGCTCATTATATGAAAAAGCCAATCTGATGTGCAGAACCGTATCAGCTGTGTGTCCTTGCATTGAGGCCAGCAGACTGCAAGGAGAAATGCTGCACTTTGTTGCAGTCTAAAGGAATAACATTCTTACCTGTAAAACCTTCCCTCCTGGACTCTCCTCAAACGGCAGTTGCTGCTGATAAAGAGGGTCCAAGGTTTTTCTTGCTACTTTAGTTTTCTTTTTGGCTATGCAGACTCCGTTTTCCAAAAGGTAGACCTTTACATACGGTGCTGGAAATCAAGAAAGCGTAAAGGAGAGATGAGCTTTTGAAAGGTTTCCTTTTCTCTTTCTGCAACCGAGTCATGCTTACCTTTATTTACTCTGTGAATACCTGACATAGACTAGCACATTTAGTAGCTTTGATTACCTGGCAGTGCCTTGGAACCTGGTTTTCCCACAAGGCCACGGGCTCTGATGACCTCCACCTCCAGTGCACCTTTCTTCTCCACCATGCCAATCTGGATGTCTCCTAAACAACCAACAAAACCGAAGATTTTAACTTGTCTGAAGTGAAGCTTTCATCATTTCAAGCTACAAATCTCTGTAAAAAAAAAAAAAAAAGGAAAAAAAAGGATAACTGTCCTCACCCATAGGGGGAGTAGCCAATGTCTGTCGCCCAACCAGCTGAGCAGGGCCAAGACCATCCAGGAAGTCACTGAACTGGGCATCTGAGGACAGCCTCACACCAGGGAAGATGAGACTGAAACATTAACAAAGAAAAAATAAAAATAAAACCACCAGGTGTTTATAGTTAGACTAGAACCTGATTTAAGTTACCAAATGAAATTCTGAATTTTTTGTGTATATAAAAGCTGCTGAATTAGCGCAAGTGCATGTCTCCTTACTTTCCCTCGGAGCTGTAGCTGTTCATGCTTCCGTCTGTGGACTCCCTGCTGGCCTGCCGAGTCATCCTGCTTCTCATCTCCACTGCCAGGCCTGTCTCTGTGCTCCTCTGGATAGTGCTGCGCAACTTTTTACCTCCCGCTTCTGAACACAGAGTTACACGCACGACACAAATGACAGAGAAGGAGAGAGAAGAATTATCAGTCCACAGCACTGAACTGGGGGGATGCGAGTCGCACGGGGAGAAGCATTTGCGCGGATTATCACTGGCGTACCAACGCTTTCATCGGCTCATACAAAAATCTTTCCTCAGGAGAAAACAAAGCGCACCTCAGTGAATTCAAATTCTATACCAGAGCACTGCCGTCTCTTTAAAAAGATCAATATTGGAACACTATGTGCAGCCTTCCTCCAGTCTGCGCCACCGACTGCCTATGGGGGACTTCTGGGAGCAAATTCACCTACAAACATCCACTGTCTATGCATCCCCACCCCTCCAACCCAAACCCACCATCCTGACTGATCCAAGAAGAAAGCTGATTCTCTCCATTAAGCCTCCCGCTGCGCATCTCCACCTGACCGCGTGCGTGTGGCACAATGTGGACACGCCTGTGGCTTACAAACACATAACTCCTCAAAAGTATAGTATGTATGCTCTACCATATATATAGACACACACACACACACACACACACACACACACACACACACACACACACTTTTCATATCCCATTTAAAAAGAGGTTGGCAAAAAGTTGTCTTTTACTTTCAGTAAGCCTAATGTGCTGAGAAGCTCCTCAAGAGATTCAAATGAAGTGAAACATTATAGGTTAGTTCTAAAAACCTCCGTATGAGCTTTCTACATACACATGCAGCTGTGTTAAACTGAAAACACGTCCCTTTCTAAACATTTAATTGTGCACTGCTACAGGGTGATCCAACCATCACTAAATGTTTTCATGCCTTTTGCAGGTATGCAGGATTAATTTTTTTCTTCTTCTTCTGTGTAATCAAATTTAGCACTATTTGGTCAGAAAATTCCTGCAAAGCCTGATGAAGGTAATAACACAGAGGTACTATACACAAAGCTTCAGCTCATTACTACAGGGTGCAAAAACCGGCCGTTCACAGACCTTATGTAATTTCTCTCTAATATTTTGCAAGTTTGTGCAGATGAGTAATTTCTAGTCTACAGCTGTCCTAATCCCGTTATAGGCCTTGCAGTCTTTACTCTCCTTCCTCTCTCCTTTGTTTGCCTTAGTAGAGGAGGAACTGAAGATAAAAAAAAGGATCATTTTGGGCCTCACACAGACATAAAACAGGCATGATGCTCTTCAGCCTTGAAATCTCAGTTATTCAGCTGGCCTCCGCCTCCTCTTCCTGCTCTTCACATTTTTTACAATAAGAGAAGCAGCCACAAAGGTCGTCTCTGACGTCTGCAGCAGACCTCCGCTGTCATTCAGTGGCCAGCCAGACGTTATCAACGAACTTGAAAAACACACGATTTATTAATGGTAATTCTCTTCCGCTTTTGACACAAGTTACAAGGCACAGTCTTGGATTTATGCAGCTTTTGCACTACATTGAGCACTATGTGATCTTATTTGAGCACTTTAAATTCTGTTCTAATGCATTTCAAATAAACACTGTATGTATCTGCTCTATAGACAAGAATATACAGAGGTGAATTAAAAAGCAGTGGCAGATAAGATAAAGATTAGACTGTTATAAGTGTATGTCGGAGAGTAAGCTACTTTTATAAACTATCCAGCAACCGCGAAGCAGGAGAGGCCTCAAAACGAGACAAACTGGCTCATTTCCAGAAGTTTGCTGCCCTCAAATTGCGACCCTGCCAGTCAGGAAAAGACAGCGAGTCTAGGGAAGCTGCCAATGGTGGAAGTGTGAGTTTAAGTGAGTGTGAAATTGTAGCGTGTGAGTAGGAGTGGTGAGTAGTGTGGCAAAAAATATGTTGCCAGATAAAGCTACAGAAGAACAGATCATGCGCACTGCAAATCTTCTTTTGTAAATACAACTGCAAATAGAACAAGAAGTGATTGTGAGGCTGAGCTATAAATACACACAGTAGGCGTTACGCTACCTTTTAGGAAATTTGAAGTGACAGTCAGAACAACGTTGTGGTTCTAAGCAAAAAGAAAAAGAAGCACTACTTCCAACTAAATACTAAAGAGGGATTCATTCCAAATACAGAGTCCTTTGTTTTCATCCACAGAATCAGAGTCACAGTCCTGCGGGGCAAATTAGGTTTTTAGACCAGCGTGAGTGGCATTTGTAGGCAAACAGACCGGTTCCATTTTGACAACACCACCATTGGTGGCAGCAGCAACAACAGATGCAGAAAGAAGTGTGACTGGCCCACAACTAACTGATGATAAACTGACCACAGATGAAATTGCGCATTAAGCTTTATGTCATCATATAACCAGATCATGCACAGTATGGACAGCTCAAGCCTTATAACACATTACACTTACTGAAATAGACTAATTGAGCTAAACATCCTAATTGAGCTAATAACATTTCTGAACTTTCCAACGTCCCAGTTCTCTCCCATGCCAGTACCTCTGCAGCTTCCCTCTAATCCTAAATCTATCTCCCCTCGCTCACCGCCATCTTTTAGTTTAAGCCGCACTGTTTACCCCCCAGCAGGAAGCTTTGGCTGTGACATTTCCCGGCCTGTCATCTTACCTCCGTCCTCCTCATCAAAGGAGTTCATGCAGGGGAAATAGACAGCCAACGCTTCGAATGATGCTGACAGGCTCATCTTGCTCTGGGAACACTGGATACGCATCCCAGGAGCCGGAGGAGAGGTATCGTTCCCCTGCCTGCCCATGGTGACCGGTGGCTGTCCTCCTCAATGCGGTGAATTCGATGCTCAAGGCGTCAGCTTTGCCCTTTCTGGCTGATAAAAGCTTTAAAATGGATCTCCAATCTATACTATTCGATGGATTCCTAAGGCTAGCATTAGAAGATGCTCTGCTGTAACAGGAGAGGGATCTGGCATCTAGTCTATCCCTAGATGCTCTGCTGACTGCATCCTAGGTAGAGCTTTGGAAAAACGCTGCTTCAGTAGTCAAGTCTTGTGCTGTCTGGGTCTGACGTTCCTGCTGCACCTCTTTCTTCAGGGGGGGAGGGGAGAGCGCTGCATTGCGCTCCGCCAATCAGAGGGCCAGGCTGCTCAGGCGCACCTCGGCAGGCTCTGCGGGTGAACAAGCTCTACCCAGAGATACTGATCCCCCCCTCCTCCCTAACCCACTCCGTTTCTCAGCAGTATTTTTTTTTTCATACCCTTACTTTTGTCATTTGCTTTTTCATTTTTCTCTCTGCGCTTGTTCTTTTGTTCCCTTTGTTCCGTTCATCACTACTATTTTCCTTTTTTCCCATCCTCTACCTCCCACCCCTCCCTCTCCCCCGTTTTGTGCACACAGGCCAGTGAAAATAAGCTGCCATTAGGCCTGCCAACAGTCCTGCTACTTGATGAGAACGCACGAGCCACATGGCGATCACTCAAAGTTCACGTGCCAAACTCTGCTCCTTCACTTTACTGTGATTTCACAGCTGTGTTGCGTTAGGAGGAGTTCTGTTTCTCACAGACAAGAAAGTCAACGAAAGGGAAAAACAACGTTAAAAACTCGACCTGAAATCCCTCTCGTCTGTCGGCCCTTTGTGGCACAGCCACGTTAAAAGAAAGTATGTCTCTCGTCATCCATCACAAACTTTTAAACAGCCTCTTTGTTTGAATTAGAGCCTCACATCTATAAATATTAACTTTTCTTTTTCTTCATTCCATTTCTGCCATTTGTGGACAGCTGGGGTCAGCTTATTTTAAACAGTTGAGAGCCAAGAGACTCAACAGCGTTGCTCGCTGAAAGGACTTCTTCACCGGTGGTCCTTCAAGTGCTCATGAATGTACCACCGGCATCGGCTGTGAGTGATACCTCAAAGTAAATGCACGACTTTCAGCCGAACTCCAGCTTCTCTGGTAGCTGTCACCACCACATTACGTTCAAGCATAAATCCTGAGAAACTGTACTGCCCCGACATGCTGCCAGCAGTCCTGCTTTTTTGTTCTCAATATGAATGTGGCAGAATAAGCGCAGGACAAGACAATTATGGCACTTTCTTTGCACCACGGTAAATATAGGAAGCTCCCTGTGGTGTTACTGCAGAGGCAAAAGTTCCTCTCTCTGAGACACTGCAACCTACTTCCACGAAGGAGCCACTTAATGTCCATTTGCGGGTTTCATCTAGGTCAACACTGACAAAACAACTCTTCACGTTTAGCGCCACAGGGGGAATCGGAGAACAGCGCACAGTTATAATACAAACACTTGATTTAATATGAACCACAAACTCGTTTAACTCATTTAAGGATCAGGTAGGTGTTTCTCTGAATTCAAACAGTGAGAATGTTTGAACTTTTATTAGAAAACTTCTGATCTTTGCCCTCATGATGATGATGTAGCTAAATGGTAAATGGCCTGTATTTGTATAGCGCTTTTACTAGTCCCGCCTAGGGACCCCAAAGCGCTTTTTACACGTCCAGTCATCCACCCATTCACTCTCACATTCACACACTGGTGGAGGCAAGCTACAGTTGTAGCCACAGCTGCCCTGGGGCAGACTGACAGAAGCGAGGCTGCCATATCGCGCCATCGGCCCTTCTGGCCAACACCAGTAGGCGGTAGGTGAAGTGTCTTGCCCAAGGACACAACGACCGAGACTGTCCGAGCCGGGGCTCGAACCGGCAACCTTCCGATTACAAGGCAAACTCCCAACTCTTGAGCCACGATAGCTCTGTGTTTCTGATCGTTGATCCAGGCTCAGAGGTTATCGTCTCCATGTGATGAATTCAACTTTCTTGTGTGGTTATTTTGCTGCTTTTGTAGCACTAAGAGAAGGCTGACATTTTTTTTTTTTTTATTAAAGTGATTTTAAAGCTATGAATTGGATGATGCGGAATGATTTGGGTCATCTCCTGTTAAGTTCTAGATCAGGGGGTGTCAAACATAAGGACCAGGGGCCTTAATCAGCCCAGCAGAGACTCTAAGCCAGCCCACTCAATGGCTTTAGAAAATATGGTGGACTTTTTCCTTCTGATATAGACATGCCACACCAAAGTAATTCAATTACTGAATTACTTTCCTGTTTTTTCACAATCTGCTATAGAAAAATCTTATTTTCTACCTGTTCCTTACACTTTTAGCCCAAAGAGTCATGCTGACAGATTTCTTTCATTTACTACAGCACCATTAAATGTATAACACAAAGGGGAATTTTACTGGTCGGGTTTACTTAAAATCAAACTTGGCTTTACATGGCTCACTATGTAAAATGAGTTTGATATCCCTGCTTTAGATAAACTCAAAGCCAGCAGGTCAAAACCCTAATTAGTCTAGTCGAGTTTAAATAAGTGGAGATATTGCTGGCATGTGACTAGAAATTTGTATGATATGAATTTGATCTTTTTAATTTTTATCTTTTTAAGAAAGCTGGAACTATGTTTTCCAAGCAGTTTAATTTAACTGAGACCTCAGACGCACATGGCAACCTTCAATCACTGGGGAAAATCGTACCAATAGGTTGGCAAATGGTTGCTTGAGGTTGTTGACTGTCTCTGGCTGAAGTCAGTCAGAAAGAGGATGCTTTACCAAACCCCCCCTCAGGATTGCTTTTGGTTGCTAGCAGATTGCCAGAGTTGCCTGTAATTTGTCTGGAAGACACAGACTTCAAAGACTAACAACGGAGCTGCTCGGAAAAAGTGCAACACAAGCTAGAAATGGAGAACACTTGCCCATAAAGTATAAGTTGTGCCTTACCACTGAAACCAACACATTTCAAGAAATGAGACTTTTACTTTGAAGATAAACAACCTCAGTTTCACCACTGCTTAACAAGTAGTTGGGAAGTAGTTTACAAGTTGGAAACCAGTTTCAAACAGATCAGGGAATACATGTATTCCCCCCCTAAGTCACCACTCTTTAGGACAGGGTGACTGGGGTTTCACAATCAATTTCACAGTAATGGCCAGCAACCTGTAGCAACCTCTGGCAACTTTTTATTCCTTAGCAACTGGTGATTACTGTGGCGGGGCGTGGTTTGCGATACTGCTGCAGGTGCAATGGACACACCTGCGCAGCATCTGCAATCACTCCTCGCCAGCTTAAAAGTCGGGACTCTGAATTAAGGTTGTTGTTATGTTGAGCTGGCAGCGGGAGAGCTGCAGCTCTGTGTGTCCAACAACCGATGAAATAAACATGATTAAAATGCCACTGGGTCTGCCGTGTATGTTTACAATTACCAACCAGTCTCAATCCTTGTGCGATTGGGGCCTAAACTCCATATCTACCTTAGGTGGTTCAACTCCCTCTAATGTAAAGTAACTGGTCAGTTGTACTAATTTAAAGTAGATTCCTTAACAAAGACTGTAAGGATACCTGTGTGTCTGAATTCAGCTTCGCTTTGTCCATGTACAGCCACACAGAGATGTTAGCAAACTTTTGGCCAAGGACTTAAATACAAAAAACTGCAGTAAAATGTTTTAGCATTAACAATGAAATATGGTCAGTGTATTTCACTCGTATGACCTGCTTAATTATATTAGCTGGTCCAAAAACAGGGGAAGCAATTTGTAAAGCGGCTTATACACCAAAACCCTGCTAGAGGAATATTTCTAAGGAAAGCACATTAGGACTGCTAATAGCTGAATGCTAATCACCGTTTCCTCTACAGTAGCAATTCGTCACTCTATTCAGTGATTTTTACTAACAGTAGCAAACAGAAGTAGACAGAACCTATAACGGGTCTGCTGTTTTATTGGCAATAAAACACGAATGTGCCAGAATGATGCCAGAGTGTAAATGTAAGAGAGTGTAAGTGCAAATATTAATGGATTGACTAAAAAAAATAAGGCATTCATGATTACTCCTTTAATTCAGTCACATGTTTTGGAGTGTGAGGTTCTCTTTAGATTCCTTTACAGTATCACCGTTAAGTATAGTGCTAAACTCGTCACTTGGCTTCTCTGGTATGTTTCTGCTAGAGCAAAAAAAGGTCATTAGAATTGTACTTGTTGACACTGTGAGGTAGACTGAAGCCAGACACAGACAATATGGAACTACCAGAGCTGCAAAAAAATATAGTAAGTGCCCTTACTCATTAACTGCTTAAGAGAAAGTGGTGATTCACGTCATGGCTTTGCCAAAACAATAACAGCAGACCACAATAATTCTTCTCTCCTCTGTAGCTGGCTCGTGCGCACGTGTCTCCAGCAATGCATTAGACACGTGTGGATAACTTCAAATTTTGTATCTTGGGCACAGTTTATTATAATCTGTCCACCCACAACCAGTGACATAGTGAAAGAAAGAGGCATTGCAACAATTTTCACTTCACCTGACATGCACAGCAACTGGAGACAAAAATATGCTTAATTACAGTTAACATTAATCTGCTTAATGCAGCACGTGGATGCGTGTTCACGGACTGTGAAAACAGAGTTTGCATCAAGTACGAAAATAAACTTTGAAACTTTTATTTGCTGGGTAATACAGATCATGCTTAACAAAAAAAAAATACTTTTTTAAACACACTCAGCAATGTGTTTGTATTAAGAGTGTAGTTAGAATCTAGGTCGTGTCACTAGACTTTTAGCTGCTTTACCTCTTTATTAAAAACACGTGGCTGCAGTTACCAAGACCAGATTGCATGTTAGATAAATGACGTGCCAAAAGACTTCAGGAGCCAATATTGGCTGGCCTTTCTATTAAATGTTGACATGATCGGGGTGCCAGTTAAACAAGACATCAGACCTTTAGCTCATGTGATTTAGAATTAAAGTATTTGACACTCCTTCCTCTAAAGCATCTCCATCTTAGGTCATAAGCGTACTACTCTCCGATTTCACAACACTGTGACTAATGCTGGTTAACACTGAACATATCTTGCTTTGCTCTATACTATGATAAATCTGCCAGACAATGACCACACAACTGGAAATCACAAGCACCTCAGAAGGCAGGAATGTGAAGAATCTACAACAACATAGGAGCGTAATATCCCAGAAGTCCTTGTGTACAATCTGCCTGAGAGGTGGTGGGACTAACAGGCAAAAGCCTTCAGAAGTCTTGATGTCATTGATGAGCTCAGACCAGGCCAAGCATCAGACAGCAACTCTGACCCTGCACACTGTAAACAGAGCTTAATGGAGGGCTCTAACACTTTCCCTCACATGCATGGACGTAGGCAAACAGACACCAATAAGCGTGTGAATATGTACACAAGGATACAGTGCAAAGGTAGATAAACACGCTTGCTACAAAAACAGCTTTCCCTCCTGTGTCTCAGTCAAATATAATGAGGAATGTGAAGCTATGTGTGATGTCCAATCTCACCTCACATTATATTAAAGCTGCATCCAGAATATCTTTGGCTGCTACACATAAAGACACAATCTTGACATGTACACAGTACAAAAAAAAACCCCAACAAAAAACCCCAAAACAAATCTTTAGCTTTCTTTAGGTTCCTCTTTTTTAAAAATAGCATGACGCTAACATTGTCTGGACACAGTTGTTATGTCTGCATGCAAAGAAACTATTTACTGAAATATGAATATGAAAGGCCCAGTCAAACTTTAAACAAAGGAAAAACCTTAAATGGCTGAACACTTCATAAAAATGCATAACGCAATCAAAAGTGCACAAAATAAAATAATGTTCCACCTCAAGTTGTTTACTACATATGAAAGGAGACTCCACTCACACATGTATACACAGCGTTTCCTGCTCTTCACTTTGCACCTTAGGTAGAAGTTGTCAGGCTAAAAGCAATATTTAAAACAGGCTCTGCAGGTGACGTTTGAACAGTTTGTCCCCTGGCTGCCTCCATCCACTCAGTGGTGCAAACACTGAAGCAACAACAGATGGAAAACTCATTAGAAAGAGAAAGAGGATCCAAATACGATCTGATAGAAACTGCTGACATCTCTTACGGTCACAACAAACTACTGTCATTTGCAATATGTTCTTTAGATTGTGAAAATTGCAACAATTATATTACTACAGCTTATTTACCTCTCAGACTGAAAGAGGAAATAAGTTGCTTTAACCACTTTTATAAAACACAGAAGCATCCAGCCCAGATTCTATGACTACCCTTACCGCAGTATTTTTCCAGTACATGTCTCATCAGACTTCCTCTCTGACTGACAGCTACATTTAAAGAAAAAAAAACAATCAGGAGAGGAAGTACAGTATTTTTAGCAATGCCTAAAAATCTAAAAATGCATTGTGCAAGTTCTATTTTAGCTCTGCTCGGGCGGGAGCGAAGAATGTGCTGTGCTTGAACTGCGAGACGTGGCAGTACAAGTGTATTCTTAAACTGCGTCCAAGCTTCAAATTCAGGCAAGGGAGACATATGGCTGAGGAGTGTGAGTCACACCGCAGGTAAAAGCACCGTGCAGCTGATGGAGCAGGGAATGGGCAGAAGATGAGTCAACGGCTTTAAACCTGAGCTCACTGAGATGCTGCCTGAAGACAAATAATCTTTGACTCAAACATATAACATACCAGTAAGGATGGGTATCGTTTAGGTTTTATCCGATACCAGTACCAAACCGGTACTTTTGACATGGTGCCGGTGCTTAAACGGTGCTCGATCCTGTGCTTACAGAATGGAGAACACAAACTTTGTCCAAAAACCTCTCATGTTTAGCTGTTTTTTTGTAAAAAGATAGCAATGTTAGCCTTTTCTGCAGCTAGAGGGCATATATGGTATCACTCTTGGCTGGAAGCAGTGCTTCAACAATGGAAAAAAACACAAACTTTGTCCAAAACCCTCTCACGTTTAGCTGTTTTCCACTTGTTCTTTGGTCATTTTAGCCTTTTTGGCCAGGGTGAAGGGAGTATCTGCCATCAAACAAGAAGACAGCCGCATGTAACTACGACGGTGTTTGCTAGTTCACCTTACATGCATTAATTTAATAACGTGGTTATCATACTCAACGTAAATTACACACGAACAACATTAAGCTACTCACGCAGAGAAGAACGGCTGCTGCTGCTATCATCATCTGTCATCATTTCTGCTACACTGGCAGGGCTAGGGGCCAGGACTCTCCTCTTCGGGTTCTTGAGGGATGTTGCTAACTCCGGGTCCAATAACAGGCACCACACCCACAGTAGATGTGCACGGTGTGAGGTCTCGCAGCAAGCTATCAAATACGGTGCATTTCTCGGCTTTTAACAAAATGCTATACGTCGCCAGGTGTTTCATCAGATTCGAGGTGTTACCTCCTTTGCACAGTATCGCCTTAAAGCACTTGTTGCAGGCTGCTGAGTTTGCATATTTTGCTGTGAAGTACAGCCAGACTTTTGACCGCTTCGCCTTGGGCATTTTTAATCTGTAGCTCTGCTTTAAAAGAACGTACGTACCTGGGCCCGCCTACTACGCTTGCAAAGGTAAAATGATTGGCTAGAATCCAAAGTGTATGACATCTCAGAAAAAAAAGCACCGAAATAAAGCACTGAAATGTGCGCTGCTTTTTGGTCTGGTTACTACCGTTTATGTCAGAACCGGTGCCATACTGGTACCCATCCCTACATACCAGTCATGCACCCAAACCTTTGACTGATACTGTTTATTTAGAACACTCAGCATTTTTTTTTTAAAGAAGTTGTAAAATCATGTGTACTTTCATCCTTCAAGAGTCACTGTGTGTTTTTAGTCTACTCAAAGCAGAAAATCACTGAACATGATAATGAAACTTCCCATATGGAAAAGAAATAGAAAAAACTTATAAAAGATTTGCTTAAGATTTGGCTTACTTCATATAGTGAATATATGAATCATATATATAAGGCTTACATGATTCACTATATGAAAGTGGCCACTTTCTCATTACTTTCATATATTGTTTTAGTAAGTATCCAAAACATACAAGTTTCATTTATATAATTTTTCAAGGGATCTTATATCTGTAAGTTTCACACAAGACAGATACAAACCTTATAAGATTTATATATATCTTTTCCGTATGGGTTAAAAGAAATTACATTTAATTGAAAAGCTTTTATTGTGTAGATTCTTTATTGTTCAAGGTTAAAACATTTTGAAATAACTCGCTAATTTCCTGAAGCTTAATAGCTTAATAGTCTAGCACTGGCAGTTCTTCATATTTTCTTTAGATCACAACTGAATTATGCAACGCTTAAACAGCACAAGTGGCGGGAATGAGAATCAGCACTGGTCTATCTACACCCCCACCCTCACCTATGGTCACAGGCTTTGGGTAGTGACCAAAACAGGGAGAGCGAGAGATAAAAGTGGTGGAAATGAGCTTTCTCCAAAGAAAGAGATAGGGTGAGGAGTTCAGCTATCCGGAAGGGGCTCAGAGTCGAGCCGCTACTCCTCGACATCGAAAGGACTGAGTTGAGATGGTTTGGGCAACTGACAAGGATGCCAACTGGGTGAGGTGTTCTGGACATGTCCCACTGGGGGGGAGACAATGGGGCACACCCAGGACACATTGGAGAGATTATATCTCTTGACTGGCCTGGGAATGCCTTTGTGTTCTGAGTGGACAAACTGGAGGAGGTGGCTGGGAAGAGGGAGATCTGGACTCTCCTTAGGCTGCTGCCTCAGCGTCCCGGCCCCAGATAAGCAGAAGTAAATGGATGGATGGATGAATAAAGAGCACATTAAGAAAAAAAAAACATAATCAAAACAAGAACATTGGTTAATATCTTCAAAACAAGAACATTGGCTGATAGCTTAGAAAGGACAAAATACACTGTCTGCTGGGAGAGACACCATGTCCTGCACACGCTCAGTGTGAAAACAATCTGTTTAGTCCGCCACCTCGGAAATTCACATCACAGCTTATGAATAAACAATATGACTGAGTGATCATTTACAGTCAGAACACCCAACCCCCCCCCCCCCCCCCCACCACCACCACTTCCACCACCACACACACACACACACAAAGAGCATATACTTGTCTTAGCTGATATCTGTGCACTCTTAAACTGTTTTTCAGACATTAACTTTAGACAATCTCAGGAGTCAAGGGTCAGGATTATGTCCATAGCTGTTCTTTTGCATATGAAATAGTCCCCTTCACATGTGTTTGTGTTACCATTACTACTCTGTATTGGTTGAAGTAGCTGCCTGGACGGAGCGTGCAGTAGGCAGGCCACAGGATGCCCACTTGCTAGCAATGAATAAACCAGACAGGTATTAGCTGTTCACACATCAATAGCTGGCAGCTTGGGAACTGGCAGGTTAAAGACCAGCTTGTGTGTGATCCAGCTGTGCAGGCGGTTTTCCATGTTCCCTTCTGCTAGTTAGGTCTTAGAAAAGTTCAGGACTGTTGCATAAGTGTGAAAACAACTTTAGCACACAAGTGGGCGTCAGTTCCAGCACCAGGAAGTGTGACAGTGTAATATTATGGTAAATGTTCTGTATTTGTATAGTGCTTTTACTTAGTCCCTATGGACTCCAAAGCGCTTTACACTACCTTCAGTCATCTACACATTCACACACTGGTGATAGCAAGCTACATTGTAGCCACAGCTGCCCTGGGATGCACTGACAGAGGCGTGGCTGCCGGACACTGGTGCCACCGGGCCCTCTGACCACCACCAGTAGGCAACGGGTGAAATGTCTTGCCCAAGGACACAACAACCGAGACTGTTGGAGCCAGGGCTCGAACCGGCAACCTTCCGATTACAAGACAAACTGCCAACTCTTGAGCCACGATCTCATAATATAATTTGAAAACGCATTAGGTTTTCATCTTAATCAACTATACAACCATCACCCATTTACACTACACACTGTAAAACGTGTGTAACACACTGTAACAGACTTAAGACCCATCCACATACGAAGCAAATCACTGGATAGCTGACATTTTAGTCACTAGTGGCTGCTCTGTTTGTGTATTGTAGGTAAATGTCTTCTGTATTTCCATTCAGTCAGGTTGGTAAACAGCTGCATTAGAAGTCACTTCAAATGCCTCAGAGATAAGATTGATTTAATTCAATACCTGCTTGCTTTGCATCAGTTATAAGTTGCTAAGTTTCACTGACGTTTTATGATCTCCGATCGCCACGTCAATGCATGCCTTTTACTTTGTGTACACTAGTTAGGGGACTATATAATTAAAGTGTGAGTTTAAATATCATCCCAAGTGAGACAGAACAAAAAGGGACTTCATTAAAGAATTCATAACAACAATTTTTTCAGGGTAATTTACACTGTAGGGACTTGGCAGCTGGGATTTATTTGTTATGGACATCATGTAATGAAGATATAAAACTGACATCTGGCGCATACAACAACCAGCCATGAGAAATCCGTACTGTCAACTGCAGAGGGTAAACCTTAACAACTTCCAGACCAACTTCAGTACTAACTGCAGAAGCACTATAATGGACACCCATGAACGCTGTGCCTGTAAATGTTGGTGGTGTAAAGCTTTAGGGCTACTCGGGTAAGCCTGACTGAATAAGTGCAGACTTCACAGATGGACGACCGTGTTCAGTCATTAGATGAAAACTGTCAATCACATAATGCTGCCTCTTGCTCAGTTAAAGCACTAATAAACTGAATCTGCTGAAAAACGTGTGTTAGATATTTACAAGTTACCATGTTAAAATCTACCTAAACAACTGCAGTACAACTTTTAACAACAGGATGTTTCATCATCATCCATTGCCATTTCTGAGTCATGTGTGGAAATGAGGGTTTTATTTTTATTGTCTGCTGCATGTCGATTACTGGACCTACTGCTGACCATCATGACTCATTCTTGCAGCTGATTCATGAAACAAATCTGAAACTTTCAAAAGCCTCATCCTACCTACAGTAGATCAGCAGTTATTTAGGTCAATGCAAAGATGACTCGTCTGAGTGCCTGGACTGATTAACAACCATGAAGCTGCTTTTGAATTGTTGAAATCGAGAATGATGGAGGACGTGCAGGGGAAAAAGAACAGCTAGAAGAGATGGTAGGGGGAATAATGAAGGAGGTTAGAGAGAGATGGGAAGAAAACACAATAATGATAGAGATATAATAATATCAAGAAGATCTGAAAGACTAGGTGAGGCAGAAAGAGGGTTGGGGCTGTACCTGTGCTGCTGTGTTCCATTCATGCATCACTCTGAGAGCAGCGTGTCTGCGCCGGCCCCCTAGGAGATTAATTAGCAGCCTCAGCTAGCAGAGGAGCTGCTGAGATAGGCACCCAGCTTAACACCGAAGATAAATTACCTTTGCTGAAAGCTCAAAGTTCAGCTATTTTACCACATACAAAAACAGACTGAGGATTTTGGAGGTCCAAAACTACGTCAGTACCTGGTGTAACAGGAGGGAGAAAGGGGGGCAGCCATCGCTTTCTTTCTATACTGTATACATTTTGCTATAGGTTCACTCAAAGATTAGTACTCAAAGCAAAGTTTTGAATTTTTTACTGACCAGACTCAAGCCGCTGAATATTTCAACTCTTCATGGATGAAATATCTCCATATAAATCTTCATTAGTCAGTTACCCAGCTATGTGACTACAGAATCAGGTGCACTATCAACATTAAATCTGAGGTCACCAAAATAATGCAGTTTCTAGGAGCAAAAATAGGACGGTTACATGACAAGATGTTTACAGATAACTTTTAGAGCATCAAAAGAAATGTCTTAGGGAGAAACATTGTAAAATAACTATAAAAAAAGAACAGAGACTTGAATTTATCTCCAGATTTTTAAAAAGAGAAGGTCAAATCTGGTCAGGTTTCTTTCAGGGTCGTAAGAAAAAATACATAAATTGCTGGAACACTCCAGGCTGCACCCAGGGGAACAGGAAACTAGATGTTACTGACAAAGTATCATATAACATACTTAAATCCCTCCCACTGATTCCACATATTCCTTATTTCTATGTCACTGCAGGCTACCTTGGCTATTGTTGCCCTTTTTTGTTTGACTGATCATCATCTCAGCCTTAATACTTAGAGGCCAGTGCTGAGTCACAAAGATCGCTGTGCAACTGCATGTGAAACATAATGAGGACAGGTGGGGGTGGGGAGACACAAGTGAAATTTATTATCAGGTAAAACGCTACCAGCCATGCTACAAAAATGGTTTCAGGGGCTTAATGAGTATGAAGTGTTTTATAAAGCCATTACCTCACATCAGCTGTTGTAAACAACTGAAACAAAATTTGTTTGTTTTTTATTTAAAGTGGATTCACAACACCATAAGGCTGAAAACAATATTTAAAATTAAAATATTAACAAACAGAAAAAGGAAGGAATGAAAAAGCATCCCACCTGCAGATCAGCAGCACAGATAGCAATTACACTGAAATTACAGGCTGCCCTCTTCAGAGGCGAGTTGGAAGGAAAGTTCATAAAATAAAACTCATAAAATTGACTACCATGTGTCCACCGTTTGCTTTGTACTGCTCACTCAGTTCCTGTTACAACCCCGAGAACTTAGAAAGTAAATTTCCATCACTTCAGGTAGCATATTTATGCAGCAGTTAGCAGTTGTTGGTCTAAGCATATTAAAGCACTCCTACTTCCTGTAAAGTGTACCATCTTGCACTGTGGACCGAGAGAATGACGACTGAGAGCCAGAGCTGCCAAATTTGTACACACTACTCATGGTGGTCACCTGGGAGCACATCCATTCCACCTGACTAACCAGTGTTTGTCAAAGCCAGAGTCGTGCTGCTTGGCTGATCTACCCATCCCCCATTGGCACTGCACACACAACTCCCCCAAAAAAACCAAAAAGAAAAATCAGCCATGCTTTTGAATGCACCTTTGAAACGGGCAATGAGCCTCCCAGCACAGCGCACAACAAAGTAGGACACAAGACAACTTAGCAGTGTACGTGCTGGTGCAGAAACAAATACAGATACTGAAAGGGAGATGCATGCACACTCTTACTAACTCCTTCTGATGCCCTTAAAAGCAATGAGTAAAATATTGATAGCCCGAGGAGGTCCGGGCTGCTCAGTATGTGCTCTGTACACACGAGGAAAGAAAGTATGTTCATATGTCTGCTAAAATGAGTATCTTCAAAATTTGTATCCATATAAAAGTCAGAATAAATGCCATTTATTTCTACTGTTCTCAAAATTGAAGTTCAGAGGGTTCATCTTATTCAGCAACAAAAACCTTCATTGTCAAAAACATTAGCATCTCCCAGCTTATATAAAAATCGTATAATAGCTGCAAAGGCGGGCTAATTGTCATATTGATGTGATTAACAGTTAGTACAGTTATTAACCCGCAGAGATAAGGCAGCAGCCCATGTGCCAGTTAAATCACGAGCCAGGGAGGGGTGGGGGACAGCACAATGCCACGTGAGTGTACCATCTCTCCACTTTCTCGCTCGTCCCTCCTCATCATACACATGCATTCACCCCCCTGCTGTGGTATTGGAGAAAGCGCTAATGGACAGAAGTGATTACTGGCCACCTTAAGGTTGAATAGGCGAGATGAATAGATACGGTCACAGCCTCGCAGGGGGAGTGGACGAATCGCCTGACCTTCGCATGAACAGACCAGACTCCAATCTGTCATCCACAAACTTCGCTGCACACCACCTGCTAGGCTGTTTTTTCACACTGTGTGGCACCAGGTAATGAGCAATTTGGAAAAAAAACAAACAAACCAAAAAACAGAACACCTTGCAAAGTGTAGAATAGCGAAAGCCCCTTTTCCACAGCAGATAAATACACATTACTACTTTCAGCTACAACACACCCTTTCTTGTTCATATCTCGCACGTGCACGTGGTCTCACATGTTCTCACGTGCACCCGGAAACAAATGCAAAACAACTGCAGATGGCAATAGTAAAAAAAAATCATAGTCAAAAGAGCATCAAACGAAAAAAAATGTGACAAATATTGAAAATTGTGTTTTAGTTGTGTTTGGAAGGATCAAATCCAGTTTCCCAGAATGAAAACATGAAAACACAAATTTGCACATCATAAGCGCAACAAATGAGCAGCTTTGGGCTCGGAAAGGACAACTCAAACTGAGTAAAATATCAAAGAAAAGAATAAAGGGAGGTAAGCAAAAAGGGGAGAGAGGAGTTGAATTCACTGTTACCTAGAGAAAAGAGAAAACATTGTTAATAGTATTTTCTTCAGCTCAAAGCCCTTGCACTAAAAAAAAAAAAAGAAATCTGAGGGGAAACTGGAAATAGAAGAATTAGTACTTGGTATCAAGAACAGAGTGAGACGAAGCAAAGTCAACACGGAGACAACGAGAGGCCACGGGACAGATGCAACACTGAACACTGGGAGCACGCTGGCTGTGTGACTGGATGCCCTACCTGTTTGGCTGAGTTGAGAGGTACTCCGGCTCTTGCGCGACATGCCAACCATGGCCTGCATTTTGGCACCAATGCTGGAGCGCCTCTTCTTGTCGTCAGTGCCTACCGTGCCAACCGCCGTGTCCGACTGACTGCCGTCCGTCTTCTCCAGGTTACACATGTCGCCACTGATGCTTGTGCTCTTGGTCATGTTTATCCCACCCGACGAGCCCATCTGCCTGTTTTTCATTTTGGATGCAAAGTCACTGTCAGCCACCACCATAGATGGGGGGGAGGGAAGGGGACAGGTGAAGACAGAGAAGAGAGGACAGGGCAGAGAAGGGGAGAGACGAAGCCAGTGGAGGGGGATGTGAATTGAGAGATGATGGAGGAGGAAACAGAAGGAGAGGATGGAAGAGGAGAGGAGAGGGATAGTAGATGACAAGGTGTGGGGTGAAAAGGAGAAAAGGACAGAGTTCAGGTACAGGAGTTCATGACTTACAGTATAGATGAGGTTAACACTGATGTAGTGTATATTCTAAAGCCTTTTCATGCAGTGAAAGACCAACCATAGCCTACTCTCCAGCTCTCTAAATGGTTTTGTAAACGTTTTGAAGCCGTTTGGGAAATCGGGAATAACATAGAGTTAATACTCTGCATTTTATCTGTTAGGTTATTTAGTTTTTTGATTTAAGATGTCTAAAGACACTAATCAACTAAGACTTTGGTAGTATTCTGAGTATTAATTTAATAATCAAAGTATTAATTTATTAAATGAAAAGTTCACGGACATCCACAAGTAGGTAAGAGTTGTGATCAAGCGCTCAAAGCTGCACACAGAAAAGTTGCCTGTCATCAGCATTATTCTCCAGCTCCTGCAGTTTGAAAGGAAATAGGCCAGTGTTCAAATGAGGGTCCTATTTTAGCCCTGCCAGTAAAATTATCTTTAAGAGACAAATTACATTCTGTATCATAGGCTCTGAATTCTTAATGGGATAAGTTACGTGTAGCACCCTCATTAATTTAAGTGTCTGACCTCCATCATGTAACTGTGTTGCAAAGACCACTCGTAGAAAGATGTGCTGGGTAAAACGGGAGAAGGTGTAATACATTTTGACGACTGATTCCATCAATTAATTCAATCGTACTCCAAATTTCACATATATCAGACACTCTGCTGTATTTGATAAACGCTGGAGTTTATGTCTGATATGGTTGCGACATTTCATTAACCTGCACATGAACACAGTGATGCTTTTAGTTTAGACAATCAGCCGTGCCAAAACATCAGCAGTCGACCAGGCCTTTGTGTGTCCCACGCACATTCTCAGGCAGTTAGCTCATAAACAACATATGGAACCATCATGAATGTGTGAGCACGTAGTAATGGCTGCTCATGTCACTCCTTGCTATGCTGGCGTGGATAGTATACACTGGCACATGTGTACCCTGTTTTGGCAGGCCGCACTTCATATTTTGTTTTTCAGCTGCTGTTGGTGAAATAAATCAGGTGTGCTGTTAAACAGCACCTCGTACCCCAGCCAGCAGTAGCAAACCTTTTGTTTATACCAGTTCTAGCACCAGTGGCTTCTGTTAAGTATCAGCCTGTGCTTCAACATATAAATATTGAATGCTTATTGGGAGATTAGCGCCTTTGATCGGTTATTGCAGCCCAGAGGCTTTGAAGACGACTTCAAGCACTCGGCCAGCACCACGGGCCCGTGTGGTACAGGTGACATTCTAAAATATGCTCTTTCACTATCATCGCAGTGAGGTTGCATTTCATCTGCTCCTCACACGGCGATCACGCCGCTTCTTTCATTACAGCAGCACAGCAGCGAGGTCAGGGGGGATCGTGGCCTCTAACAATGATTGCCAGCTGAGGTTAAAATGCATGAGCGCAGAGCTTTCAATTAGAAATTTATGTTCTGTAAAATATTTAGCGACACAAAATAGGAAATGAGATGATATGTATTCTTCTGATGGAATAAATGTCTCGTCTAATTCCCTACTTGTCTAATAGAACTCACAGTGCCTGTCACCATGTTTATATCAAAGGCAAACTTTAATCCTTCTCTAGGAGGATGGCCAATAATAATATTTAATCTAAAGTGATGAACACTGCTGGTACGTGGACACATTCTACCCATTATCGGAACAGATGAATTATACCCAAACCACTAAGGGTCTATGATGGTTTGTTCCCTAAAGGGTGAACTTGCAACTGGACTGAATACACATCTGGCTCTAACTGAATTGACGGCGCTTTTATTTTTTGGGGGGGTTTTTTTGTCAAAATGCACAAACATCTGCTCTTAATGGACACACTGTTCTAAAGTAAATCATAGTCTCATGATTCTTGCTACTCTCATAAACTGGTGTAAAAGGACAACTTACTTTGATTGTCCTCAATAAAAACAAGTGCATAAAATCTCTCGCACCTCCTCTCATTACAGTTTCGCCACTCTCTGAACAGGTCTTGGCACTCAATCCAGGGTTGCTGTGTAAATATGCCTACTTGGAAAACTGAGTCTCTCCAGGGATTTCTGATTTTCAACCTCAGCTGAAAGAACACAGGGCTCCTCATCATGCAGATTGCTCACCGTGCATTTTCATCTAGGCCAACATGTTCCCAAAGCATAACCCAACCCCAAAATACCTTTGAAATCTTTGGTGTTGCAAAAATGTAGACAGGTTTTGCTACACAAAGCTGTCTTTAATAGGCCAATCTCCATACTGTATCATGTATTGATCATTTTTAGAAATCGATGGTAAAAATTTAAATAAAGTCTTCTAAAAGGAAATGAGTCAATAGATATTAAGCAACTTTAGGGTGAAATATACATTTTATTTATTTAGTCTCACTAACAACAAGGAAGGAGCAGCTGTTATTAAAGGTGAATCATAAATGATGTATGGAAAAGTGCAGGTACCATGGCAACCGTGCCCCAAATCAGAGCATTAGCATGCGTTCATGCCTGTCAAGTTTTTTTTGTGTTTTTTTTTTTTTTGCAGAGGTTGCAGTGAGCAGAATTGAAGTGATTAATTAAAGTCTGGATCTCATATTTATCTTAAGCTGTAACTTGGATACGACATTCTCATTCAGAGCAGAGATTTTCGCTTCTGTCTTCAAAGGACTAAAAACACACACGGCTATCATGATGTTTGTATGCCAAGCCTGTTTAATGTGTAGCAGATGTGTATTTACACTGTGACCTCAATACATAGGAGATGACTCATAAATAGATGTAGCTGGTGGCCATGTTTCTGCTAAATCACACTGCTTTACTACTTTCACACACAGATAAGGAGAGCAGCGAATGCATCTCTTGTAACTTGAAGCACATCGCGTGTCACTTGCTGACTCCTCAAATCATCTCGATACATGTGATTGACTGTTTTCAGTATTCTGACTTCAAATCTGGAGGCTCTCATAGAAAAGCTTTTTTACCTATAGATATTCTCTGCTTGATTACGGTTCAAGTTCTGAGATTTGTGGCTTCAATGCCCAGTGGCACGATTGACTATGCAGTGGCATGAATAACAGATATGCTAAATAATATCCTCCTCAACTTCCTTCCTTTTTCTCTAAAGCAGTATCGAGGTTTAAAACACATACAGCACGTATCTGTGTCAGTGCAAAGGAAGCTTTCTGTTTGAGGCAGTGGTCACCTAGGAAGTGTTGTCCTCGATTAAATAACAGCCAATTATTTTCAAAATAAAGATAAAGATCAAACAGCATACACATTTCAACACGAGATACAATTTAGACGTAACTTGAAAAACTGCAAGCTGTATGTGTGCGCCAACAGAAAGCTTAGATTATTACCATCAATATTTTAAATCATTTTTATAGTTTAACAATATAATCGACTATACAATAGACTGTATACAAAAGATGGACATTAGTTACGTATGTGAAAAATTAAGCCAATGCAGAAGTGCTTTATCGCTCAATCACACTGGAGTAAAACTAGGACAGCAGCTTTCTTGTGACTACACTAGAGTTTGCCCAGGGACTTCACTGAATATGGTGATACCCAGGTCTGCAGAGATAAGAGATAAGTTCAGTCAAAAGCCGCAAAAAGTTTGATTGTGCCACAGCCTTCAACATCTGCTTTCCCTAGTGTGAATGCAGCATTAAATATGCAGTCTTTCAAATGGCCTGCAGTACATGACTTCTGTGGTTGCTTATAAATCTTAATAAACAACTTTAATAAAACCCGAATAATTACTACAGATCTTAATAATCACTGCTACTTAATAACCACATGTTTCACAGCTGGATTTTGTTTGGAAAAATATTTGCAATGATTATTTTGTTAATATCTTCGGCTAAACAACCATTTACACCAAACTTTTGATTTGACCTACTCTACATAGCATGTTAATATTATGTTAATGTGACATACTCTATCTCACAGATCCTAAGATTATTAACATCCAGCAATTTTGTTTTTTTTGTTTTTTCTATTGTGTGCAGCTGCAAAAATCATTACTCAGTGAGAAAACCTGAATGAATAAAACGACGCGGAGTGTTTGATTTTTTATCTCTCAAAAAGCAGAATATTGCATTACTCACAACTAGGTGGAATATCAGTTTATACTGTAGCTGTCATGAAGGAACAAGGGTTGATCACACAGATGAGAGTTGTCAGCATTTTTTAAAGTAGGACCAAATGAGCTCACTTTCAGTCAAGATGAAACGCGTTGCAACTGCAGCATTGTAGCTTAAATCAAATCTCTGGGACGCGTGTGCTTAAGTCGGCTTTTTTCAGATCTCATTTGTACGTTTCCGGTGAATTCACTGAAAGTGATTACCCCGTGGTCATCAGTATGAGGTTTGTGATGTGACACATAAAAACAGGGAAATATCGAGGAGTAGCTGGAGACAAGGAGGAGGTTTGAGTCGACAAGTTGCACGTGCAAAACATGACTGCAGGGGATCAAGTGAAGAACACGGACTGATAAAATACTGATGCAGCATCCCAACACAACACAGCACACACAATAAAGCAATATACACAGCAGCTTCAGAGCAAACCGATGGATGAGTGGGCAAAGCGTTAGGACTTCCTAATCTTCTGTTTGCACTGTATAATCCACGATCCACTGTGTAAGTACAATTTACTTACACTTCAGTGGATCTGCTCCTGTTTCTGCATGTGCATTTAGCCTCCTACGCGCATGTGCAGAGTGCACCTTCTCAATCAGACGGTGCACACTAGTGTAGAGTTAATCACGCGTGAGAGGGTGTAGCTTTTATCTTAATGTGTTTTCTGTTAAGACCGAGGGGCAGAACTAATATTGGTGAGAAGCGCTTGCTTGGATCCTGCTGTGAATGTGATTTGATAGAAAAGACATCTTATCAGGAGTGCAAGCTAAGCTTCTTTCTGTTGGCCTTCCAAATAAATTTTGCTCTTGAATTTGCTCTTGACACAATTTTCAGACCTGCTAGTCCAGCACAGTGCAAAAATGAAACCACAGTCTCGTGGTTTACCAGGAAATAGTGTCATGTTAAATATAGTCTTAACATGTTAGAAGCCAAGCTTCTAATATGCCAAGGCAAGAAGCCAAAGCTCACTAAACATTTAGACATGAAGGTCCACTCAGAAAAACAACAGCTTTTATGACAAATAAATAAATAAATACATTTTTATTTATATAGCACCTTTCAAGACAGAATCACAAAGTGCTGCACAGAAGATTAATTATGATGTGTAGTAAAATATCAACAGTTCACCTAACCTCTGATTTAAATAAGTCTTCAACTTTATATTTACTGTACATCTCTATGCACACTTTGTGTGAATATGACCATTATTATTATTATTATTATTATTATTATTATTATTATTATTATTATCACCTGTATGTACAGTTATATGTTTAATACAGGGAGGCACTTTGTTGAACCTCTTAGCAAATCAAAAAGTGATGTTTAAGAGGGTCTTGCAGTACACCTTGTTGTAATGCTGGATTTACAGTACTGCGCTAAATCTGTGCCATAACCTGGTGCTCACTTTCTCATAAATGTCTCATAAATATTGATCAGCAAAAGGCTGATACCTATGTGAAACATAAAGCAACAGGCTGTGATTGTATCTAGCACACTCATAATCCTAATAGTATTATTCCATAGTAAACATGCAGTTTTTCTTGTTTTCATTGCTCTTTTTCATCGGTTCGAAGGTCTTCTCTACTTCCTGCATGTCGATAAAAGTAACTGTTGTTTAAAAGCATGAAACATGAAGAGCTCAGTTTTCCTCATGGTGTCAGAGCATTGCAGGCATACGGTAAAAGCAAGCTCTGATTAAGTGCAGTACTATAAATTCAGGATAAAGGTTATTCATTAGATAGTAACCTTAAAGTTCACATTATCTGATGTGTGAACAGACTGCATGGACACCAACTGTTTTCATGTCACTGCAATTATACACTGCTCAAAAACGTTAAAAGGAACACTTTAAAAATACATTCGATCCCAATGGGATGTGTGCATTACTGACAGCACTGGAGCGTGCACTTATTGAGATGACCACTGCTGTCCTGGGAGATCTCCCCCAAAATCTGGACCAGAGTATTACTCAGCTCGTCGACAATCTAAGGTGCAACTTGGCAGCGTGGACTGAGTAAAACATAATGTCCCAGAGGTGCTCTGTTGGATGTAGGTCAGTTGAGCGTGGAGGCCAGTCAGTAGTATCAATTTCTTCATCCTCGAGGAACAGTGTGCTTACTCTAATTACATGAGGTCGGGCATTGTTGTGCATCAGGAGGACCCACTGCACCAGTTCTGACAATGTGTCCAAGAATTGCATCCTGATACCTAATGGCCGTCGGGGTGTGTAAGGCCTGTGGGTCCCTCCATGGATTATGCCTCCTCAGACCATCAAGGACCCACAACCAAATTGGTCATGCTGAACGATGTTACTCTTCCACGTCTGTCACATGGGCTCAGAATGAACCTGTTCTCATCTCTGAAAAGCACAGGGCACCAGAGGTGGAGCTGCTGATTCTGGTATTCTATGGCAAATGCCAATCAGGCTCCAGTGCTGAACAGTGAGCACAGGGGCCACTTGAGGACGTCGGGCCCTCAGGTCACCCTCATGATGTCTGTTTTTGATTGTTTGGTCAGAGACATTCACACCAGCGGTCTCCTGGAATTCATTTTGTAGGTCTGACAGCACACATCCTGTTCCTACGTGCACAAAAGAGCAGATACCAGTCCTGCTGATGGGATAAGGACCTTCTACGGCCCTGTCCAGCTCTCTTAGAGTAAGTGGCTGTCTCCTGGAATCTCCTCCATGCTCTTGAGACTGTGCTGGGAGACACAAAAATCCTTCTGGCTATGTCACACATTGATGTGCCATCCAAGGGGAGTTGGACTATCTGTGCAAGCTCTGAAGGGTCCAGGTACCACCTCATGCTACCAGTAGTGACACTGACCCTTGCCAAATGCAAAACTATTGAAAAAACAGTCATAAAAGATGAGGGAAAAACATCATTGGTCTTTACCTGGAAAACCATTCCTGTTTTTGAGGTTGTCTCATTGTTGCCCCTCTAATGCACCTGTTGATAATTTCATTACCATGAAAGAAAAGGTTTAACACCAACCCACAAGTTGAACTGACTTGATGCTCTGATTAAAAAGTGTTCCTTTATCTTTTTTAAGCAGTGTAAAATATTAATGCTACTCTACCTTAGTATTGTTAAAGGTCAACAGGGCCACAGTTACACCATCATCAAGGTAAAGAGAGGAGGGTAGTCACCACACTCTGCCTTGCACGTCCTCATATAAATGTGCAAAAGACAGTCGTCCACTGGGATCTACAGTGGGATCTATACTACTGTTAGTAGTTTTCTTCATTATTGTTAGTCTACAGTTTGAAGGTGCTACACAGGTGTTACCTGAGGTCAGTCTCTGAGATACTCCTTTGGTGCAAGTCCTCTTCTTTCTCCACCAAATCCTTCTGATGCTCTTCGCCTGCGTCTACCTTTCCCTCCCACCCCTTCCCCCCTCTCTGCACCCTTCCTTCTTTACTAGCCCCTCTGCCTTTTTCTCCTGCCTCCTCTTCCTCCCTCACTTCTCCTAACTGCTCATCCCCCTCCCGAGAATGGCTCCTCGATCGCAACTGGCTGAAGATGGAAACAGAGGCACAAAGAGCAGCACATGCAAAGCCAAAAGAAACAGAAAAAACAGAAAAAAAACAAACAAAGCGTGAACAATGTCAACAACAAAAGAGAGACGAACACAGAGATGCAACGCAGCCATGATCAAAAGCAGATTGATTCTAAATCACAGAAGAACTAACGTAGACTTAAAGCAAAGCACCATGCAGAGGAGTTTGTTTTTGCTTTGATATGAGACGACACCCAAAGAGTAGAAATATGTTTAATGTTTCAGTGACTACTGCCAGATATAGACAAACGTCCCCCACAGCATGAAGGAACAGAGTTCAACCACTTGGCTCCAGATTCTCTAAAATGGAGCCAAACTTGAACTCATCACAGGGAGAAAATGACACGCAGCGCTACAGGAGGGGCATTTTCTCCTCGAGTTTAACCATGTGCAAACAGTTTCAAATCTGAAAACGTCTGGACATGGTAATGAATATGGGGTTCACAGCTGAGGGGGGCGGGGTTTGTCCATTCCAGCTTGATGGTAATTTAAAGAGCAGCACAAAGTTTGCATTAGCCTACCGGATCTTGCGGTTTCCTTGCGGCCTTTCTGACTGGACAGACATGTAGCTCGTGCTGCTGAACCGAGAGGCACTACTGGTTCTCGACACAGCGGACACGTCGCTTACATCACTGTCCGACGACTTGGCTGACAAGTTGTCGGAGCCCCGTGGATCTCTGCCTGAACGCTGCAAAGAGGGCAAAGAATAAGACATAAAGTATGGTGACATCAGATATCACAAGTTTGGTTTTTTTTGAGCAGTCAACAATTTTAACAAGTACAAAATGCCGTTGCTAAAATAGTCCCAATGAAAACTTCAACAAGTTACAAAAGGGTAGAGATTTCTAAAATGACTTCTACGTCTTTGCCTTGTAAGGGAAAACTATTTGATCAAGACAAGCAGTATTTCAGAAATAAGCTGTTGAATGTAAAGAAAAAATATGCCCACTATTTTTACGTTAGGCATATTAGGTGAGCGACTTTAAAGGTCAGTATTTTAATTATGTAGTGGGAAAACATTGGGCTTGCAGTTAAATACCGCAGGGGTTCATGGTTTGAGATTTGGTCTTACCAGGTTCAGAGACTAGGAAAAGTTAGCATCCACAATTTCAGCTTGACTTTCATTTTTGTGTACAAAAGGCTGGAATGGCACACGAAAGCATGTCTTCGTTTCATTCAGCTTCTGATCAGCATCCATCGTTTGTGTGTGTGTGTCTTGTTGATAGTGATGCTGGTATTTTAATTGAATTTTTACATTTGAGCTAATTTATGCTTTGGATCTATCTAGCATGGATATATTAGATGGTAAATGGACTGTTATTTAAATTGTGCTTTTCTAATCTAACTGAGCACCTAAAGCACTACAGTTCTCATTCTCCCAGTCAGTGTTTTTTGTGCAAGATCTTGTCTAACATTTGCACACTTACTCACACTCTTTACAAACAAACATGATGCATGTTTTAGAGTAACAAGTAAAATAAATTCTGAAAACTAGATTTTTGAATTGGGAACTAGGGCCAAAAAATAAAACTGTTGCCAAAGTGACAAAACTGCAGATTCTTCAATGGCCCCTTGAAGCTCCTACGTTAAAATGCCCAGTTTCACAGCAGAAATAAACCTAACATTGGTCCAGGCCGGGCGTCGACAATCTTCAACATCAAAAGAGCCATTTTAGCTCCTCCCAACAAACTACGAGAGAAAAAGTGCAGCACACGCGTGTAATGTGGATTAACATGTTTATTTTCTATGAGTTTTTAACTTGAATATGTCAAGCTCTGCCTGCTCTTGCATTACTGTGTTTGATTAACAATGCAGACAAAGAAATAATGCGAACATTCGCGATTAAACTTGTGATAAAGTTTACAAGAAGCTGTTGATCAATCACAGTCCATACAGTGTTGTTGCCAGAGACCAAAGATGAAACATTCATCAGCAACCGTTCAATAAACTAAATTTTTTGGACATTGTTTTGAAAGATATTTGCAGGCACTTAAGTTAAGCTAGCAAACATTGGAAATAATAGAAAGTCCAATTATTCTTGATTGCATCACAGCACACCTGGGAACCTCGCTCTGTGCCGTTGGTTTCCTTTTTGCACGCTCTTTTCTTTTTCTAACAACTACCCAGTTTAAAGCTATGCCTAGCAGTGTGACAGATTTGTGTGATAACAATTGGTTGTAGGTGCAATATGGCTTGCCAACAGCCTGTCCATGAAATATGTAATCCAGTTTTGCTGATTGGCTAGTAATACTGGAAGGCTTTTTTGTGTGTTACATAGAATTGCTCATAACAGGTGTTTATGTCTGTGTGATGTACCTTCCTAACCAAGCTTGTTAGCATTAGCTGACAACTTAGGACTCCAAAGAGTCATCCAAATATGGTCACTCCTAGCTCTGAAACACCCAGATGGCAACAACTAAAACACTATTCTCCAGGCTTCAAAACGGGACTTCAAAAAACAAAGATTCTTGTCATGTCTTGTCAATTGTTTATATACAGGCTAAGGCTTTCATACAAAGCAGGGTTACGGGGATTAAGTAATAAGATGGTTTGTAACTTACTTCAGCATGCAAAACTAATTTGCAAAAGTCATTCCCTGTATGCCTGCTTCTTAATGCTTGTGATGTGCAATTTTACTGCTAATTTTTTAGGGTATGATTGTCACTGGGGAAGAAGCTGAATGTCTAACTAAAAACGAGCACTTTTCAGTGGAAGACTGGATGGAGCAAAATCAGGGTTGTGCTCTGAGAACTTGTCCCACAGAGACTGTCAATGACTTGGTCAACTTTCCAAAAATTAAAAACAACTTGACGTATTATCCTTCTGATTAACTGGATGAGATCCAGAATGCATTGCAGACATACAGGCATGAGGACTTGTAGAGTGCAATCTAAAAACTGCACCCACGCTGAAAACAGTCAAAAGTGGCACAAGAAGATGATCCTAAACAGGTGATCGGCCAAATTTCAATCAGGTAATGTGTTTGTTTTCCATTTTTGAAGACTTGTAATCTCATGTAATTGTACTCTTAATACTTCATGTACATTTTACTAAAAAAATTAATGAATAATATTCTGATTTAGACATACAAAGTTTTGCATGAGTACTTAACCATAAGTGGCAGGAAGACAGTTACCATATACTGTTTAATCCAGTGACAGTCAACTGGCTCACAAAGTCGGATTCTACTCAACTAACTTTATACACAGGCTTTCCTGGAAGCTGAACTGGGCTGGGATGATCTTGGCACAGACTTAGTGCAAGCACATTTGTGAACGTGGATGTGTATATAAGATCTTATTATGTTTTGGTTGGCTGTTTACTGTAACTAAATCTGGACGAAGTGTTACAGTAACTGCCTTTATTAGCGATAGCATTGTTTTTGTCAATAGGAAGATATTGCTCAACATACAAGGACTGGGGAATAATATCAGCAGCTTTTTATAGACTCCAAATGCCATAGTTTTCATAGCACTGTCTTAAAAGGAAAGCAGACAGAGGGGCTTCATCTGCTACGTCTCAGACCAGACCGCAGTGAGACAGCAGGCTCTGGCCGAGCTCAATAAACATGTTCAGGACTTCTCCAGAACAGAGTAGTAAACAGTGGACTTTACACACAATTCCTTGAAATTGCAAAGTGATGTATTGAAGTGAAAATGTAGTTTCCCACATAGAGATAACTCTAGGTGGCTTTAGATTGTTGTCGTTTTAGATTTGTGTGCAATGATTTTGAGATATCTTATCTTTCCATGTACTTTTTCTGGGTTAACAATGGACACTGCTGAGAAACTGTTGGGAAGGATTAATAAAATTTATCCTGTGGCGCTGTGGATGCATGCCGCTTTTTAAAGTCAAAGCTTTGAAGAAAGACGTGTATAATATATATCTGTGACTCAGATGAGCTGATTAGAAGAACAACTGTATCCAGCTCTGTGTTTTCCAGCCTTTGTGTTGAGTCTTTGCCAGCTGCACTTTGTTTTGATATGTTTTGTGACCATATCTGTGCATGATGCAAACATCAGTGAGCGTGCATTTTGGAACTTTGTGAACAGTGTTTGTGTAGGAACGTCGTTTTCTGGAGTGTTGAAGCATAAATTAAGCAGACCTGGGTGTGTTTTCTTTACCTTGTGGTAGTCCTGCTCCAGTCTTGAGTCAGAACCAGCTCCCTGCTTGTACTTGTTCATCTTTAGTTTCATCTGTCTGGTCCTCTCCTCCATGTCCATACCTGAGCACAGAGACAGATGCGAGTCAGCTGGGAGCTGGTGGACTGTGAGGAGAGCCTCATGGAGGGGCATACTGTTATGGTGAGAGAGGCTTCTGTTGAGCTATGAGCCATGAGCTATGACGGGACAGATCTAATGGGAAAAGCTGAATGGTTGGCTGTTTTTAACAAACACAAACCCGTAAACATATGCTGCATAGAATAATAAACTAATTTTTGAAATCAATAAGTCCCACACAAAATGCTGCTTTTTAGTCAGTCACTAATATTCAAATATTTTTATCTGACCTCAGTAAAACACATTTGAATGCTAAGCTAAATTACTCCAGTACTACTACAGCACTAACTGTAACAATACTAGTGACGCATTTTACAAAAAAAACTCTAGATGAATGGAAATGATTAAACAACAAATTGAAATCCCTAAACGATCACATTAATTGGCCGAAGCATCCCTCTCGATTAAAACCGACAGGCATTTTAGTCCTTTTTTAATTGCATAAAATCATCCGGTTTACCCATTTTATCACCTCCCAATTTCAGTTTAAGCTCTGCAACTGTGATTCTTACATTCGCAACCATGCACAGGCCTCTGTGGAAGTACAAATACCAATAAGAATAGGAACTGTGTACATTTTACAAACCTAAAAATGACAAAAAAAAGCTACAAACAGTTTCTACAGTGACTGTTTCTTTTCTGCAAAAATGTTCACCACATGGTGACTTTCCTGCTTTTTCCTGCATTTCCATTTTCCTGCTTACTCTTTGTCTCTACTTTTGTGTCATATGACCGCAGTGACAGAGTGAAGATGAATGCACACGTACAGGCGCCATGCTCACGTGCCTTCATGTACACACACACGCGCACACAAAGAGAAACAAAAAAGCAAAGAAAAAGAGTAAAATAAAGGAATACAAGTTCAGAGCAAATGAATGACTGCATGAGTGAAGCGAAAGGAGTTAACGCAGTTAGTAAACTACATGTGATTTCGCATCTCTCCAGGAGTATTTTGTTAACTAATAGTATTTCATTAAACTTTGTTAAATGATTGTAACTGAGCTGCTTTTGAAATTCCAGTGCAGTCAGAAAGTCGTTTTTTGTGATCGCTTCGTTTCAGTGGTCGTGGTAAATATGAGGTTAAAATTGAACAACTTTGAGTTCAGTAATGTAGGAGTTCATGTTCTTTTATACCAACACGTTCTCATCCCAACTTGTAACATAGAAACGCATGTGACAAATCGCCAGTATGTTACGCGTTTGGAGGCATGAGAGCCGTTTGGAATGAATCTATACATGTAAATGTGTTTTACGTTCTGATCATGAATCACTTTGGAAAACACTATCTGATTGTGTTAAGGTTATGGTTATGGTTAGGGTGTAACACGGCTGGAGCGTGTGTTACCGCCGCGAGTGGCACTCTATTGGGTTCAATTGAGAATCCGGAGCATCTCATAAGGACGTGGGTACCTTTCGTTACTATGAGATGCCTCGGGACATGACAAATCGTCTGTATGTTACGCGTTGGCAATGACAATGCTCTGTTTATCCAATTTTTATTGGACAGACAAGATTGGACAGTTCATCACAATAAATTCTGTTAGATCCTAGAAGACTGATGGCTTTTTCATGCTTGAAGCTGGAGAAACGAGGCAGTTAGCTTAGCTTATCATAAAAACATTTAACCTCGTGTGGTCTAGACATAAAAAGCTGAACGACCAGGACCCCAGAGGCTAGCTGCTTAACAGGTTGTACCTTTTGTTTTGGACTGCAAAGAGAGCACATTTTAAGTGACTCGGTGACTGTGCATGAATGTGTGCGGCCATCATTGTTTCATTTCAAAACAAATCTGTGGAACAAGATCATGAAAACCATACTCACTAAAGTGAGTAAAATTTTTGACTGCACTGCATTAGCAGCGTTTAAGAACTCTAAGTCATTCAAAACCACATGAATCAACAAATTTCACTTGAAATAGGCCAAAAAGAAATCAATTTAGGGAAAAAGTAGCAAATCTATGTCCACAAAGAGAGTAATCAAAAGAATAAATCTGCTGACATACGCGCACAGTGTCTCACGTGCTGCAAAGAAACCACACTGGTGTGATCGTGATCATGCTTTAGTGAATGATAAGCCCACACAGTCTGTCTGCAGAAAAAATAAAGCAGCAGAAATGGTATGGAAGCCAGAAGCATAATCTACACAACAACTTGGAGTCAAGCCAAACGGAAAAATAAAAGACGACTGAGATGAGGGGAGGCGGGTTTGAGGAGGGGGGGGGCAAGCCAGGAAGACGTACAGAGAGAATCACAGCAGAGGAAGGAGAAGAGGGAGCTGAGACAGAAAAGAAGGAAGGTGCAGAAGAAGAAGGGACAGACCTGAGTTCGTCCAACTTGGTGAGTCCGTGTCTTCTGGGATCACATCACACAATGGACAGACACAGACAGAGGAGAGGAAGATGGATGTGAGAGGATGCACGAAGGGTAAGGGGGAGGGTGAAGGAGGAGAGGAAGGATGGCTGGGAGGGCGACGCCATCACCAAAGGTCTCGGGTTTGGAGGGTCAGAGTAGACAGGAAGGAGTCGGAGGGGAGGGAGGGGGACACGACACAACAATACAACACGACAATGACAAAAACAACAAGCACAGAACACACAAACAAAATCATAGAGTACACCAAGAACACACAAACTCCACCATGGGCACAGTGAGAAGTCAAAATAGAGCAAAAAGGGTGCGAGGCCGGGGGAGGCTGAGGTAGAGAGGCCAAGAGTTTAGTTATTAGAAGTCAGAGAGAGAGGGAAGGGGAAAGGTTCTGTGCTTTAAAGGGGAAAAAAGGAGCTGAAACAGGAACGAGATGTTAATGTACCAAACCAGATAGAAACTTGAGACCTCTCTGCAGGCAGGTGAGGAAAGGAGGAAGAGGAGGAGAGAGGGGAGGGGGTGGAGGTATATAAGGAGAAGTGGATGTCACTTGAACCTGCATGGGGCAACTGTGGGGAGACAGCCTGGAAAAGTAACATGAACGGAAAAAGAAAAGGAAAAAAAAGAAAAACTGAAAGCACAGAGCAGCGAGCACACAAAAGAGAGACGGCTACCTCGCACAGTTTCACCAAGGGAAACGTTCAAACTGACAAAAAATAGAGACATCACCTGGGTAGAGTGCGAGAGGTTTAAATACACGCAAGTACACGCTTAGGCGCGCGCACACACACACACACATACACGAGCATCAGCCACAAGATCTCTCTGAAAAGTCACACAATACCAACATCCGACTGCCTGCTGCCAGGCATCTCTGTTGATTCTGATAGATTCACATTGTATTCATACGCATATTTCACTTGGCTCTGTATTATTCATGTTCTTCCTTTCTTCCGCTCGGGCCCCCAAAATATTCTGTTTAACTCCAGAGATGAAGTGTGCTTCCGTTTCCTCTGCGGCTACCAAGACACTTTCACACATGTTTTGATCTCGCGTCGAGACAGCTGCTCATTGACTGACCCGACCTCAGTTCACAGGTTTAACATCGGGGTCCGGTTTGTTACCAACCTTCTCTCTTAGAGTCATGCTGACCCCTTTTTTTCTCCTGTCCTGCTCTCCAGCTCTCCCATCTGATCTCTATCCCAAGGCTGAACCTGACAAATCAACAGTAACGACCAGGAGAGCCTTCATTGTCCTACCCTTCCACCTACCCCACCTTCCCACACACACACATACACACAGAGAATTTGCATTTAGCTCAATTAGCACTCACTTAGCTTGAATAATGAGGTGTCACATGAATTAAAAGACAATGTGAGGCATCTGCCTAGCTAGCTTTCATGAAAGTAATAGCAGTGTGGTTTAGCTTTGTTAGTCATTCCAGGAAACACACAGAGAATATGCAGAGTTGGAGAGAAATGAGAAATGGATGGAGTGAGAAAGTGAGAGAGACTGACTGAAGACCAGGCTAGCTGTGGGTTCATCACAGATTGGCCTGTGGGAAGCAGAGGTTTTCAAGACATGCCTCTCTGCATCCTGCAGACGCACTGAGAGAGCTACTGGGTTTTTAGCTCAGAACAGCAGATGTTTTATGTTTTATTTTAAAGCCACAATCCTAAATCTGGTTCTGTTGTCAAAACGTATCAGCAAGCGGCAGAGCAAGCTAACATAAATGAGGCTTAACTTAAAGGAAGGTGAAGGCGTGTCACCATGGAAACATTTCCATCCATCCATCCATGGGCAACAAGCATAAGGTGTCATTTAAATAACGCTGTTATTTGTACAGTGCTGACAAAAAAATCAGTAAAGAAATTAATATAAGGGGTAAGAAATCTATAAAATGTGTTACTATTTTTTAAGGCGCTAGAGAAAAAAACCCCAAAACAACAATCTTTTGTGGGGTTTTTTTCATAGTTTAAAAATGTCAACTCCAAGATGCACTGCAATACCACACCAAGCAAGAAGAGACTGAAAAATAGAAGGATACCATCCAGAGGCTGATGGTGTGTGTGTGTGTCTACACACACACAACACACACACACACACACACATATATATATATATATATATATATATGTGTGTGTGTGTGTGTGTGTGTGTGTGTGTGAGGGTAGAATCCAGTTGAAAGAGTCCACACAAGGACAAGTCAGAGGAGCTTGCAAAGAAAAGCGTCTGGACTTCTTTAAGTTGCTTGAAGACGTTTCACCTCTCATCCGAGAAGCTTCTTCAGTTCTAAGGTCAAATGGCGGAAGGACACTCTTTCGAGAATGCCAATGTTCACATTTTGGACAGAGAGGACAGATGGTTTGAAAGAGGAGTGAAAGAAGCCATTTACGTCCACTGTGAGCGACCATCTTTGAACAGAGGCGGTGGTTTACGACACCAACTGTCTGCCATCTATAATCCAGTTTTGAATTCCCTCCCCAGACACCTTAACGCCCACTCACATCCTGGGCCATCTGTCTCAGGAAATCGCATGATAAGGTGGGGCCAGGTTTCACAATGAGCTCACCCGAAACCCTGGCTGATTGGGATCCACACCCATTTTCACACCTTGGCTCAGGTGATTAGAGGATCATCAGGGGGTCCTTTTGTCCATCTTTGGGACTCCCACTAGGTTTAAATCTGGGACTCCCCACCATTTGACCTTAGAACTGAAGAAGCTTCTCGGATGAGAGGTGAAATGTCTTCAAGCAACTTAAAGAAGTCCAGACGCTTTTCTTTGCAAGCTCCTTTGACTACGATGACCTGGATGAGTGAGAACCTTAACAGACACACAAGGACAAAGTCAGCAATTCTTCACAGAAACCATATTCTGTTAGAATACTTTCAGTGAGTCCATGAGCAATAAACAGCTATAGTAGATACTATTAATATGCAATATTTTATTGCTACAAGCTTCGCTAAACTTACAAACTGAAGTAAATACTACAACAAATGGCAAGTAAAGCAATGACTGTTTTTGAGCTGGTTTAGTTTAGCTTTGAAATGTTCCTGAAATATTCAGTCAGTTAAGCTTGATACACAGACCTTTAGACATATTTGTTGAATTTCAAAAGACAAATTTTAAATCTTTTTTTAAAGGCTTGTATGTAGAAATCATCATGCTGTGTACAGGCCTGATCAGACAAGCATGAAGAGGCCTATACGCAACATTGATGCGCTTTTCTCTTTTTGACCGGGTACTTGTCTGGTTAGATACGTTGATTACTGTTCATGTACTCATATGAGAAAGAGTGAAAAAGGCTTGTACCCTATCAGACCGACCGACCTGTGTCAGTGAGTGAAGGGTAAGGTTGTGTCCCACCATCAGACAGAGAGCCATTCAGCCCTCGCTGCTGGTCCTCCCATGTCACCTCTAAAGCAAGACATACACATAGATATACACACACACACTGATTTTGACACCATTAGGAGATCTCCTTTCTGCGCATATTTTTCATTTATTCTTCTCTATAAAATACTTTCTATGTCTTCATCTATTGATACATTGCATAATGAGCATTTTCTGTATTATGCTCTGTACCAATAATAGAAAGCTGCTGCAAGCATAAATTAAAACCAACAAACAGATAAGAAAAAGGCACCTTTACTACTTCAGCACTGAAATCAAGGACAGCTCCTTATCAAACATTATGAACTTTGCTCCATCTGCTGGCCAACAGAGGTAACAGCCTCTCAAATAAAAAAAATAAAAAAACATCATTACACTCTGCAGTACTGCAGCAAAGTGTAATGCACAGGCAGCAGGAAATGCTGTTTATGTGGAACACTATCCTAAAAATGTCTCTATTCACCTTTACTCCATTACGCCATTTTTATTACTGTTTTTGGCAAAAAAAGGACAATTTTCTTTGCACTAAGCACCAGTTATGTTTGTAAGAGACTGCCAGTCTTAATAGAGTGCATGAAAAGACTGTGTGCACAAGAGCGCAATAATCCATGTCTAATTGAAATGATTGGCAATTTCACAATGGAAATGGAGAGCTCTGTCTTTGTGAGGTGGAGCTGAGCAGAATTAATTAGTATTAAAGAAGAGGGCAGATTAGAGCTCTGAGGCCACGCTGGAGGCAGAGAAGGGCAGACCAACCAAACTTCCAATCACAGCACTCTGTATGCATTAACATCAGTTACACTACACACAAGTCTCTAGTTTGATCACGCAAATAAAATCAGAAGGAACGGACCATGCTTTTTGGGTGAGAGATGAAACTTGGGCGAGTAAAACACTTTGGTGCAACTCAGAGCAGCTTGTCATCAAGGACCACAGCTGCTGCTAACTAATGTCACAAAAGGACCAAGAGAGCCCACACAGCAAAATCACACCATCACACTGCTCGGAAGACTTGCCTTTCCTCCCATTTACCGGTGGGCCTTGGGGTTTTTCCTCACTGCCTGCTGCTAGTGGGGAGACAGATGGAGCTTCATGAAATGGTGCAGCACTGAAACTTTACACTGTACGTCACCGTAATATCACAGCTCATTCCACTTGGGCCCAGACGCAGATGCACATATGCCCACACAAGTCTGCACGCACGCACACATACGCACATATACGCACATATACCACAAGATCTGATGTGCACAGCAAGCGTTATTGCATAGAAATGCTGTGAGCTACTGGTTAATTATTCTGCTCAGTGTGTGATTATCAGAAAACATAGTTTTATAATATGCAGTTGTACAGTTATATTGACAACTCAACATACAACCATCTTACCATCCAAAGATACCATTAATTAACCCTGTTTAAAAATACAGTTTCCTTTTAGAGACCTTACATGAATATCCAATGTGCCAGTCAGCGCTATAGCTGTGACAGTGTTGAGTAACAGCACCACACAGTCAAAGGACAGAAGCGTGCCACGTAAACAGATGGGAAGGTAGGAAGTAGAAACCGTGGGGAACTCCAGTTTCTGCCAACACTCTTGCCGCTCATTCAAGCCTGGGTTTGAATGTACTATACAACAGCGTGTACTGTACAGCACTCTCGAGCAAAACGCAAACTCCACACACTTAAAACGCAGAGGCTCACATCCGCCGTGTTTCATTTTTAAAGATCTGCCATGACACAAGAGTAAAAACCCGCTGCGTGTTCTCAGTGATAAACACACCTGAATGATCGTTTTGGGGTTCAGGCGCCCCGGGCTCTTCCCCTGTTGCCACACATAAACAGATACACACATACAGGACAGTTAATGTATCTGCCAACTAGGCTTATATCAATATTCCAGCTTCTCCCTGGAATAATACAATAATATGGATCCAGTGTAGAAAGGTCCACACGCACACAAAAGCACAATCAGATTTGCTCGGCATAAGCCAAGTGTCACACAGCTCTGTGGGAACCGCGGCGCAGGGTCGGATCAATGCTTCCCCTCTGCCCATGCAGTGCCGCTGTCCTATAAGAAATAGACTAAAACACAGAGCAAAAGAAGGAGAGAGTGAGAGAAAGGAGAGAGATGTGAAAAGGCAGAGTGCCTGTCAAAGAAAAAAAGGGGGAAAAAAAACAGGAGTAAGCGAGGTTGGGGGCAGGTATGAAGAGGAAGAACAAATAAAGGTGACACAAAGGAGCAATGGAGAGGTCCAGACACAGAGAGAGCTTTTGAGTGATAAAAAGATGGCAAAGATACAAAATAAGACTGGGACTGAGAGAGAGCGAGAGACAGAGCAAAGGGGAGAGAGCGGGGCTGGCTGGCAGCTGTACAGAAGACAGGGAAAGGCCCTTGTGGACTCTGACAGTGATAAAAGGGTTGTGTGAATACTTTGACACGTTCACCAGAACTGCACGAGCTTCTTCTCTCCAGATTTATCTCAGTCGTTCCCCACAAAGCTTAGAACAACCCTTTTACAGCATCCAATTTAAAGACACATGAAAACAATCATCGCCTTCATCACAGTGCTTCATATCACAGTTCATTACAACAACACGCAACAATTTGCCAGAGGAGTGCTGAGTAACACTAAGGACTTCACATGTCTCTGTACAATGTGAACAAATTCAGGTTTTGCTCTAATAATGTAATTGTGAAGTTTAGCACAGAATAGCATAATATTTGCTTCGGTGACGTATCTGGTTTGCCTCTTACCTGTAATTATTTTTATTTAATTTAATAACTGTACAGTACTCTCTGTTTATAGTAACCATTGTCCTTAATGTAAATATGTAAGAAAAATTGTGTATGTTTCTGTTCCATGTCCCGTGTACTGTTTGTAGTATATTTGTCTTTTTGGCTGCTGTTACAACCAAATTTCCCCTTGTGGGACAATTAAAGGATTATTCTATTCTATTCTATTCTATTCTATTCTATTCTATTCTGTATCTCAGCACTCCAAATGTTTTAAAAATTGAGTTATTTACAGACAGTTAGTAATGATAACTGGTGTGTAACGCAAAGCAAAAGAACAGCAAGGCTACAAATCAACACAACACTGGTACGATCAGTAGGATCAAGGCACCACGATGGCACAGGACATTTTAACTGCACGTTTAGACACAACTGCAACCGGGGGGGGGGGGGGGGGGGGGGGGGGGGGGGGGGGTTGGAGGAGGAGGATTCAGTATGCACAGATCAAGTTTAGCCTCCACTGAACCGAGCTACCCGCCCTGTTGCAGACAGGGTTTTGGCTTTCGGAGGGAGGTGCAGCTCAAGCAGCAATTCCCAGTCCGAAAGACGAAACCCGAACATTCAGGTACAGACCTTCACAAGGCTCTGTTCCTTCGTCTCCATCTTCTGAGAGAGGAATGGAAAAGGAACCGAGCAGAGATGTTAATGGATGGAAGGCCAAAGTGAAAACCCAGAAAGCAATGAAAAATCCTTTTGAGACTTCTACAACTTCTACCGAAGCGTTCCACCGGCTAATAATAATTATCCCTTTGGTCAATGACACCAAAACCAAAAAGCTCTTCTTGTGACCCACACGTTCGGGTCATAAAATAGTAACTTTATCGCTTTAAAATACTGAATATATGAATGCTCAAAATAAATTCAATTAGGTAGACAGTAGCTGTGTAATTTAAATTTAAAAAAGACATCCAGGTGACTTACTTCTGTCTTTGCCTGTGGGTGGAAGCTGTGGGAGTTGCCGACCTCGTCTACTGGACATAGGGGTACTTGTGGGACTGGTCTGGACGGATCCACTATGCGGATGTGCCCTATATGACAAAAAGTAGCAGACATGAGACATAAAGTAGGAGCTCGATGTAGGTGTTGCAAAGAAGAGAAAAGCGTACATTTGATCGGAGACGAGCAACATGAAAAGTAAAACTATGTTCTTTAATGGAGAGCCAGTACGTGATTTAATGTAGTTAGCTGGGGTCGTTCAATTATTTACAATATATGTAAGGTCACATGTAATTTAGTCACTGCCAGACACAGCAGAAATCAATCAGTGATAGAAAACTCGCTGTTGACTTTATCTCCAATATAAAACCAATGCACACATCGGTGATGTTTTGGCACATGGCATGGAAGTGGAGGGCTACATCGACTGTAGGGAGCTGAGCTGCAATAAAAGATGCCAGGAGTGAATCGCATGTAAAGTCGACTCATCAAGCTGCGGGAGAGAAGAAATGCAGAAACAGCAGACCAGTGCGACCATGCGTTCAGACTGTCCCCGCAGGCTTCCAACTCAAAAACAAAAGAAGAAGAGGAAAGAGAACAAAAAAAGTAAAAGCAGAATGCCATCCGAGGACAAACGGCATCAGTTGATGTTAGTAATGAAATCAAAGTAAAATGTCGGCCCACCACTGCTATACTCACTCAAGCGTATGAGCAGTGTGTCCCAAATGAAAATTTTTCTTTTTAATAAAAGGAGTCAGCAAGCTATCTACGGTGTCAGGGTCATCGTGCCCGGGATATGTGTAAAGAAAATACAGCACATCCACTGGTGCTTTTGGAGACAAAACAGAAAGTGGCGTGTGACAGGTGGAGGTCGGTGGAGTGAGGTGAGCTGAGGTGAGGTGAGGCGGGGAAGCGGGGGATTAGGAGGGTGGGAGGTAGGTGAGTGTGATGTGGTATTTTTGGTTTATTCTGGGAGTTAGTCAGGGTCGGGGTGGGTGGGAGCTCATGGGACAGCTTCTGTACGGCTTTAAGCCTGTAAAGGTTTTAGCTGTACAAACATTTAGAAGAGGTAGAGCATCTCTGGAGGCAGAAATATTCTTACAGGTTGATTTAAAGCTCAGTGTGAGAGTACAGCACTTTTAGCTAGGCTGTCTACACGAACCCTAGTTGTAAAACCTCGGTACATGCTGCACATCCCTTGTTAAAAGCAGAATATTAGCCTTGATGTTTCAAATGTGCTTTTCGAGAGTAAGGTTTATTAAGAAAAATAACAAAAAAAACCCCAAACAAATCTTGAAAAACTTATTAATGTTTAAATTTTCTGTTGAAATGATTTCTCCCTCCAGTGAAGCTATGCTTCTGGGAAATGAGTGTACAACTAAAAAGTACTGTCTGCTTCTATGCCACGTTGGCTGGCTCTGATCTCTGATCTGGGTCACACCTCGTCAAGGCAGGTGAGGGGGGGGCGGACCTCCCAGATGGCAGAGAAGGCATGGACCTCATGAGCGAAGAGTCGTGGGGGCGTTCAGTGGAGCGCGAGCGGGACGTGTGGCGCTCTATAGTGGGCCGCTGGTCTGCAGAGCGGGACCTGCTGTGATACTCGTGTCTATCCATGGCTCCGTGGCTCCTACAGAGGTTGTTGAGAGACAGGCAGGCACTCAGTGTGTCTCCAGCAGGGCACGGACAGTAAGGAGGGCAAAGAAATTTTCTGCACCCTCAAAACTCCAAAGGATCATGTGGAATCCTATATTTTTAATTGGTATAATCAATCTACTACCAATAGCATAGATATTTGTCAGAAGCTAATTGGGTGTTATGTCAAGTGTGCCTGATTTGCAGGTAGTGAGCAAAACTACCAAGAGATAAAGACAAAATGAGATGATTCCTAAACTCTTAAAACACACATTATTGTTTATGACTCTCCACATGAGGCTAATTTACTTTATTTAAAGAGCGGACAATATGGACTGTGCTAGGTGGCTCCTGTGTGCTTTGCAGTCCTTGGTGGAACCAGTGACTTAACTGTGAAGTTCTCAGGACGTGTGCAATGAACAAGGACTATGTGCTGTCTCTCTGTAGGTGATAGGTGAGCATTCTGTTTGAGCCACAGTGGGAATGTGAGGGAAAAGTGACTGCACTTGGATTATTTTGTCTGTTATATTCTGCAAAATGTCCAGGCAAAAGAACTTTTGGCACAGTGACAATGAAGGCAGATTCAGATGATCTGAAGAGCTGTAGGGGAAGAAAAACAGGTGAGGTTTCTCAGGTGGGAAAATTACTGACGAGGTACAGAGAGGAAAAAGAAAATTCGTACAGAAATTCATTGATCAAGAAATAAATTGAAAGTGAAAAGGCACCTCAGTCTTGAGAAGCAGAGGGGATTTTAGAGCATGCTGTTTGCTAACCTTTGTATGTATGTTACCAGTTTCGATTCACACACCATGAGTAATAATATTTTATAGTTTTTGTACTTTCATACAGAACAAAATAGTATTGAAATGAACCGCTGCACACACTGTTTGCTAAAATGCAAGAAATGCAAGAAAACAAAATATGTGGGAACGTCTTCAGTCAAACTGGGTTCTAATGATAGCAAATACTTTATAAACAATTTCATTAGATCAGTCCATTTTGTTATTGCCATTTAGTGTCTGTAGTCTTCTCCAGTATGAAATATTGTCCAGTAGAGGAAATGTCCTGATAAAGGCTCATCAGTCAGTGACCTTACACAATCTATACAACAGTCATTTACTCTCATCATCACCGGGTCCCGTTCTCATTACGTGCTACGGCCAAGAATCTTTCAGTGATGTGAGGTTACGTCTGTTCAAGCATCAGATTATGTGTAATTCAGTGCACGCAACTGTAACACACAAACTGCTCTGCTCACTAGATTCTCACAAGAATGTTTGTTTTCTTGGCTCGGGAAAGTTGCTGTATTCATTCCTACATGCTGCATACTGTACAGGCTTTGTCCTGCTTTAAGTGCACTCTGGAGGGTTGCACTTAAACTACAGAACCATGAAAAACCTTTTCTGCAGGCAAATCACCCAAAACTAAAACATCTGGCAAAAGGCTCCAACTCCACTAATGCTCTTTGTTGCTAGACTCTTTTTTTTTCTCATCCAAGTGGCTTTTGTGTCTGTATTGTGCCCTCATTTCTTTTCAGGTCTTACTATGCCTGACTGCAGACAGAAACAAACTATCTATATGAAGAGTGGAGGGGAATCAACTGTAGTCCTCTGTTGGCTACTTTCCTTTCTCTGTCAGTTTAGACAAAAGGAAAGACACAGAGTAATAGATGGACAGCTCTTGTTAATGGGTATCTAGGTTATAGGCTGAGCCTGAAGTCGGGCCAAGCCAGGCCTTAGGGAAACTTTGTGACAGTTTTATAAAGTCAGTCGGGCTCTTGGGCTGAGTTCAGAAGACTCATCAGTTTTTTTTTCCTCCTGGAGAGGAGAGAAGTAGCACAAATGTCACGTTATTCCTGACTGGAAGCCAGATGGCAGCAGGCGAAAGACTGAAGCATGGTGCACCAGTGTGGGTCGGGAATTGATGGGTGTCAGCAGGCCTTTCTATAGGTGCTTGAAACAGCCCAGCAATCCATTCGGACCATATAGAAGAAAGGGCCACTCCATGGATGACTGTAAGTACAGCTGTCAATAGCATGTTAAATTTAAAATAAAATAAAAAAAAGACAACATCAATAATAACAAACACCACTGATCAACATATGGCTGTTTGCATAATGCGCACGGGTACACAATGACATCAACAAAGGAACAGTCAAGTGCGAGCCAGCACTTACACAGCCGACATCAGCAACACAAATAGCTCTGAGCCTCATCGTACAGAGGCAGTTGTGTAACATAACTGTACAGCCACACAACCTCAGAGCCGTGATGACTCCTTAACAAAAACCGATATCAGGGAGGATATCATTTTCCGTCATCACCTGTACGATCACGGTTAAATCAAAGACGGATGAAGAACAACTTCAGGAGACCACAAGACGGCGGGCGCAGCAGCGCGTGTCAGTACCTCTCGTAGTCATAGTCGGAGGAGTAGGCGCCCTCTGAATAGGCACGGGTCATCCTAGTGGAACGCAGTAACCTGACTGCTTCCTCGCGGCAGATCGGATACACACGATGGTTGCGGCTGCCGAGAAAATATCACAGCTGGTCAGCGCTCGATTTTTAAAATTTTGTTTCACCACATGGGGGAGGCAACATGACAAAGAAGCTGGAATTCAGATCTCAAAACTGAATACAAAAGTACACTGATGCGCTGAATGTACCCATACGACTGCAGGGGAAACCACCTCTGCTGGACAAAACTTCACAACCACAAAACACTTATCTGTGTAACAGTATGGCCAACAGACGCTCTTTTAGTAAAAAGACAAGAGACAGACTGAACTTCTCCAAAGCCTGCATTCATGCACATGATTTATTCTAGAAGATTTAAATGCTTATATGATAATGAGATGGTGAGAGAGAGCAATGCTGATACTGGATGAAATGTGTGGCTATTATCCAATCAATACGATCCACCACGGGAAAGTAAACAGTTCTGTATATATTTAATCTTTGGCAGAAGAAATGTATACTGATACACATACACACAAAACACTCATGGCACTGACATTGAACAGGTCAGCTGAAGTGATTTACACCTCAAATCCACAAACCCATGTGGCTTTTTAAAGCATGCCACGGTGTCAGTGCTATATCTTCAACACCCTAATGGAAGCTTTCCTCAAAAAACAACCCAACAAATAAAATATATTAAAATGAAATAGGCTTGTGGGTTGGTGCATGGTTGGGGAGGGGGTTTGGCTGGCTGGTAACTAAAGTAGCAAAGGTGGGGCTTCATGCAAGCTCTGGTAAAAGTCTACCTGGGGTCCTTCTGAGGGTCATCAATAGGCTGAGTATGTCTGGTTCGAGGTAGGGTGAGAAAATGGCTGCAACCACATGGAAGGAGGAGAGAAGACAGAGATGGATCTGAGATGTTGAAGAGACAGAAGAGAAGGAGGAAAGGAGAGAAAGACAGCAGATCGGAGACAAAGATCATACAGGCGGACAGCCGGAAGGGGAGGGAAACCGGGGGGGGGGGGGGGGTGTAAAAGAGAGAAAGCTCACAGGAGAGAGGTTAATGTACACGATTCAGGGTGGAAAAACTGGTGAGGAAGATGAGAGGTGAGAGAAAGCCCAGAAATCGCACGGCGAGGAGACTTCCTCGGCTCTAGTGCACAGACAGATAAAAATGGTACACAGAAGACGCCGGAAGAGAAAAGCACAGCCCAAACCCCTAAACTGGTCCCCTCTGCTCGACCATTAAACTACTTTAGACCGTTTAATAACTACAGATTTTTCTTTACATACATCATTTCCCATGAAAGTCAGAAAACATTAAGTGTTAAGAAAATAAACCAGCAAGGCTCACAGAAAGCCATTTTTTACAATATTATAGGATACCTGGGAGAATGCCAAATTCTCTGTGACATTTTCAACTGTTTTCAATAAATAACTGCAAGCTGTTAATTGAAGCAGCTGAAATACACTCAACAGAGCACCGTCCCAGACAATTTAGATAAGTGCATTTTCTGCATCTGACACTGATTTAGCTCCAGCTTCAGAAGTATCAAATAAAGTTAATTGGAAAGGGGGCAGGGTGGGCTGGGGTGGGAATAGCTCCGACCAGGCGGTGCCAAGGCCGCAATTGGACTCTTGGAGCAATATTTTCCAAAGCTCACAGAAAATAAGTGCTGATGGAGGATAACTGACCACTTCCCCTTGACCACCTCTTCCATAAAGATAGTGAAATACAGTACATGCAAATCCTGTATAATGTGCTCAGCACTGGCAACATTTCTTTGGCTCCCAGTGTTTCCTGCAGAATTTCAGTCTCTCGATTCAAACTTGTGCACTTGTCTTTCAGGAGTGTGCCAATGCTATTTTTAACTCTAAGAATGATGATTTTAATCGGGTATTTCCTGCGCTCGTTATTTCTCACTTTCTTATTTGGAAATAAGGAGTAGATGAAGATTGAGGACACAAGTAGGGGAGAATCCACACTACTGTGTCAGGAGGACCCTGAATGAAAAAACAACACAAAAAACCCCCACTACATCACATTAAAGATGAAAGCGCGGACAAAGAAGAAGAGTTTAAGGCAAAAGGCGTTGTGCTGTGGTGTATGCATACATAAACAGCTCACTGTGTACTTACTCATCTTGCGCTGGTCAGCATTTACACATTCATGCTTAAATAAGTAGATGCATGTGCTGCACACAAGTGTGAGCTGAAGTGTATGTGTGTGTGTACCTGTCAGGTGTGCAGTTGTCGTCAGACAAACTGTGGTGCTCCACTCTAGCAGAGGAACTGAACTGAGAAGGCCTAAGGTCAAATGCTTGGTCCAGACTTCTGCTGTGTGACAGAAGTGGACCGATCACCCCTTATGTATGCTACATACTGCCCCCTGCTGTCCAAGAGGCACATGGCCTCATGTTTAACAGAGGCCATGAGAGGAAACAGGAGAGGCGCTGCACACCACAGAGGGTTGAGGTGCTATTTTGAAGTAAATATAGCAACATTTGGTGCTACAACCAAAACAGGTGGCGAATTTGAAAGTAACCTGAAACAGCATGCGTTTCAGCTAAACTAGTGAACCTATTTTTTTGTCAATTCCAAAGCATGGAAGCACAACACTACGATGTACAAAAGACCTACCAAAAACTATACATGTCAGGCCTTTGGTGCATTGAGCAACTGGTTACCTGGAGGGTGGGGGAACGCTGGGAGAGCGCGACCGCACCCTGTTTATATCAGCTGACCGAGAGCAGTGGTTAGAAGACATGACCTGCTCGGGGACCGACAACGTGGAGCTCTGGAAGTCTCTGCCATTTGGCCGGTAGTCTGTGAAAACAACAATGAATAAAGAGAAGCAGGGGGTGGAGAGAGCAGGGGAGAGAGGGTACAGCGTTATTTAAGCGATTCCTTTATTCCCTCACAACACCAGAGATGCTACTTGTATGCTTTTTACTTGAGTGCAGATTCCTTTTATACTTGAGTTATTTAAATAACTACATATGGTTAATGAACAATAATGAATGCTGCTTTTGCAGACTTAGTTTGACCACCGTCTGTAATAACTAAGAGGAGTAAGGCAAATCTTGGTCAAACTTTGTAAAGCTAAAAGCCATTCTGCACAGGTGACAGACTCATTTTGATATGCTGAGTCTTTATCGTACAAAAAATGAGGAGTGGGTTTCCATAAAGGTGTAAGTCATCTGCTGTTTTAACACTGTGCATTAAACATGAAAATAGCCTTTCAAAAGAATCTGAAAGATTATAATGAATTTTCACTGGTAGACTGATTAGTCCATTGAACTTGAAAGAGTTCATTAACCGATAATCAGACATGGCTAAGAGCCACGGTTAAGGTCAGTGCTTAGAACTATTAATGTTGATTGATATTCAATAGAGTGTATAGAAGATTTAAAATGAGTTAAAGAAAAGCCTGATTCCAAGTTGGAAAAGATGGAAAGGTAAGAAAGAAATGTTGACCTTCACTTTAAAGGAGTCGCATGTTAATCGCATAAGATTTTCTTTTGTGTGTCGTAGATAGAATAAAATAGATTTCTTTAAACGTGTCAGGCAAAATGACCCATAGAGTAAATTGTCATATTCTGAAAGTCTACCATTTGTTTATTGACATAAACAAATACAAGCTACAAACATTTGAAAAAAATGACCACAATCCACAATGTCTTCACTCCATTATGATGTAAATTAAATTTTCAAAGGAAAACATTTGTCATTTCTTAAAAAAGATGTTCCACTAGTGAGCTTCCTGCAGCGCAGCAATCAACTTCCATGCAGAGCCAAATTAAATCTATTCTTCCTCCTGACATGTTGCAGATGCAAAGAGGAGATTCTTTGTTGACAATTAATAGGTTTTAACAGGAACTGGCTGCAATGGTGCAGAAGAGCAGAGGGTTAAAGCAACATGAAACATGTTGCACAGATGTAAAAAGTCTTAAAAGTGTTCAGTTGTAAGGCCCATTTGTCTTCTACAGTAGCTGTACTGTGTGTACTGTATGTTCTGTAAAACAAAAGTAAAATATTTTCTTCCCCATTTGAACTGTGGAAGCAGATAACGCCAAAAACCGCAGATGAGATGCAGTGGAGCCCGAGCAAAGGGGAGGGAGCAACCAGGGCTGAGTGAATGGGGTATTCCTTTCACTGTGGATGAAGTGAGGGGGTGGGGGTGGCTGGCATTGTGAGAGGCAGTGAGGGGCTGATGAGAATTTTAAAGAGGCTGGAGGAGGATTTCCCTCAGCTGTGGTATCATCGGCAGGCCGGTCTGAATGTCTGTGTGTGTGTATGACACGCAGTTTGCTACAGAAACTGTCTATTCTCCTGTTTGTTTTCTCACATTTTTCCACTCGCTTCTTCTGCGTGGTGAGTGATGTGAAACGACCTGTAAACAGTGCAGGTAGCTGGTTTTATCAAGCCTAATTGCAAAAAAATATATATATATAGCATGTCCCATGGTCTTTTTGTGAAAACTGAGAAAGAGAACTAACAATTATAAAAAGACAGGTACATGTTGCCCTCAAATGCAACCTTGTGCTTAAAATTTAAAGGAAGCCTTTTTTTAAGCCCTCACTGTCTTTTTCAGCATAATTTTTCTTCCTAGTTATTATTTCATGGGAGCAAATTTCAAGCACTTCTCAGTCGTTTTTTCCCCTTCCCCTGTCTTATTCTCTCTGGCTGTTAGCAGCTCTGCCTCTGCTTTTCTGATGCAGCGTGGGCGTGCTGCTGAAGCCTTAGCAAGGACAGCAACTAGCAGTGCAGAGGCAGACAAAAAAGCCCTCTGCTCCCTCACTGTGCTGCTGCTGTTGTTTGCTGATGGGTTGCAGGATCTTAGCCCGATACTGCGAGATGTGATGACGTGTGTAAGCATCTTTCCGGTGGCGACGTGAGTGAGGTTAGCTAAGTACATTATTAAGAATCGTAATGCAGCTCTGGTGAAATGGAGTGGATTCGATTCACTTACGCCACACAACGATGACCTTCTTAATATGGCCTTGAACTGTTTATTACCTGTTATTACCCCAACGCCGTCTTCACAATCATAGTCTGAGATCTCACTGTCACTTATCCTTTGGGATCCTTTGAGAGAAAGAAACAGACCGAAAGGCAAAGAAGCAGGAAAGAGGAGATAGAGGGGAGAGAGAGAGAAAGAGGTCATTTTCATTCCCTTTTTCATTTATTTAGATATTTTTTTGTTTTTCAAATAATAAGTCACCCCTGCTCTGACTGTAATGCTCACTGGTCAAAGTGAACCCTCCAACTAAAACAAATAATGCAGCATTTCGCCGCTCGATCCCAACAAGAGCAGCCGATCCTTCTTCATCTGAGCCGTGGCACTTTGAAATGGCGCAGTCAATCATTCAGTGCACACGTAAAGGTGGAGACGGGGAGAAGTGATAGGGCCGTGTAGCTCTTTCCTCATCCTTCCCCCGTAGCCTTATCACCCCCACTCCCCACCCAACGCATCCCCACCGCCTTCACCGTTCATTCAACTTAAATCAACTGGACACGTGTGCTTTTTCAGAAATGACAAGTGCTGCACTCTGGCAGTGCCGCTCCCAACCTCTCATCTCAGTTGGCTGAAAACTTTTTACAGCTGTCAGCTCTTTCACTTCACGCTAACACCAACACCCAGAAAATCGTCCTAGTGGGGGAGCGAGCCAGCCTCCCGTGGCTGAAAGAAGCAGCGGAGTGAAGCCGTATGGCATAACGGACTGCAGCGCAGTCCTCTTAAGCGTGTTAGGAGGTATGAGGGCCAAAGACTCTAACAATAGTAAGACAAGGGTCAAAAATATCCTATATAAAGAGTATTTTAGATTTCATGCATGCAGATAATCAAATATTATTTTCCTCTTTTTCTTTTTTTGAGTAAATATGCCAACTGTGTTGGAGGATTAGGCCAGTAAATAAGAAGTATCACAAAAGCAACACAGTCGCCTTCCGTTTTCAAGAAGATACTCACAATGAAGACACACAAACACAAGCAAAAGCAGAATGGGCAGAGTGTGCCAATGGTAATCTGTGCAACTGTTAAGAGGAAAATATTCATAATAGGCCAAATAACAAACAGTATACATGACAGAGGAGAGGCAGGTGGTCATAGGCCAATTATGTCTGTCAGGAGGGGCGGACAGCTCGGGTTTTAATAACATCACATTAGGACTGAATACAGTTTGGCAGAATCTGGTTTTGGGTTACAGGGTGGGGTTGTGAGCCAGTTAACAGGTGAACACACAGAGAAGGAGAGACCACTGTGTCCTAAATCTCCCCGTTTCCCCACAGCGTCTGTGGTTCTGCTGCTCTGGGTGGATAAGGAACGAGTGGTGTAAAATATACACCGACCCTCCGCACAGAAATCCTTGTAAGGCAGCAGAAACGTCAGCTGTTAAGGGGGAGGGGGGAAAGGGGTGGAGAATTGGGGCACAAGGGTGTGTTTTTAAAGAGAAGGAGGACGACACTCAGATGCTCCATAAAGCTGCAATGTTTGGCAGGGCAAAGGTCTTTACCTGAGTTGTGTGAATAAGAGCCTTTGTCTGTAAAAGCAGAAGCAGTAAGGTAGATGTGACATGGACAACAGAAACAAAATATGCAGAAATAACAACGGCCGTAAAGGCCTCGATGACCTGAAGCAGCAACAGAAAAAGCCAGCAGGCAAACAGCATGGGCACTGATCAGATAAATATATATGGCTCCTTGTTTGTTGAAACAACTACAAAAATCAGAAAGCTACCTATTGTTGTTTTCATTTATCTCAGTGCTAAAATTTAGATTTCTGAGTGTTCGGTGCCATGAGTCTGTCGGCACAGATATATTTGTATGATGGCAAGCTTCAAGTAATAAAAAAGGAACAAATTCATTATTAACATATAAGGAAACGCGCATGAAGACAAGCTACAAAACGCACAAGAGTAAAAACCTCCATTGACTCTTTCTCTGATAGCTGCAGATTTCTCTCTCTTATCATGCCACAGCTGGTATAAATGTGTTTTAGCACTTAAGGCCACATTATTAGCTGCTGTCATTGCTTCACCTGTCTCATTGGTATTGTGTGGCGGGGTGTGAGGAGGTGCATACGTAGCAAGGGCAGAGAACCATCAGTGACAGTAGAGTACATTAAACACTCTGATATTGTGCAGGGTGCAAATAAATTAGATAAAAAACAAACGTGTTTTTTTAATCTTTCATTTATCGTAACCTTGCTTGAGTGTAAAGCTAGGAAAGCTTCATTAAAACAAAGACTCCCTGTCTCTCACTCAAAGTAAGGATTATTAATTTAACCCAGGTAATGGACTGATAGTCGGTATCAGCAGATACCCGAAGCCAATGTATCTGCATTGGTATTAGAAAATCAGCTGACCTGCTTCCATCTCACACTGTGAATGAATGTCACATGTCTTTACATTACAGCAGGTAAAATATTTTTCCTACAGGATGCCCACCTCCTGACTCTTTATAGTCACTTTCAGCACATTTTGGGACCATTTGAGCGACAGAGGTGTTACTCACTCTGCAGCCGCCGCGTTGGACTCTCTCCGTGGAGCTGCCGGCGCTGTGCGTTCGGGGAGGCACGTGGGAGTGGGATAGATGACACGTCGTGTGTTTGTAGCTTGTACCAGTGTGGCTCGTCATCGAGAAGAGCCGTCTCCAGCTCAATCAGGATCTGGCAGAAGTAAAAGGCCCAAGTAAAATTTCTCTCCTTAAAAGAAAATTGCCTCACTCCAAATGTTTTAAGCTCACATATTTTTTTTCTACTCACTGATGGAATCAGGGCAACGTAAAACATGCTAGCTTTTACAGAAAATGTAAATCCCCAAAAAAAGCCCTTTCTGTCACTCACACGCGAACAGAAAAAAAGAAAGTTCCTGATCCATGATAGGCAAGGACTGGACCACCCAACACTTTGTGATGGCCAGCAGCTTTCTTAAGGGCTTGACACCATTCAAGAGGATAAGCTGAGATACTGTTACTGAGTGTCTCTGTGAGGGCTTGGGTTTGGTTTTCTCACCTCTCCCAGGAATTCGCTCTCCTCCTCCCTCACCCTGGCTTGGTCCCACAATGTGATCTCCAGCATACGTTCCCGAAACTCCCGCCGGTGCACCGGCGAGTACATAAAGGTCTGGTTCCATTTGGGCTCTAAGGATTTCTTTACTGTTTTTGTTCTCCTCTTGCTTTTGTCACTGGAGGAACAATAATTCAAACTGTTTTTATTTACAATCATGATAGGGAAGAGCCACGAATACAACAAATCCATCACACGACACAGCACAGAGCACAGCACCACAGCATGCAGCTGCAGGGAGCGACATGGCAAAGTGAACGTGCTAACTGCTTCTTAACGTCCATTTTCTGCATTCCTCATCAATACATGAGAATAAATGACTTAATAAGAAAATAAGAGCATAATTATGAAATAAACCTCACATCAATGCCCCCCATAAATTGACCTTACTGCATAATCTTTTTTTAGTGTCTTTCTACCATCGGGGAAATTATGCCCTGAAATAGAGGAACTGTTTCTACTCTTACCTTCTGTCAGGGAGGAAGTAGATTTTGACGTAAGGGTTCCTGGGTCGGCCATCTTCCCTGGGTGGCAGGTCTTTGGCACCCAGGATGGTGACGATTAGCTGATGGCCCACTTTGTCATACCACAGTTTGACCTGGGGGAGGGGGGAGAGCAGAAGCAGCCTGCTGAGAGAAAGCTCAGGGCCAGCACAAATGAGAGCACATAAAGGGAATAATGCAGGAGAAGACAACTTCATCAGGTCCTCACATATGCATTTATATCCTTTTGTTGAGTTCAACACCCTTTCAATCAGTATAGGCCTCAGTGCAGGGTCTTCTCCTGTATTTACCCTTTAGGGAAAAGGAGGAGGGTATCCAATTGCTAGGATGTCATTTTCATAAACTAAAACTATATCAATGTTAAAATGGTGTGATAATGATTTTTAAAGATGCAAAAACTCTCCTTTTCGTGTTCTAATTTAATCATTATGTTTCTTTTTTAAATCTATAGTATTCAAGTGTGTCTGATTACAGTTTTTTAAATGGAACTGACCTTTTCAGCTGGAGTGAATTGTAGTGAAATGCTAAAGGCAACATGCTCTAAAATTAACACTGTCCCACCATCTACCTATATGATGGCATCTCTAATAGTGTCCTCCCAAGTATTCAGTGGGGATCGATAACGAGAAATCAGTCATGCTGCTGCAAAAGGGATCAAACAGTTCACGCTAAAAGAAAAGTATGGACTCCAGGAGAAAAAACTTAGAAGAAATAAAAGGCCAGCTGAAGCCTTAAAAGAAATCAGATGAAATGAGAAGTAAGACTTCTAAGTTCTGGTCCATACTTCATTCAGAATATGATTATGGATAGGGGTTTGCACTGTTTAAGAGGACTCGCCGTTCATGCAGCAATGCGGGAAAGAGCATTCAAGACAAGTCGAAACAGACAGCAGGGGGCTCATGGGAAAAACAAATTGTACCAAGTAATCTCTAGCCCACCAAAATGCCACATACTGCAAAATATGAATTCAAATGTAGAGTAAGATTCACCATAAAGACTAGCAACAATAAGCAAAATACTTAAATATATACTACTGAGTCGGATGTACAGTGTGTCCAATACAGCCAATTAACAAGTAAGCAGTTTACTGAAACATGCTGGCTTTAACAGAATTAATGTAGACACACACACAAACCTAAACGATTCATATGTTTGATCTGGAAAACACGCAGTGCACCCTTTCCTCTGCATGCTCTGTTACACACACCAACAATATTACCGACACATAGGATATGATGCTTAGATCTCGCTTAAGCAAAACAACACAACAGTGAAATAAATATCTAAGGTTTAACACAGGAATATTAACCCTCAGGCCATCTAAATCAATAATGACCATAAAACAGAAACCACAGAAAAGACAGAGTGATATTAAAGCAGGCAGCTTGTAGCAAAGAGAAGCCTTCCAGGCTTCGCTCTGTTTGGAGTTATTATTTGGGAGGTACAATTTGCTTATTCGTTAAATCTGGTATCTGTAACGGGGGAAATGCAGTTTTGGCTTTGGCTTTCCAAAGAGGATGGTGAACTCAGTATCTTTTCACTGCAACATGAAACCACACAGCCATGAGCTCAGATCTGCTAATTAGCATCACTTCAACTCGCACATGGGGGAGCCCTTCTGTGTATGCGTGCAGGATTAGAGTTATCGAGGCCTGGGTTCATGTCACACTGAAGCAGGAGAAAAAAGAAAAACAGAGATCTTTGTCCTAGAAAGATTGACAGAGACACCGACCAGCATTGCCATAGACACAATACTAAACTGCTGTTTCAATTAGGTCAATCACTGAAGTCAGTCCAAAGACATCAGGCAATGCAAGAGCGTCTCTTAAAATAAGCTCCGATTAGTCGAGCATGCACTACTTGGGGATAATGATGTGTATGGGTTACAATGAGCTATAAGAACTCTAATCATAAGAATGATACCAAGAAATCAAATCAAGGAAAATGACACAATGCACTGCACTAAGAGGGAAACTCAAAGCTGCCATTTCCCCAGGAATGCATTTTCCAAAGTATGGAAACAGAAAAAAAGGCCAGTCAACAGTCAATGAGCAAAGAAAACCAAACAGAGTTTGTGCCCTTCACACAGGGCCCATTACCTGGACCCTAGGGGCAAAAGGCGGTGTTCTTCTACTAAGGCTTTGGCTCTGGATAAGCATAAATTAAACAGCAAAAGAAAAAAAAAGAAAGAAAAGAAAATGCAATAAAACCAAAAACACAAAACACAACAACTCACAATACACCCAAAACACAACAACAGAAATTTGTCATTTGGATGAAAGATTTAAGCCAGCAGGTTTTGTATTTTTTTAATTTCTGCTTTCTCAAAGATTACTCATCCCTGAGCCGCTCTGCCCTGTTCTGCATAGGTCCTCGGAGAAAATTATCAGCGGCTCACAATTAGATCTTTTTGTCTTTTAGACCTTTTTCTCCTCCGCCTCAAAGCTTGCGTCACGGTGACGTTAAACGCAATTGTTATCCACAGACGATGCTTGATACAGACAGCTCCTTACTGTGTAGAATTACTCATCAAGGTCTTGCAAGGTTTATCCAATGAGCTGAACTGTTTTAGTGATTAGTCCACTGCGAACTTCAAGGTCGGCCCTCTCATGAAAATCCAGAACTTTAAGCAGCGAGTGGATGAAAAGGCTGTGCTGTACAGTGTAGGATATGTTTTAGTGGTGACCAAATACTCTATGGGGCTCTCATAAATATTAAAAGAGCAGGAAAAGCACATTCTTGAATCCTAAATTTAAGATTTGATTTATCTCATTTTAATGCAGCCTTTTTACCAAATTTACCCCAGGAGGGTTTTTATACTGGATAATGAACAACACACAACGTAATCTGATCTACAGTCCTGTGCTGGCTTGGTGAAGGGCCAGCTGAACAGGCTGAGTGATGTTGCTGAGTCTGACAACAACGTTTAACAAGGGTTTGAATTAAGATTTAAACTAAAAAAAAGAAAATAGTTTGGTTGCATAATGAATCTGCAATGGGAAAATTATACTTACTAGCTCATCTATGATCTCAAAAGCAATTAAATCCTCTCTAACAATCCAATCCTCTTCCCGGCTTTTACATGTAGCCCATATGTGGAGTTGAGCTCACTTACTGAGAGCTGTCCTGACAGGTACTGGGGGGCGTCCCTCAGCATGCTGGGACTCATAGGAGAAGTGACAGAGATGGAAGGACGGTCCATCTTCTGAGACTCGAAAGAACTCGAACCTGGCAGGGCACAGACGACACAGTCAGATAATCCACCCATCTGTTTGCTGTTTGTAGTTTTTGCGCTGCACAGGGCGAAAACTGGAGATTGTAGCAAGAGCATACAAAGAAATGAAACACAAAAAGAGCACAAAAATCTTGCCATGTGGGGGAAGATAAAAAGGCAGGGTGACAAATGCAATCTGCGCCAAACAGACATTTCCTTCACTTGGTGTTTCTGGGATGATTAATAGGATCAAACGGCACACTGTCAAACCCACGGAAAAATGTTGACAGAACTCACTTGATTCCAGTTGTGAGTGTGTGCTGTCTGGTATCCTTGGAATATCTCTGAAAAAAAAAGCAAAAAAGAAAGTGAAAGAGTGTGAGAAGCAGGAGAGAAGGAGGGGGATGGAGCGGATCAATTTAAGCTAATACCGAATGCACTGCGCTTTAATGACCGTAAGCACCACATTAGTCTTCATTCACCCAACGGCTCCCTCAATGGCACAAAGCAGGTCAGACCTAGGAATCGACAAAGCAAAGGTGCCTCTGTTTTTCAAAAGCAATCGGAGTGGAGAGGATAAACGATGTGACGGGCTTTCATGTTTTTTGCCGGCCGGCATTCTTTGGTGCCTTATGAGGCCAGAAATGGCAGAGCTGGAGCCAGAGGGAGGGAGGAACAGATGCTGAATAAACAGCTCGGTACAGCTCCTTCGCAAACACATTCTGAGCTACGTTCCCTTCAGATTCCCCTTTTCAAGTCTCCACATTCCAAAAATATGAAGCTATTCTGAGTCACAGAGGCAGCTGTGTGGCACGAATAAACCTACAGATGTTGGCACTGTAATAGTTTTACAGCGCAATCAAATCAAATAGGTAAGAGATGTTGGTACAATCTAAAGTGTGATTCTTTGAAATACTGACTAATGCTAAAGTCCAGATTTATGCATGGTTTGCACCAACGTGAGAGTGAAGCAGGGACAAGTCTTTTATTGTTGTAGCTGGCATTTTCCATTTAGGAGTTTAGGAAGACAAAATACTGAAAGTATTTAAATGAAACTATATGAGTCACTAAGGTTAGAGTAACAACATATCCTACAGAGTCCTGTAAATTCTGCATTGGTCAAGGGGGGAGAATGAATGCTCATACAAGTAGGTTTGTTTAAACACTTAATATAGAGTTAATATAACCTAAACTTTATGCTTTACATTTCACACAGATTTTCCCATAATAATAACTGCAGAGAGTACTGCAAAGTCTGTTTGTGCGTCCTCAGCCACACACACAGAGCTCTCCAACATCACTCCAAATATTTTTCATATCACGTCTGTTTCATAAAATACTGAAATGTCTGTCAAAATCCATCTATAAATGTGAATTGTGTGTCTCAGAGCTGTCTGTGTGTCCCATTCTTTCCTTTGTTTTTAAAGAAATACTTGAAGCATGCATTTCCATACACGGCACAACAGGAGCAGAAGGTATACTCTGCTTCTCATCTGACTGGCTGTTAGACACAGATTCCAGGTATATGCAGTGGAGGTATGTGTAATAAAGCGGCCCCTCTCTAGATGAATCCCACTCTTGATCTGAAGTGTCAGGATTCATCTAGAGCAGGGACGTCAAACTCATTTTACATCGTGAGCCACATACAGCCCAGTTTGAGCTTAAGCGGGCCAGACCAGTAAAAACTCCCCTTCTGTCAGCGTGAAGAAGTTTAGCCACACATGGAAATGTTTAGACATCTTAATAGAAGAAAAAAGAACTTCAACAGTAAATCTTCGTTTTTCCACATGATAAAGAAATGTTGCTGAAGGAGTTTTTTTTTTTAACTTTGGACCCACTATAAAACACAGAAACTTGTACTGGAGATAGGGAAAGGTTCAGGATATTTTTTGTTTATTTATTACTTAGTACCTTTTGGTGTAGTGTGAATGACCATGGAGGAGGTCTCTGTCACTAGAAAAAGCTGCAAGACTTAAAAGTACAGAATCTATTCCTTCCTTCACGTTTACCAAGGCCATCTAGTGGGCTAGAAGGGAGTCTTTGGCCCCCAGGCCATATGTTTGACACCCCTGAACCACATAATTGCTTCTCCCATCACTGAGACCTCACCCTGTTCTGAGTATGTATCAAAAAAAGAGTTATTTTTCTTATAGTGCCTCTCCTTGGTCTGAATTATCGTCCTGCACCATATTTAGTTTTATCATTAAACACACAATTCCTTTTCTGGGGGTCACAAACAATCCCAACACAAGCACATAGTGGGAAAAAGGTCGATGCCCTTGACAGATCCTAGTCCTGGCTTCGCTTAATTAAAAATTACATTTTCAAATCTCAATTTTAACACATCTAGTGAACTCGTCTGCTTCAGTATGCTTATTGTGTTGTATGGAAAAGTAACACAATTGCAGCACAAATTCTCACCCATGCCTAACACCTTGGTTAGTGTGAGCGAGAGCATCCTGTTGCTTATTAACACCAAAATCCAAAGTTGTGTTGTGAAGAACAGTGTGTGTCTGCATGTGTGACACTGGTTGTGAGATCTCACCCTATAGGCCGCGAGACCACCAGCTCCACCTGCGGCTCCGGCTTGGATTCTAGTATGATATTGTAAACTTCTTTAAATGTGGCTCCTTGTAAAAGCTTCCCGTTCCACTCCAGCACCTGATCTCCTGCGAAAACACCAGAGATGCTCAGCATCACGTGGAAGATCTTAATCCTTTCTGCTCACACTGGCGTCACAGCTGAATTTTGCCAGTTTAATTTCTTCATAAATGTGTGCGTGTGTGTTTCAATACCTGGCCTGAGGTGTCCAACAGTGTCTGCTAGACTTCCTTTCCTCACTTTAGTGATGAAAGCACAAAGTCTACCAGATTCTGTCATCTTGCCTCCCACCACCTGTAGAAACAGAGAGGTGACTGGTACTAAAATGCATTTGTGAAACAAAAGTCGAGCTATGTCATAATAACTGTAGATTTAATGCACCGCATTAACATGCAAGCCCTGCAGCTCATAGAAAAACATGGACTCATTTTCTCAAAGCATTCTGTTCATGTTATGGCTTCAGTTTTTGCCTGTGAGGTTTGAAACCACAAGAAATACACTGGAAGGGAAAAGGTCAGTGCTAAAAGTCTAAATCTTTTCAGAAACTGTCCAGGACTGTGCTTTGTTCCCCGTGGAAATACTCCGGTGCTGTACCGTGGTTCTGTAACAGTGCAAGGCCGTGAGCTAGAGCTGTACTGTACAGTCCTGAGCTGCTGTACTCCACTCTCCTCGGCTTACACTGGCATCATACAAATAAAAATCCCCTCTTAATGGCAGCTGAATGCCAACATACAAAGGAGCTTAGGGAAGTCTGCTAAATGAAATGGCTTTATGTAACAGGCAGGAGATAGAGAGAGGGAGGCTTGCAGATGAAGAGAGCATAAGAGAGAGAAAGAGAGAAAGAGATGGGCAGTGAGGGCGAGGCTGGCAACTTGACTGATGGACTGACTGGCTGGATTGTGGAGCTGGGTGGCTGCTGCTGAGCGGACAGAAATGCACAGAAGCACTGAGCAGACACAAACATGCCATTTCAGGAGGCTCATTTAATCAGTAATGATTTTTTTCCCCATCTTGCCGCTCTCGCTTCTTTCTCCAGCGGCTGCTGCCATGCTCCTGTGGACATTCGGCCGCTCTCTTATTTTTTTAAGGGTACGCACCACCTACAGAATTACACAACAGTGAAGGATAAAAGAAAACTACTATCTATATAAAAATAAGTATATGCTTTTTGAATAGATGGAGACACTGAAAGGGAAACTGACTTAGCATTCAATAAAGAATTTGATCAATAAGAAGCAGGCAGCACTAAAACTATAAGAAAAAGACACACAGAGAGCAAAGAATGTAAATTTACATTAGATGTGATGGTACTGTATAATGCACAAACAGGGAATAACTGCAGGGACAATACTGGGAGGTTCTGCTCCGACTTGTTTCCTCCGAGCAGCTGAATTCTGTTCACTGAAGTAGCTCAGTATGAATGAGTTCAGAAGATTAGAGAGCCCAGTATCAAACAACACTTATTAATATTCATCAGGAATATAATGGCTATTAATAGTGACTCGTACTAATGTATGATGTAACAACGGAAAGCCGTGAAGAAACCTAAAAAAAGAAAGGCACAAAATTTTTAACCTTCCACCTAAATGCCACATCTAACACTGATCCTTTTGACTGAACCCTACTGGGTAAAATGTTAAAGTCACTGTGCTAAATATGCATATTTTAACAGGATATTCTAATGGCAGTTCAACATGAGTGTGTGCAGTGCAAATGACGCCCACACAGGCTGCAAGCTCACCTTCAGACCGAGCAGAGCACCTGAATCTCGAGGCACACTTCCATCTTTCATGCGCTTGTTGAGCAAAATGCGCCCTATTAGGCGATCCCCATCTTTGGACGGCTGCCACGTCACTGGGTGCTACAAGGTCAGAGCAACAACACACCTTTTGTTTAACAAGTCATCCATTTCAGTTCGATCACTTCAGACCAAAGCAGACAACAAAACAGTGAAAGGAGGGCGTGAAGGGAGCACTTTATTTGTTCACTTGGGGGAAGAATGTTCACACAAACTTGGATAGCTCAGTAATTTAAACTCCAGGTGATGCAGTTTTATCTGTTAGGCCAAAAGCGTTCAAAGGAAAATTGGAAATTTCTCCAAATAACACACAGCTCATTTACTGTCTCACAGAGTTTGTGTGAACCTGCCGGTGTGAGGGTGGAGTTAAGCTTCATGCAGCGCCCCATGCAGAGTAAAGCAAGCAGCCTCAACACTCCTCCTAAAACCAGCTCTTCAAAGGGGAGCAGGAAGACCAGAGTGTGACTCTGGTGCTTTGCTACACACAAACACACAGCCACCATCAAGTGGAGTAGTGAGGGGAAAAGCAGATAGTGAAAAAAAAAGTGGGAGGGGGGTAGACGTGATACAGATGAAGTAGATCCTAGGGTGCCACATTAGAGATCAAAAAGGATGAAAAACAGACAGCACAGAATAAAGCTATGAGACACAGGGTGATATCACGGACGCGGCAGTGGAAGGGAAAAAAGAAAAACAAATGTTTTTTTGGTGCAAAACTAATCCAATCTTCCCTGTTTGTGTGTGTGTTTGTGTCTTTTTTTTCTATAGAAGTGAGTGGAAAATTGGGCAGAGGGGACAGGATCTGTCTGGACTGGGTGCTGTGGGGTAGGGCAGCAGAGTGAGAGGGGACGGGCCCGAGTACGGGTGTTCCTACTACACTAAACAGGACCGCTGCAGAGCAAGAACACAACATACGGAGGAAAAAAAACGAGCATGCAACTAGGAGAGACCCACATTCCTGAGTGCCATGACAAACAGAGAGGTTGTGTGTCAATGCCCAAGTCTTTTACAGCTACTGTAAAGAGGTGTAGTTTCTATTTGGGGAGCAATACAGCAAGTACAAGTAGCAAGCAAAGAGGGTGTCCCCAAATGACTTTTATTTTTAAGGCAACACCAAGGTGGAGCCAAAAGTAACCGAACCAAAAACAATAAATAAAATTTTTAAAAATCGCAAGAGAAATCAATTTATACAACGTTAAATAAAATCCATAAAACAGACATCTCACCTATTTACACTTGGTGACAGAGAGCAAACAAAGACTGGATGGGTAAGGTCATAAATAATAATCATAACAAAAAAAAGAAAATAAAAGCAGGCTAGATTGTCTCAGTACCTTCTCACTATGGCTATGCTCCTCGTTTAGCGTAGTGCTACTGCACGTATCAACTCCCGAGTCTTTAACCTGCGGTTCACACCATGCCAAGTCCTCTTCAAATGAGTGTCCCCCAAAGCGCACCATTTTCTTTTGCCTCTCAGATAAGGTGTGTGTCGCCTCGGACATAAATGCCTGCTCAATAGTTTTTCTTTTTCCCCTTTGACTGTCCCCTACAGGTGTGGGATAAAAAACAGAAAGAAAAAACAGAAAAAACAACATGCAAAGGTGTAAATAAAACAAAGGAAACATGAAATGACAAAAAGACTCCGGGAGGACAGGGGATGGGGGAGAGAAGAGAGAGAGACAGAAAGAGAGGGAAGGGGAGAGAGAGTGAGAGAGAGAGGTGGGGTTAAGGGGGCGGGTGGTAGGGAGGGAGGGTCAACGCAGGGCTCCACATGTCTCACCAAAGACAGTGGGGAAGCCTCACTGCTATGCCATGACGCATGGTCCCACCAATGGCCATCCAAATCTCCTGTAAGGTGGGAGGGAGGGCATATACACACGAGAGAGGACATCGAGAGGGACAAGTGAGGACGCCACAAAGTACAAACATTAACACGCGCACACACCCACACAGAGAGCTCGAAATCAGACATCCAAACATTCACGTTCCAACACACACACGCAAACACACGAGTGCTCACATGCTCCCATAATTCAGCAAGAGAGATAACCGCTCCTAAAATCCCTGCAGAGAAGGAAAAGACGCAGATGGATTGTGTTCAGCACTGTACAGTTAAGAAAACAAAACAAAACACAAGCCATGGCTGAAGTCAAAAGCACAATCTGAAGCTTCAAATCCTTTAAAGGTATTACATGTGTTCCAACAGCACATTAGGAACCTCTGATAAACAGACAAATAGACAAGGAGTGGGCGGGGCAAGGATAAACGGCCCATTTGAAATAAATAAATATGTTTAGTATGATTATAAAAAGAAAAGAGCATCACTAAGATAACATATAGGCCACAGAGCGAAGTTTTGTTTTCTTTACAATACTTTGGCTAATAGGTAGCTCTGCATGATTCACAGTTCAAAATAATCCTGCTTTGTCCCCTCAGTTCATGAAACATATCACACTAGAATTTTTAGTTCCCATCCTCCTCCCTTTTAGTCAGCCTTCCTCAGATTAGCTGCCCCTCCCGAGCAGGTGAAGAAATAGACCTTTCTTCATTTCTTCAAATATAGTTAAGGCAAACTTTGCTTTCAATCGAAACACATGTTCCACATTACATTCTTCTGATTTTTTTCAGACAGCAATCTTCAGAAACATTCGGGCCAGATTCTGTTTTGTTGAAACAAAGTCAGCACACTGCTATCTTATTCTAAAGAAGCTGCATCTATAGTAGGGAGCAGGGCAGACCTCTAATGTGTTTGACTGGGGATTCAGATTGCAATGCCACACAACCTTAACTGACCTCGATCTAAAGTGCACCGGGGAGAGCTTTTAAAGATGAGGCTCTGATTACAACTTCTGCCGTAGCATCGACGGATACATGGCCTTGAGAAAGCCAGGCAAGTGGCTACGATGACGATCGCAGGATGAAGGATTCTGGGGCATTTCTCTACTCTTGTCGTGCCTTCGGGATAATAATCAGTTATAAAGGGAAGACTTCTAATGAGACAAATGTGAACCGATCAAAACTATCCATCCATCTCCAGAAGCAACTTTGTGATTCTGCAGGGTTTGTCCTGTTCTCCAGTGTGGATGTACAGAGCAGTGAGATGAGCACTTTCAATTTGATTAAGAAGCTTAACATTTAAAGCTAATTAAAAAGAGCAACAAATATTGAATCCAAAGGTAGTGCTGAGATTCTCAGGGGAGAGCAGTGTGGAGGTGAAGACAGGCGCAAGTTAAGAGTCAAATCCTGCTCTTCTCTGTCCAGGACTTCAGTCGGTAACATCATTTTAGCATCCCATTACAATGCATAATTCATTTAAATGATATTCAGCCATGATGCCAATTCATTTTACAAAGGGGAAATAAAGTTGCTCTTATTAAAACATTTACCGAAGAATGGGCCATTTAAATAATACAGAAACACAACGTGTTCTTGGCAGCAAACATGCTGTTGTAGACTTGTGTGTTTGCACAGATGTACAAAGTCAATAGCGGACCTCAGGGCTGCAGTCACAAGTGAGGTCATCTGAAAACACTCGACTTGTTTAACCCATGGGCCACATACATCACATTCGCCACACTTCACTTCCCCTGCAAAGAGCTGTAGAACCTAATGGATCTATAGAGGACAGGCTTCCTTCAAGTATTATCTGGCTCAGGATTCAATCTCAGGGAAATCAGGGAACTCTGATGGAAAGGCATAAAAATAGACTGCATATGCTTCTAGATGTGGAGGCTGAGGAGGTGGTGGGAGGCTGGACTGGACAGGGGTAAAGAGAAAGAATTTTCAGCACAGGACAAAAAAAGAACCTGCATGGAAGACGTTGTTTGCATAAAGACAGGGTCACTGTGAATACACATAGCCAGAAATGTCTTAAATAATCCCTCATTGCACTGGGGTAATATGGGCTTCAGTACTTTCTTAACAGATGTGTACAGAATTATTTGGAGATTTTGAAATTTAATATTCCGATGGATTGGAAATGGGTTTTTTTTTCTATTAAGACACACAAAGGATAAACAGCCTTCCATAACATTTGCTATCTCCAGTTGTTTATGCACTCATACAGGCTCTGCCTGACTCTGCTCGGATCAGCTGGCTGTTGTGTTTCCAAACATAGGTGGCCAACTGAAAAGTTGCAGAGTGCGCTCTGGTACTTATAACAGCCTGGTACATATAACATCACTGAAGGTGTTTCTCCCTTTTTGTTTTTACTTTTTAAATTTTCATTTATCGGCATAAACGCCAATGCCACTTAGCAAATAACTACTACCGGCCGATAATACTGGCTCACTGATAAATCTCTCAGGCTCTAACCTTTAAAAGAAAATCTGCTTCTCTTAAAGAGACATGCCTGCAGAACTGTGGCTCTTAAACAGAAGGTCTGTTTCAGGCTTCAAATTAATTTTTAGCTTCCTAGCTTTCTTTTTCAATATTTTTCAATATTAAAACACAATGTATCTTATGTCCTGTCTTATCCATTGTTATGGAAATGTTAACAATAAACTGCAACACACCCAGTGAGCTTGATTTGAAGTGGGTTTAATAAACACGTTGCAATGTGGAGAGAGCATCCCAGTGAAACACCAGGACCATCTCTGAATTGTGGCCACCGCCCTTACATCTTATATACAGAGACACAGACAAAGAACATTCCTCAAACTCTTACATGTTGGCCCCTCTCATGGGGGGGGGGGGGGCTATACCTCCTCCCTCACCGAGAGAATTATGGCCTTGTTTTCTGCTTAGCCATCACCTAAGGATTTACATCCCTGATAAGCAGAAGGAGCCTCACTATCTGTTTAACGTCTCTCATTACAATGGCCTCACTGTGTTAACTTTCCACATGCATGTAAACTAGTGACAGGAGTGTTCTCACTATAGTAAAGTGAGAAAGTGATATTACTATAACTAATGTGATATGATTAAATATGCGATTAATACATGAGAAAAGAAATCTGCCACCACACCATATTTTATCTTGGTTGCAAATGAAGTTTCAAATAACAAAGTCAGTGTAGTGTCAGTATGTATAAGTAATCAATGTAAGTGTCAAACTGCTGTAAACACTGAATTTTTTTATTTTTTGTACTCTTGGTTCTATATGATATGAGTGGGAGAAGACTTTTTAATTTTTATTTATTATTCTTTTTGTGAATCAGAAGAAAATTCACTTAAAGGTGAAGGAACTTAAATGATTTGTTTCAGAAAGAGCACAATGTAGTCCATTATATGACAAATAAGGATTAGTTTGGACTGTGAATCATACAAAGCTACACTGGAAGAGTCCAAGAAGAAATGATAAGAAGAAATAAGATCATAATATTCCCCATTTAATATAGTAAAAAGATCTTCAATAACATTTTCCAACTTGCAATTTTGTTGTGACCAAGCTGCAAGGTCAGTTTAGGCCAAACAACAGCCTTTGTATTACTATCCATCCATCATTCTAAAGAAGCACTGTAACTACTTAGTGTATGTAGTAATGTGCTGTGATAAACTATTATGGATGTCCCCAGATAGGCTTTGGCCTCCGTGGCCCTCTCGCCAACAGCTGACAATAGTAATTACCTCCTTTGCCTTTCAGCTGCTCTTCCGTCAGCAGCGTAACACCAGAGCACACTATGCTCTCCAATGAGAGTGTAGTGTGTTTGATGTGGAGCTATAGACTGACTGAATATAGACACTACGTGGCTCATCTCAAGCTTCCATCATTTACAGTTCAACCTCCACCTATGTGTGTTCTTCTTCCTGTGGCACGCCTCCATCTTCAGGCCCCTCCCCAGCCCACTCTTAATGTTTTGAAAAAAGAATTTGAGTGAGCACCGAGATACACCCAGCCTTCTCTCCTTACTTTCCCTGAAGCTTCATTAACAGCGGCATGCCACAAATGGGCACCATTCCCCCTTTAAAGCACTGTCTGATTTTTCAGCAAGCAGGAAACTCATCACGGCCATAAATTGTGAGTATCAGCAGTCTGCGCCCGGCCCTGCCGTTTCGCTCCGACTCCGAGGCCCCGCAAAGTGCTGATTCAGGTCGAAGGCAGCGTGCAGGCAGTGGCGGAGTTCACCACCAGCAGGCTCTCCATCACTTTGACGGCTCAATAAAAACCAGTGTAAACTATTAATTGGATCATTAATTATTGATGCTGTTTTTACTACAATTCAAGAGGTGAGAGCAGAAAAGAGGCAGGTCGAAACAATGTCTATGTTTAAACATAGCCACCATGCTACAAAGGTGAAACAGTATCATGTTAAGCTACTGGTAAGCTCAAAATATCAATCAGTATCTATTCTAATAAACTAACCTTCTTTAATATGCCCAAAAACAATGCCTTTCAGGTAGAGAAAGGATGGATTAATAAGACAATCTTTCTCAGATCTAGCATGAGGCCGAACACTACAAACCCAGTAGGGTTACCGAGCTGCAAAACCTGATCCCAAAAGCCATTAATGAGGATGTAACTTAGGTTGTCACTACACAATGTCCACCTGTCTGCTGCAGTTAGCCAGCCATCCTCTCCTTTTCTGTGTGCTGGGCACTATTATGAGACTGCATGTCAGGGGAATCAATAAAGAGGAAAACACAGGGAGAGGACCATCCCAATAAATCAGTCTCCTGCGTTCACAGACACAAGCCAGGCCCATTACAGCTGGCACACCCTTTCTCTTCCAGTCTAACTCGTCCCCTTCAACTACTCTTATTCTCACAACCCCCAGCCCCCCTCATCCTCCTTCTTTACAGATTCCTCCTCTCCCCCTTCTAGGTACCAGAAACTGAAGAGTGTGGGATGCATGCTACTTAGCCTGCTGTTACACACCCATCTCGTTGTCCAGTCAAGCTGAATGCACAAACCCCCAAGATGCTGACGGGAACATATGGCGAAAAAGTTGCTTTCCACCCTCATTTGTCTCACGTGCAATTGCAACCACTGCTCTTCGTATTGTTGGCAGATTTCTGATGCTATTTTTTTTTTCACTTTTCACTGTTTTCACTCTGGTAAATAATCAAAGTCCTTCTGTATGCTTCTTTTTTTTAAACAAAGCAAGAAGGAATATTTCTTCTCTCGCTCCTTTTTTAGGAGCATTAAAAACACCTGCTTGATCTGACCCAGCTGAAAAATATTTGAGGGTCACATGTGCACATCGGGGGTGGCGTTAGCTTGGAATGCACTTTCTAATTATTGCATAATTAAACTTACTACGCAAACACGTACACACTGTTTTAAAATAAATGGTTCAGTACAATTTGCTGACCCATTTATCAGACTCCCTGCATGCACCGAATCACAGCAGCCTTAGTTATGTCATAGATATAATTAATAATTAATGAAACTGCCAATTAAAACTAAATAAAGCTCCACATAATCAGCTGTCTGAGTATGTTCTGTACCTAGCATAGGAAGCTATACTTATCCAGGTCAACAGTTCAACTCTTCCCTATGTTTTTTTCTCCTACGCAGCGTGACCTACGGAGGAGGCAGGCAGACAGACGCACACAGAAACAACAGAAACTCTGACCCTCTAAACAACCTGCCTTCTCCCTATTTTTGCTCCACGGCTACCTGTAAATCTGGAAACTCCCACATCAATAATGTAGCGCCGGGTGCTCAGCTGCTCGCCTTAGAGTGGAGAACAGTTACATAACAGAGCAGGCCAACCAAATTCCACTGCTCTCCTCTGCATTAAACATTTCATCTACCATTCAGTGACAAAGGCGAGCTGTGCCACTGTGCTTTTGTCCTTTCTATAGTCTAACCCCTAACACTCCTCCTCCTCCCTCTTTCCTGATTTTACATCCCAGGAAAAGTTAAAGAAAAAAGAAAAAAGAAAAAAATCAATTCGCAATTACAACAACTGTCAACCAGGAGGAGCAGGGAGAAGCTGACGACTGCCTCTGATGTTGATTCTATGCAAAGTGGCATTTCTCTCAGTCAGTGTGTGCTTGCTTGGCGGGATTTTTTTTTAAATATAAGTATATATACTTGAAGAAATGTGAGATGCAAACAGATCAGTCACAGCAGACTTCAATCAGGGGATCCAGATTATTATTTTAAAGTTTAAGCAGTCCTTGATTTAATAAATAAATAAAAACCAGCAGAGCTATTTTTCTTTTCTTTCTTTTTTTTGCTAAACTGAACTCCTTCGCAATACCAGCAAGGCAGCTCCGCTTTCTGCAAGCTGTAAAGTCTAGGCTAACAGCGCAGATACAATTTGCTGCAGGAACACATTTCTACATTCTAAAGTCAGCTCCCTTTGTTTCCGTTTACAGCCACAACTCCCAAAACATCTCGCTTTCTCCTCCTGCCTGTCCATTATGTAACACTGTCCATTAAAGAACACTCTCAAACAGCTGTGGCAGGACCTGGCAAATAGTGCCGTAACAGCGGCGAAAGCAGAGAGCCTTAAGATCAGCGGTGCTACGTCAGTTTCCAACTCACAGCCACACGCACACATAAACCACCCATCCACACTGAAGCATGTCTGGCTGGCCTGTGAGCCCACTCCTCTAAGGCACCAAGAGCTGTTAGAGGAGATTCATTAACGACAAACAGAAAACACCGCAGTTCTCCGCACAAAAAATAGGGCTCATCATTTTCAGTTTTTATAGGCTTTTATTGCACATGTGCAATGGCTGGTTTGTTTTCTTGTTTGAAGACGAATGAAATGGCAGTAAAGACAGCCACTTTTAAGATGTTCACCCCCCCACCCCCACAAAATAATACAAAACCTAAGAGCACTTATTTCTGGTTATGGAGCATTTTAAGAAGAAATTTTCTGCATTTAGATTGTTTAATGTTTTACGAGAATGTTATCTTTATTGAAAAATCTGTATAAACAGAAACATCTTTAAAGATTTTTCAGAGTGAAAATGATGAGCCTTAAAGATAAAAAATACATTTATAAACAGACACACACACACAGAGCACATGTACACATTGCAGACTGGGGAATCTGAAAGTTATACAATATATACATCTGCATAATCAACATCATTTGAAGACAGCAGCAATGATTGAATTACAGTTCAGTGACTGCTCAATAACAGTAAAGCAGAACGGCTTTAAGACAATAACAGCACTGATATGTGTGTATTTGTATGCTGTAAAAATCTTTCGATACAGAGAACAAGAAACAGAGAGAGAGCAGACAGTGAGGCTGGTGGTGTGCTGGCTCCTACCTTTTTCACTAACTGACTCACTCTCTATCTCCACATCCTCACAGCTGGTGTACTCCGGCGTGGTGGCCAGCTCCTCCTCCGAGCTGCTCAGTGACACCTGCCTCATCTTCCCTCCCTTTTTGGTTTTGTGGGGCTTGGGGGGCGGCGGGCGCACCGACTCCGACTGGTCTGAGCTAAGAGAGTCGTTCCTCAACATGCTCTCCATTTTCTCCCTCTTGGTCTTGCGGACAGCTGAACTGGGGTCCAAGTGGTGCTGCGGCCTCCTCATCATATCCCCACCTACCCCCAGGTCTCCTCTTCGCAGGTCCCCCGACCGGTCACCCAGAACGGGACTACGGTGTGGCGTTGGGGGGCTGTGGTTTCCTCTGTGGCCTCCAAGGCCAGGACCCATTGGCCCTGGTGAGGACCGGTCAACGGAGTAGGAGCGCTGTCCCACCATAGGCGGCCGGCGCTCAGTGAGAAGCTGACGCGACAGCCGGATGGGGCTGGGCTCATCTTGCTCCGTGTAGGCCAGGGAGACGTCGCTGTGGCGACGTTCGTGCCTTAGCCGGCCCACTTCAGCGTGGCATCCTCATCTGCCTCCTCCGTAGGGCTGCGGCTTAACAGGGTAGCGTGCCAGGTTGGGATCGCTGCGATAGCGTGCCTGGAACTCTTCCTGGCGCTGCCGCTGGAGGTCATACTCACTGGGCGGTCCATCTAGCTCCTGGTCGAGTGGGTATTCCTGTGAGTGCCAGCGACCGGGACCTCGACGGTCCCGATAGCCCATTCGCACTGCATCCATGTCTGAGTACATGTGTGGGCCCCGCGGAGCCCGCCGAGGGTCCCCCTCCCCATAGTCAGACGGTGATCTAGGCATGCCGCCGTCCGTCGGGGCATACTGTGAGTGGTCGCCCCCCTCCCTTTGGTCGTATTTTTGGTTTGGATCCCTGGATGCAGACGGGCTTCGTTTCCTGCAGATCAGAAGGAGAGGAACAAAAGAAATTATTAGCCGGTCAACTGTAGACAAGATTTTGTCTTGTTCTAATTATATGATGTCTTTTTGGGCTGAAAGCTGTTTGCATCCTGTAGCTTCACTTTACTTTGGTCTGCACTGGACAGGTCCCAGTCCTTGTGAAAAGCTAATGATAGCCTGCACTGTTTCTGTCACACACACAGAGAGAGAGAAGACTAAACTAAACAGCAGGATGTAGTACCAGTTCTTCCTCTCAGTCCAAGAAGCAAGAGGACACAAAATATACAATTCAAGTTATTTTACAATATGTGTTCTCAACACATATGCTAAACGTGTGCTGAGAGTAGAGCACTGGTAAATGATTCGGGGATCCACCGGCTGTGCACATGAAGGGGTTGTAGGGAGGCAATAAAAATATCTCTATGTTTTGGTATTGATAAAAAAAGAACACAATTAAAAGCTGGAAATGTTGAAATATTAGAAAGTACGCCCTGATTACGATCAGCAGCTTCATATTTCTAAAAAATTAGGCGTCAATCGTTTTATTGTTGTCTGGATGGAAGGAAACCATCCAGGAAGTGGATGAAAAGGATGGAGGGGGCTAACTGTGCATTAATGCATTTATTCTTTTGTTCAGAATCAATTATTCATAAGCCACTTTTCTCCTACATTTCTCCCACTTTTCCTCCAAAGTAATAATAACATTTTGGTGAGGAAAAAGCTCTGTGAAGCATCCCCTTAATTTTGTACGTGACAACTTTCCATAAATTTCAAAAGGACTCATAAATCACCGCTGCCAGCTTTGCTCACCAGCCAAGGTAAGGACTCCTCACATGTGATTGGCTGATTCACTGAAGGAAGGCTGGCCCTTCCCTATTGGATCACAGACTGTTCAGGTTAGTCAAAGCTAAAATGGATGTGCAGTACAAAAGATATAAGCATTGCGGTGAGGGACGTGTGGGCAAAGATGCTTTTTGTGGTCCCCATGTTTGAATTTCTATGTTGTACACTGAATAATCTCACTAAAGTCAAGTGCTAGCTCTGGGGAGAGACAGCATGATGAACGAGCGTTGCGTACAGTTCATGAACTGCTGTACAGTTAAAATATGGGCTCTTAGAGAGGGGCAGAAGCTGAGCAATAGTGCAGCACAAAATGTGCTTCCCAGCAACGCTGGCACATAAAAAGCAAATTTTACTTAATTGCAAAAGGGACAAAATAACAAGAACAGGTCAAAAAGAGCATTTTAACATATTTACATGCGGCATACAAACATGACTGCCCATGAATGCTAATGTTATGCCATCAATGATGCTTAGGCAACAGTTAGCTGTTCATAACGACATTATAAGGTGAGGATGTCAGTGTTGTTTTTGCAGCAAAAAGAATAAATACTCCATGCATCCATTTCAGGGTCGTGTGTGGGTGTGTGTACGTGGCAAGTTTGCAATCTGCCTGTGATTTTTGGTCTTTACACTAGACGTAAAGGAAGCATTATAGCTGGTGAAAGCTGCTGAGACTTTGCTTGTTTTTTAATGTTCTCAGTTTCTGAGACACAAAAGATGTTAATGCCATCTTTAATAACTGTCTGCATTTTTAAAAAAATCACAAACACTTAAAAACTTAACAAACACAGACTTTTTTACTCTGAGAGCTGGTAGGTTGGTAAGAAAATGATCTGGAGCCACACTAAAACTTAATTGGTGCTTCCTTTGCCTCTCCTCTCCACCGAGAATCTTGAAATAGCAGTGTTTGCATTATCTTGCTTACTAACAGCCAAACAGACAAGCATGTACGGTGGCCCTGAGAGGTCAAACACACTCAACTTGAAAAAAACCATAAAACACAACAGAAATTAAAAAAAAAAAAAAAAACTCTCAGGGCCACTGTTGCAAAGCAGGCACTGATCACATACCTTCGCCAAATAAGAACGACCTAGAGGAAGAAAAACTGGCCGCTCGAGTTTCTGTGCTGCCAGCTCACAGGAGTGACTTCTTTCTGTTTCACATCAAAACAAATACCTTCTATCACCAGTATCATGATTCAAAGATGGAGGAAAAACACACGAGGGTTGGTACATTATTCATGAGCTGTTTTCTGGACACTAACCGAGCTGCACTTCATTCACAAATTCAAAGTGAAGCAGCAGCAGAAATTAGGGGGGACAGGCGGCGTGACATGGAGCTGAGGAAGGCGGGGGAGTGTGTGTGTTTGTGAGAAATCTCTCTTTATAGCCACTCTGTAATCACTGAGGTGTGTGTTTCTGACCGCGTGTGTGTTTTTTGAGCCGACTGCTTAAGGAATACTCTCAGGATCTCTTTGGGGCTTCAGGCCAACGTCCTCTCCGAGACTGTCTTAAAACGCTACACCCAGAAAACACACACACATACTCATAGCAGCTGCACACAGTTCGTACAACATACATTAACAAACAGCTCTTTGACGAGGCCTAACACAACTTGACACAAGCATCACAATCCTCTGCTCCCGTTTAGCCTTGTATGTCCCTCCTTTCCAAACACAGAAATGTCTGTGGCAGCTCGCAAGCAAGCCAGTAAGTCCGTTACACTCTATCAGCGTCCGCATCATGACTCTGCTGCTGCTGCTGTTTGTGCTTAAGCAACCTTCAATATATACACAACAGAGTGGTGACGCAGGGCTATGTTTTGCACTGTGCAATATTCTCTGCTGCTTCGACAGCCTCTCTCTGCATACACCTGAGTGCTGGCATGACACACTCTGCTGATCTTGGATTTGTATTCCATCCTTAGTGACTCAGACAGAGATGAAGAAAGGAGGGGCAAAATGGGAGAAGAGGTATCGACAAGGAATGTGGAATTAGGTGGAGCAAAAGTACGCAGATGCCAAATTACAGTAACCGTGTCCTGCAGTCGGACATTGCATCTGGTATGCGCGCCGCATTAAAGCATCATGTTTGTCAGGCTCGAGCATGAAGAGGCAGGATGTGACACCGTGGGATTATGATGCTTGCCAAGTTGCACAGAAGTCTGGCTGCGGCAACGACTGAGTCACGCACGGCAACGTAAAGGCCTCCTATCACGTCCCCTTATAGCGCAAGATTCACCCGCGTTTGCGTGATGCCAGAGCAGATTGATGAGCAGTGAATCAACCTAACGGGCCAACAACAGGGAGGCACGTGCACTTTGTGCGTGCTATGTTATGGGAATAGAGGCCAGGGCTTCTATACGCTCCTGCTGTGGGAATAACAGCAGCCTTTGTTACTGCTGTTGTCCTATGCTGAGCTAACTATAGAAACTCTCTGCTCTATCGTGGAGCTACAGACAAGGACGGAGATGGCAATAAGATTCGATTCATGCAAGGTGGCGCCGGAGCTTTTCAACTAAAATATAGAAGGTTTCTGACATCGCTTTGATGTCGCGTTATTACTGCTGCCAGGACAGCCTTGTACGCCTGCAGTGCTCTAGAGGTAATTCCAGTTAATCATCTTTTTCAAGTACACTGTCCTTATCAAAAGCAGCATAATGTATCAAATCCAGGGCTCAAAAAAAAAATCCCCCCCCAAAAAATCATGGGATTACACTATGGCACCGAAAGATTAAAAAGTGCGACCCACAAAAAGATTAAAAGTGACCTGACATGCTCGTCATGATAAAAACCTTTATGTGATGTTATTTTCTACAAAGCAACACACAAAAAACAACTGGTGAAATTCCCTGATTCACTGCAGGGCGTAATGAGAGGACACTGCCCTATTCTCTCTTTGCAGATCCGGTCAAAAGCATCCACAGACAGAGCTCAGTTCCCAGGCTGCAAATGGACTAAATAGTCTAACTGTGTCACTCCCTGTGTGTGTGTGTGTGTGTGTGTGTGTAATTTTCCCTACACCCCTATACTCTGTATGATGAAAGCGATGAAACTGAGCAGAAAGTCCCGATCAAATCATAAACATTTGATGTGAATTTATGATAAATCTACAACATCATCATCACATTAAGAGGCTAAGCACACACACACACACAGCCAGTATGCTGTCCAAATTATACACTATTGTCGACTTAAATAATAAGAGATCATGTCCTCTCATAGCTACTTTAATAAGTGTTTTGTTTGGTTTTTTTTATCAGCAAAGAAAATAAAAAAAAATATTATTGAGGTTATTTCCACAGTATTTCCACTGAGCAAGGATTTTCTTCCCTGGATATAATTGTGCTGAGAGTTTACTTCCCTTTTAAAACCGAAGAAATGCCACTGGCACGAAAATCAATAACACAGAGTCAATAAGGAAGCTTTCAGTGAGTGATGAACCCTTCACAGATGTCGCAGGATTCAGCTGCATGCGTAGGCACCCAGACACATGTACGCACTGACACACAGGCACTAATGTGCAAAAGAAACTGCAATGATGGAGTTGCTACTATGACAAATACCCTCACCCAAGAAAAAAGTCAACCACAAGTCCACTGTTCTACTGTAAAAAAAAGAAAAAAAAGAAAAGAAAAAGTAAAAGGACTGGATTACATCTGCTGTAATAACATAGGGCAAATTTAAATGTTCATACAGTTCAATGGAAAAATGCCTTCACTGCTAAATAACCTTTAAAGCTAAACCATTTGAAAAAACAAAACAAAAAACATTTTCACACATGCTTTATCCAAACTGCTCATAACAGTCTAAATCCAGAGATATAGCCAGCCTTACTGAAAGTCACTGTCGAATCCTGGGATGTAGCTCAGTTCAAATCTCTGCCTGGCAGCTCCACGCAAACACATTCTGCACACAATCCCAGCGCGCACCGAGTCCGATCCACCCTACTACCGGAGCCTTGTTGTTTCCCAGATTCACTCTCCTCTAATACTAAAACTTGTGGTTTTCTATCTAGAGGTCTATGGTGGATCTACCCACAGCAGATGATTCAGTCATGGAGCAGTGCTTTTCTGTGTGACACAGCTTCCGTTTGCTCCTGCTTCTGCTGAAGAAACATGTTAAATAAGAAAGCCAAAAGCAATCAAGGTGAAAATGCAACGCTCCCCCCACGGGAATGGTGCCACCTCTACTTCACGTATAATGGAGAGCAGTCAAATGAGAACACATGAGCGGCGCCGCGCTGCAGAAGCCCTCCTCTCTTAGAACAAATCTGGCCCGCTAATGACAGCAAAACAACTTGGAACTGTCTCGACTGAGTAGAAAAAAAAGAGGGAAAAAAAGCAGGGGGAAGAATGAAAATAAGCTGAGTGTGCATGTGAGTTTCGAGTGAGAGCAATCAGAGGAGAGGAGGCAAGAAGAGGAAAAACACCTCTAATGATCCATTTAAAGATGCAGCATCACTCTGCCTTCCAGGACTGACTCAGTTGGTAGCCGTGAATCTGAGACGCAGCAGCATGTCCGATCCTGTCGTACAATCAAACCAGCTGAAACCCCCGAAGTCAACCGGACAGTTCAGCTGAATTTCCCAATATCCCAAATGAGGGCGTACCACCCGGATGACCTGCTTTGATTCCTACGGTCTGCTGCATCTAAAGCAACCTGCCACACTGCCGGATGAGCACAGATGACACACGTTTACAGTCCCGCTGCAGAAGCTTCTGGGTGGCTGAAAGTGAGCCGGCTGAAAGTGAGCCGACGGCGATGCCGTCCAACCCAGCGGCCACTCTGTCCTCTGTCTCGGAAAGGATTTACACTCCTGGGCCCGATTACTAGCTAATGTCTATGACCAAGGACAAGTACATGAGGAGGCCTCACCTTATCTCATTCAGCCTGCAATTATATGACCAAACTGAACAAATGACATGGCTTATGCATTTTTCTTTTTTTATCCACTGGGCGGATTTTCAGGCATCAAATCAAATCTACACAGAGAGCGAGTGTGAGAGGGGGCAGAGAGGGAGATTTGGACGATAAGTCTACTCTGTGCATGTGTGCGGCCGGGTGTATTAAGACTGACTGTATCTGGGTGTTGCTAAGGTCACTCTTCTGCCATAGTACTTTTTGCATCTGTCTTCTCCATTCAGTTTTCCTCCGTTCTCACCTCCGCCCTCCTGTGCGGTGGGCTCTGAGTTTGGACCAAAGACACGCTACTACATGGTTTTTGTTATAGTGCCGGTGACAGCTGCCTGACGGGAGCAGGGAGTCAGGAAGGGCAGGCGGGAGATGGGTTGCTGACATGGTAAAGGAATAGTGGAAGTGTTTTATAAACCTGCAGTGGTTTTAAATAGAGTGTGCTGCAGATCTGCTTTCTGCCTCTCTGGGAAGTAAGTAGATGGCCTGAGACCATCTGTGATCACACAGTGAGCTCGAGCAGGACTCTGAATGCATTGAATGGACTCGTAAAAACTATACACTGTAAGCATCTTTACATTTCCCTTGCTGAAAATCAGTTTAATTCCACATACTTCAAGAAGACGAAGAAGTCAAAATAGTGCATGTCTGTGTTGGAATAATATCCTCCGTGCTCTTAAGTGGTGCTCCCACTTCAGTCTTCAAGTACACCAAGGAGATTTTGTTCTATATTTTCACTCCAGCTCACCAGCTCTCCATAACACCTCACACTTAATGCTACCACTCTTCGGGTACATCTGCTTCTATTGCTTCAAGATGGCCTGTGAGTGATGTAAAATGATGAAAGCTGGACGGGTAACTAAGAGGAGAGAAAGTACTTGAGAACTGGATTATGAGCTGCCGTGGAAATAAAGCCTTAGAAACCCCAAAAGCTTTTCCACCAAATCTATTTTCTTTCCATAATATGTAAAAAGCGATGACTCTTATAGATGAGCCAGTTTTGTTTTGGTGTCTGGTCTTCTTGGCTTTCAGTAACAGTAAGTACAACAAGTAAGTAGTGAGGAGATTATAGTTAACTGTGCTCCATAAAGTAGCAGTGATTTACTCGCCTCTTTTCACTCTCTGTGTGTTTATACACCCCTTTGCATTTAATCATTACTTATTATTAATCTCTGGCTCTCTTCCAGAGTGTGCCTCTTGTCCCGTCTTTCTCCCCTTTGCCCCAACTGGTCGCAGCAGATGGCCGCCCCTCCCTGACCCTGGTTCTGCTGGAGGTTTCTTCCTGTTTAAAGGGAGTTTTTCCCTCCCACTGTTGCCAAGTGCTTGCTAAAAGGGGTCATCTGATTGCTGAGGTTTTCCCTGTATTGTTGTCAGGCCCTTTTTTTACAATAGAAAGTGGCTTGAGGCAACTGTTGTTGTGACTGAATTTCTTAATATTTACTTTCACAAGTACACCCCTATAAACACTGAGTTTATCAAAAGGAAGCATCCAATTTCAAAAGGCTATGGAGCTTGTGGTGAAATTTATACTACATGGCTAAATATATAGGTTTTACATACAAAACGTACAATGTTCACAGGAGCTCAATGTGTCCCCCTCTGGATGCATAGCTTTTGTCCATATGATAGTCAGGCACGCCCCATACTTTTGCATGTCTGGAGTCACAGCAACCATGTGAAACTCACAAATCCTCTCTTTCTAACGGTGCATGTTTCAAGCTCTTTGATGCACCCTTAACGTCTTGCAACTAGGATGGGAGGAAGTGTCTTTTAAATGTGATTTGACCAAATTTTAAAAAGGTGTAAAATGCATACAGCAGCCATTTCCCGTGTCAACTCAGGCGACTGCAGTGATTCCAAGATATTTATCTGATACATGAGCATTTGTGTTAGTAACTTGGTAAACTGTTGCCTGAGTGTCTGAGTGTAAAGACTGAATGCTATCCAATTGTAATCTGGCTAACACCCATCCATCAATTAACTTAACTGCTTATCCAGCCAGACTCACAAGGGGGGCTGGAGTCTATCTCATCTGGCATTTGGCGAAAGGCAGGGTACAGTCTGGACATTGTGGCAGTCTCTCACTGGGCTAACATGGTAAAACAGGCTCAACTTTTAAATCCACCAAAGTTACCAAACATGCATGTCTTTGAAGGTTACAACAACACCATGTGATTGCAATCTGGCAAACAGAAACATACACAAAGAGCATAACACTATTAATCCTGCAAATGTTACTTTATAAACCTCTACGCTGATCAACTCGCTATACACTTATAATTTATCAGCTTTTGTGTTTTTAATAAAGGTTAGTAAATAATCAGGCACATGCACAAAGCCTAAAAGCCCAGTTTCATTCACAGAAGCAGACTGCAGCCTCCCCCTCATTTCATCTCCCTGCTCTGTGGAAAGTTTTGTGTGTAGCAGGCAGACAGAGAAGTCGAGCAGCCCCACATCTATCAGCGCAGCTGACAGTGTCTGTACATCGGTGAATGTTTTCACTAATTGGCTCCAACAACACAGACTCCATCCTCCTGTCAGCACGTAGACCAAGCGGTGCCTTGTGTGTTCATGCTATGTTTATACCCAGCATGGCTGATATATCTTCTGCACTGCACAGCCCGTTAGATCTCCTTTTTAAGAAGAGGCACTGCTAGTGCTCTATGTAGGCCAAGCCCCAGCAGAATATGCCATTAAGATTAGCTACAAGTCAGGACTGCTACGCTGCTGCATATTTCTCCTCACCCTATAGAGAGAGGTTAGAGGAGCAGAACATGTGTATGTTTTATTTCCCTATACTGCCAAGGCTAGCAACCATAAAACGTACATCACAGCTGATTTTCTTTTTTCTTTTTTAATGACCCATGTGGAGCAGTGAAACAGCCTGACAGTATGTGGGGTCAAACTTGGAGCAGTATATGAGCACTGTCTTTAATTATCCTTACTGTTTAACACAGAAAACTGTTCACGGCCAAAGTGTGTGTGTGTGTGGGGGGGGGGGGGGGGGGGGGGCTCTGGAGAGCCTGGAGGCAATCGACACCCCAACACCAGTGGGTAATTATGCTTTATTTCTGCCAAGTGCTTGAACCTACAAAAAAAAAAAAGCATGTGATTGGTGTTGATCTGTGACCATGCCATACTGCTACATCACCACATGAAGGACATCGTAATCCTATCCACCCCCTCTAAAGGAAACACATAACTGCCTGTTTGACACCATCTGGGAAATAAAAAGTGGCTTTTTGGTTTGAAGAAAAAAATGGTACTTTACTTGTTTGTGGGCCCATTTAAGCTGGGATCTTCAGAGCTGTCAGTACATTTGAAAACACACAAATAATGTCTGGCCTATCATGACTTACTGGGATAGTTGAGAAAAACACATCTATCCATGTTGTTTGTGGGTATATATGTATATAATAGCCACTAAAGTTTGCTTCCCACCAAAAGCTTTTTTAGATAGCATTTTAAAATCTTTAGGGGAATTGCATCAGAACTCAAAAGGTGAATTTCTGTTCCTCAATGGCTTTCTTGTTTTTGTGTTTTTCATTGTTTAGCATGACACAGCAAGTCCTTAAAATTCAACATCAAAATCTTCAAAGTTAGAAGAGTCATGTACCTGAAAAAAATAGTATTTCACACTCTGTCTGGTTGAAAGTTTTAAGTCTGTTGCACAACTGACTGTATCCATTACTAATGTCACAGCGTACTGACATAGCCTGCGTATGTTGTTACATCACTGTACTGTTTGCTGAAACAGACTGTATAAAAATGATGGACATACCCACATGGTCTGACATCTGAAGCTAACTGCTTTCAACCTGCATTCTTTCTAATAGTCAACAGGGGGCAACTCCTCTGGTAACACGATCCTACTTGTCACTCGAGATATGACTCGAGTGACAAACACTGTCCTAACAGGTTTACAGCATCAGTCCCATCCTGAAGTCCTACTGAACACAACATCATGAGGGTTTAGTGACCATCATACAAGCCTGCAGTGTCCCAAATCTATTCTTCACATATTTAAAATGCAAAACTTGATTTCTCAAACAATGTCTACATCTATCTTTTACAAACAGTGTATGGTCAGGGCTTCTCAGGCATTTTCACAAAGTGCTCTGTGTAGGGGACGTATCGAGATTTGGTTTTGTATATCGTAACCCAGCATTTTATACTGTAACAAAACGCTGGGTTGTATTTCTGCAATGGGAAAAAAAAAACATTTTAAGAGCCACTTTCTCCCCCATCTCATTCTCTTTGACACACTCGTAATTGCACACACACACACACACACGCACACATTTCTTCTCAGTTCTGCTAAGTATGCATTTTTCATTCCAGTGAGCGGGCTGCATTCGAAATCAAAGGCAGTGACGCTGCACGGCTGTCTGGCTGCACAGAAAGTGAGGAGGTAATGAAAAAAGCTAAGGGGTGAGTCAGAGGATGCTTTAATAATCCTTGTAGCCCAAAATAACATCTCTGGGGCTGGACGGACCAATGACCCTCTTGGGAAACCGGCAGCAGTCCAGGCTGGTCTGGACTCCTCACGTCTTTCCTTCCATTACCCCCAACCTACACACACACACGTATACGCCCCCACCCACACTCATCTTTTTTTCTACCAATGCTTCTCAGTCTATTATAGTCACCAGATAAGACTGCAGCAGCACAGCACGACGCGGCAGACAGCCAAGCCATCCCTGTAACAAATACAGAGCAAGACTAAGCAGTGTGGAGGGGTGTGTGCACTGGATTTGTACAAAGTGTGGTCAAGTCAGGAAGGGGCATTAACTCTGTTCACAGGTGAGCAGGCATTTCCTTGATTACTGATGATAAATGGTGATGAGTCCAAAGCTAAATAGTTCTTTATGTTAGGTTCAAGGTTGTGTCTCCATTGTTCAACATTACACTCTGCCTCATGTAACAAATGTAGGCAGAAAATGAGTCCATCATCTTGTATTACAGGCACCACTCTGATATTTCAACAGGAAGCCTTTGGAGTCCTTTGACATTCTTAAATTCCATCTAATCAGAGTCATGCTTGCTCTACTTATCTTTTTTGACAAGTTACAGCCCTTAAAAATCATAGTGCCGCTAACTATAAATGCACAAGCTAGCTGCTGAGGTCATCATCAGGTTGTTTTTTTGTAACCTTAGCTCACGTTTCCCAACAACATAACATTCCCAACACCCGTCCATTACTCATTCATACGCTTCATATTTAACAAACAAGCACACAATGGCAACTGCATCAGCCATGCTGCAGCAACACCAGCATCGTCTTCTAAAGCACCACTGCTTAGCTTCTCTCATTAGTGTGTTAAAAGCATTAGGCTCAATCACTAGTGTGAGTCACTGTATATGTATGAAAAGCAATATTTATTTGGTGCACTTAAAACAAATGTTCTTTCATGGTGATAGTGGCTCCGCTGTGATACTCAGCAGTTCCACTTGAACTGGCTTCTTCTGCCGTGAGAGACAGCATTGCCTATCACACAAAGTATAATTTATTTATTAAATTAATCATTTATTAATGTGTTTGTTTAAATAATAGCAAAAAGGTGGGAGGTAGTAAAAGCTTTACTCAGTGGAAAATCTGAAGCAACCAGTCAGAGAGTAGCTTCAGGTCACCTGCTTGCCAAAGAACTCCATACACATGTTTGGCTGGAGGCCGTTTTATAATACAGGAACTATATTTACAGAGAAATGAACCAAGTAAATGCGAATACTCTTTGTAAGGAATGCACAACTAAACACTTTTTTTGGTAATATATACCTATTTCATGTTTAATGGTACTCACTGAGCTCATTTCTAGCAGTGCAGTTCAGCCTTTATCCACTATGTAAAACAAGCTGTTTAATCCCTTCTCCATTCCTTTAAACCAGCTCTATTCTGACTGGCTATCCCTAGCAAACAAACTATTTGATTGGCTGGTGGGTGGGGACAGAGCTATGAGATGACCACATAAGGGATATCCACTATCACTGATTTCATGCAGGCACCTTATTACTTCAAATACGGGCCAGACTTAATTTGAGCACCCAACAATGTACTATTCTATACAGTATATGACAGAAATTAAGGATGAGCATTACAGGTTTCCTTTAAGTAAACTTTTTTTCTGGATAACTGAAAGGTGGGGGCACTCCAACCCCCCTAATATTAACCAGCCATTGCTGACCCTAACACTGAACGCTGAAACTGCAGGTGACTCTACATAACTAGTTTGCTGAGACAAAAAAAAGTTGATTTTAGAGCGCTGTGGGCAAACGTCCTACACACCACTGAAGCTAAACCTCCACACTGCCTGACCTTAGCTGGAGTTACAAGTTTTTCAAATAGCAACAACAAAAGATACCTGCACACTGTAATGTTTAGACTATTGCTAGAAAAATGTGTGTGTGTCTGAGTATGTTTGAGTAACAGGAAGCCAACTTTTTTCTAACAAGAAATGAGGACATGTTGAAGTTTAAATCTTATAATATATGAGAGCACTCACTGTATTTCTTTCTTAATTCTCTTTTACCTCCTACACACTTGCAGCTTGGAGGTGGTTTATCACAAACTGAGGCCTGAATGGGAACAGACTGCCATGGAAAGGCGGCATAAGTGCTCTCCAATTACATCCACAGGGAAGGGAAGCCACTGCAACTGAGTTACCCCGATGCATCTCTGTGGCAGGGCCTCGGGCATAATCAAATCAACCTGTGTGCTACTGGCAGTGTTGTTCACTGGTTGTCCAGCTTAGAAAATGAAACTGACTGCAAGCTGACTGAGATCGACACACAAAGACTTTGCATCCAAGAGCCAATCTAGAGTGAGACCCTGCATACGCAAAAGTGAATACGTTTTAAACGGTCCATCTGCAATTGGTTTCATTTCGAAAAAAGGATTTTGTTGTAATAAAATTAAACTAAACACAGCTGCAGAGTGTAAAAGACTTTTATTTGAGACAGCATGCTTAGACATGCTGCACCTCAGGGTTTGGCCTACAATGTGCCAAGGGCGAGGCATTCAGAGCTACAGGAGTGCAGACGGGCAAAATAATGGGAGACGTGTACCAAAGTTTTTACTTGAGCTACCACATTACACAACCTTATTCTCAATGCTGATCGTGGATCAGTTTGCAAAGCATTTTGAAACACTTCTCCTCAGTGAAAATGCTCCATTTCAACATAGTTTTAAAATGAAAAAGAAAAAATTGCTGTTCCCACCCATCTCTTCCATTTCCAGGCTCAAACACGCCGGCTGCTGGAAGGCTTGCCTGAAGGCTGTCTGTAAGTTGTGCATAATGTGGTGAAGTTGCTTCCCGACCTCCTCCCTAAAATATTTTTTTTTCTTGTCTGACAGCTGTCACACACACACGATCACAAAAACCCATTCAAAGGTGGAAATGCTGTGAAAGCAAACAAGGAAAACAGACGAGGAAGATATTTTTCTATAAAAAAACAGATTTTAATTCGTTTTAATACATTACGGAATTTCAGATAGGAAAATTTTTCACTATTTAATTAAACGTTCACATGCGTTCATTAGTGGTACACTGCTGCTTCATTTCCCGGAATGAATGTAATTGTTCTCATAACACGAGACACATGCAGATAGCAGGAGATTAGTGACAGCCAGGTAAGCTAAGTAACAACTTTTTTAACAACCATTGCCACAGGAGACGGAATTGAAAACCGACTAAATGCCCACTCGGATACAAAAATAAAGCTGACTTTTTCCAGCACAGCTGGAGTTCCGGAGTTTTCACCATTAAAAAAGGGAAAGGGAAAAAAAGCTTTGTGAAGAAGTTCTGCCTCTCCGATTGGTCTGATCAAAAAGCTCGCTGTGAGCTCAGCAGAAAGACCTTTGCGCCTGCACTCAATGGCATTGACAAGCCGTCTCAATCGATGAACCCACAGCCAGACCTTTGGAGAGCGAGCACCCAGACCAAAGAGTTGCGTGGGTTAATTGTAATTGCACGGGACAGCGTCTGTAACACATGCTGTTAGCCGGAGAGCTAAACTGGCCAGAGGGTATCTGTTCTGAGAAAATGTCTAATCTGTGACGAGATCCTCAACTTTAACTTATTTTCTAAGTGTCTTTAATGAGCCAAATCACATTTAGCCACCGTTTTATCCATTAGGTTTCAAGATTTACTGGCATTCAAAGGAGCAGATCTGTGTTCATCTATTGACACAAAAATCCAGCCTTTAAGTCTCACCTTTACTTCTAAAAAAACATAAGAGCATAAGTGTGGTGAAGAGAAATGCTATACAATTTGGTAAAGCAAGGGGAGGACTGTGAATGGCTCCTTGAATAAATGTAAGGAAGCCCGGCTGGTGCAAAGAAAAATCTTCAAAGTCAGCTTCTTTCCTCATCCCAGCCACCCCTGGAGATCAGATCAACTACTATCCTAAACCTAATGAACTAGTAAACATTGGGAATTAAATGAATATTACATGGGGTTTCATTAATGCCAGCCAGCAGACTCCGAAAATAATGAAGGCGAGAAGTGCAAGCGGGAAGAGACGGTTATCAGAGCTCCTTCTTCTTCTCTCGGTGTTTACTCAGCATCTGCCTGCCAGAGAAGGAGGCTTTTGATCACTCCTCGGCTGGGTTCTCCTCTGTGCCGCGTGGCAGGAGAAACCAGGGGCGGCCACTGAGCACCGTCAGGGCCGGCTCATTTGCAACACAAATGAACTGAGCTAATTGTACACGTGCAAGGAGACGTGGGGAGCAGCGCACACGGTGCAGTGTTTGCAAAATATGGAAATAATTAATCTCTTTGAGCTTGTGAAATACCATCAGTGTTGCAAAAGAGGATTTGAGTATGGGCCGGGGATGAGACGGATGATGATAGCAATGGACTGGAGAGACGCAGATGTTTAGATTAAGCCGTTTCATTATTGCTTTATCACACGGTTTCTTCAAGTGTGTGTGTGGGGTTTTTTTTTTGGGGGGGGAGGATTTTGGGGGGGTAATTGAATAAATGGGAGCATGGAAAAAGAACTGGAATTGAAGCACAGTAACAGGATTACATGTAAAGCAGTCAGTTTCCTATTCATGAAACGAAGCATGTGGCTATGCTAACTGGTCAATCATGCACCTAAGTGTTTTAGCTTCTCAGTAACAGTAGAGTTTGAAATGTTTTTGATTGACTCCCTGTTAGGTTTATATTGGTGGATTGTCATTTATGCTTAGAGATATATACTCATATATGCTTAGAGGTATATAATCAATTGCATGATGATAGAGGTCTGATCCTTAGCAGTCTGCAAAGACTCTGTGTGCCTTCCAGAGTGTTCTGGCATGCACACATATCCTAAGGTCATGAGAGAGGTCGTACCTTCTCTTACTGTTTTATGGTATGGTAAACACATCTATGTCCGTTTAGGTATAAGTGCCTTTTGTTTAGATGAACTGCTGGACTTCTAGGCCAATAGGTCTGTGCCAGACAAACCTATCATTAATTGGTCCTTCGAAGCCGGATTCTGCAATCAAACATTCACCGAGGGGAAAAGCGCCAAGCCGGAGTCCTACGCCAGTCGGGACTCATAGAAGCGCCTGTTAAAGGACCTGTGACGTAAAATTCATCACCAGGCCGGTGGGAGAGCGTCCATTTTTGCCTCGATGGATGATGATTGACGGAATCCAAGACTGTTACTGCACGCAAAAGCAACACCAAGTAAGTTGAAAGAGAGCGACTCTATAACCACGTGACTGGGTTTGTGTCCCGTAACTGGGCTTCGAAATTTAATGTGGAAAATCAAATTTGGGTTAGCAAACCTGGGAAAAAGAAAACTGACTGCTTTAAGAGGGAAAATTGAGAAGGAGTCTGAAACACTGCAAAGAGAAACGTATACAAAATCACACATACCAACAGAAAATGCATTAACCATACTAACATTTACAAATACAATAGAGCTCATGAAGATTAGACGGCATCTTGAGCATGTGCTTCTGTTTATCATCTTGTCCAAGTCACTTAGTGAGATGAAAAGTAATACATAGACCAGAGGACTAATAGTATCTTAGGAAAAATGATTCAATCATAGCGGGGGGAAACATAACAGACAAGTTTTGTTATCAAATGCTGCTGATAACTAACCCTCCAGGTTGCAGGACAACAGTTTAAGGAAGAAAAGAAGATTGTGGCACAACCAACCAGTGATCAGACAACAAATTTAGTTGTTAATATAGTAAATTGTGAGACGGTTTCTGCTTAATTGGTGCAGCATAAGTAATTTACTGTATGAAGGAAATTCTCTTTTGTGATAATATTTTGAACATGCATTTCTGTTGTCCTGTCAACTTAGTGGGTTCTGAGTTGTTATGCAAATTAGTTGATTATTAGTAGATCAGGGAAAGGTGACTGAATTATAACAGAAGTGAATAGGATATGTTAGAGTCTGCCACAGTGGAGACTCTAAAAGACTGAGTTTCCTGTTTCTGACGAGTGAATCCTCCACCCAGATTCACACCTCTGAGTACATAAGAACAAACCTGTTTTGTGAAATACATGACGACATGTCACATGATTTATGATGGGGGAAAAATTAAAGCTAAATAAAATGGGTCTGTGACCCAAATGAGTGATAAACACAGACCTGGGAGGAAACTCATATCTAATAAGACAATAGTAATAATAATGTTGTGTGGTGTGTGGCTGATGGATGAATGTTTTGGGATTAATTTAGCTGATGATTTTTCTTTTGTTACAAAGTTGAACCTGCCAATTAGGTTTGGTATGATTTGCCCTCCTGAGATGAGGAGCATGTGTCATGACTTAACTAGGCCTTTTTATTTTGATACTTTCACAGTGCACTGAACTTTTTGTTTGATAATCTCTGTCGTTGAGCAGATCTGCACAATTAGAACGAAAGCGCTATACGACAAGTTGGGAAAACCGTTGCAAGTGAGCTTTTCCACATTAAAATGGGTTCTGGGGAAAGCAACTTATTTGGGACAATTAGAAAGCGAGTCCTGGTCTAAAAGGATTCACAAAGGTAATCCAGTCTAAATTCTTTTTCTTCTTTTTGAAATGACGTCATATTGCTGGCACTAGAAACTTAATGCGACAAGAGATTCTACTAATGGGGAACTGACTGGACTGGTAAAAGCTGACAAGAGTTGACTGACTTAACACCACTATGCAAGGTTAACCCCCACCCAGATGTGACAAAGGGGTGGGTGTATGGATGTGTGTTTCTTTTTGTTGCAGCAGCAGGAGGAGACCAGAGGAGGAAACTTTGGGTCACATGACACTATGTGAGCTCTACTGATTTAACCTTTGACTGTAATTTTTCTGGGTTACTGGGTTTATGTGTGAAAGAAACTGTGTTTACTGGCTATATGTTGGTTATGCTATTACACTGTGTTGTTGGGAAAATGTGAATATTACTGGGAGAATGTGTATACAATGTGAGACACATACTGTGTTGAAACCAGTGTCACTCCTTTTCACAGCTACGGATGGTTAATCTTATTACCTTTTTATAGCACCTCTGGAATCTGTTGATCCAGACCTGACCTCCAGGATGCTTCATATGTTTTTCTAATGCTTGTTTTTCTCTAAGAATGCTTGTGAAGGATTCAGCACGAACAGACAAGTGATGTTAGAGCAGAAGTGCAGTGATTATAGGACATTTTTTAATATTGGGCTTATTATCTGACCACCATTGAGCTCATTAGAGATGAAATAAGCGGAGTGACAAAGTTAAGGAAAGTCACTGATTACAATGTGGAATTAAATGGGATGATCCATGATTTGAGGCAAATTATGGCAAAAAGTAGTGGGTTTAATGGTTTAGAATAAACCTGCATTGACACTTGTCTCTGTGGTGCTGAATACTTTATTACTCTTATGATACAGTTGTTTGCAAATGTGAAGTTTGTTTTAACTTACAGGTTTTGTCTGACAGGCAGTGATGATGATAGTGTGGATACAGGCTCCGGGTGGAGCTGGGAGTTGAACAACCTTAACATTTAACCACTGACTAATGTTTTTACACAGGGTTACAGGTTTGGAGTAGAGCTACTCCAAGTGGGAAAGCCTTGGGGAATTTTTCAGAGAGAATGTGCAATTTTCTTGTGCATGTCTACTTGTGTGGAGCTGACACATGGCAAGGGCCATGTGGCAAAGGAGGAGTGTCAATTTTTAAATTGCAAGTACCATGAGAAGGAGTGCCTGAGGAGATCGTCCGCAAGATGGAAGCCGAGGCCAGGAGAGAAGCTTCAGGAGGATCAGTGAGGAGCAGAGATCACCTCCAGCACAGCAGACATCCCACAGAGGGCTGTGCCACTGGGCTTCCTAGAGATCATCATGAGGAGACTTTGAACAGTGAAATCCAGAAGGAGTGATAAAGATTTGACGTTGACGTTGAGGAAGACAACTACGATGTAAGACTTGCTCTACCCTAAATCTTCAGCGGCGTTGGAACAGGGGAAGCAGAAGGAGGAAGGGAGCGTGCCAAGCTCTAATTGACGGCGCAGAGAGGAAGTTCAGCAATAGAATTGTGAATCTGTGAACAGCATAGATGCCAAGTGACTGGGAAATGACTGACAGCAAATTCTTATGAACGCCACCTAATGCTGTGTCACTGTGCTGTGCATACTTTGACACTCCGAAGAGGGTCATCCTTTGTGTCATTGTTGTTGTCATTTGCATCACGACCACTTCTACTAGACTGCTGAAGTGATTCAACAGGTGGGAGCATAACAGCAGTAAAACAACTGGATTCAATATCCTTTCCAAAAAGGTTTTCTGCAGAGATGAAAGGACAATAGAGGAGTCATAAGTGCAGATAATCCACCAGTTGGCTCTATCCCCCACAGGAAGAATGCCTGAAGTGAGGTGATGGGGGTTGATCGACGCCATAAAACAGAAGTGCTGACGAGGCCTGCAGCTTTGAAGATAGCTGAAAGCCACATTGACAAACAACAAAACCTACTGGTATGTTTGTATACCCATGTCGGCATACATTTGGACTCTGGTCATATGGACAATGATGGAAACAACTGGAAGAGACATTTATGAATCTCTGTAGAACTCAAACCACTCTGCGGAGAGATGTGTGATTTACACACCTGGGGAATACACCGCAAAGCTGGAATGATTTTGAAAATGTTAATTCCTGTGTTTGACTATTAACATTCATTTGCTTACTTGTAGGATGCAGTTTACCATTGTATGAGATCAATGAGAAATAGGATAACTGCTAACACATTTATCAACTGTGTACTGCTACAGTAATTTGGGGTGATTGACAGATGTTGGGTATAAAAATGCCTGCACTGAAACGGTCAAACACAAGGGCTTCAGAACGGGGAAATTTCTAGCATAAATGCCAAACAGGGTGGAAATGTTAGGTTTATATTGGTGGATTGTCATTTATGCTTAGAAATATAAACTTATATATGCTTAGAGGTATATAATAAATTGCATGATGATAGAGGTCTGATCCTTAGCAGTCTGCAAAGACTCTGTGTGCCTTCCAGAGTGTTCTGGCATGCACACATATCCTAAGGTCACAAGAGAGGTCGTACCTTCTCTTACTGTCTTATGGTATGGTAAACACATCTATGTCCATTTAGGTATAAGTGCCTTTTGTTTAGATGAACTGCTGGACTTCCAGGCCAGCTAACTGAGAGTGACTGGGGTTTGAGCGGCAGGAACAGTCTCAGGCATCTCCCTCGTGCACGAGATCACACAAAGAGTTCAGCCTGGTGTCTAATGCTTTTGCTGTTGTAGTAGAATTGTCTCGTTCCAGCAATAGGTCTGTGCTAGACAAACCTATCACTCCCCTTCACTAAATAACAGGGATTTAGCTAAGAAAGCCTACTTCCTGACCTTCCAGAGGTCTGACTTTATAAGCCTCTTTAATCAATAAATCAAAATGTACAACAAGAATGATAATGCCGTGCTGGAGCAGACAGCTTTCACTTAATGACTCTACTGACTACTGAGGCCAGGGGGAGGATTTGCAGAGTAACACACCTATGCGCACGCGCACTGATGTCGCATAATAACAGTCAACTGTGACAGCAAAGGTGGTCGGATTTAACCCTTTTATTAGATTCTCAACTGTCACCGATGCTGACGAACGGTATCACATGTCAAGGCGTATGGTTGAAGCAAAGCACCATGCATATGTCGTATGCGGTTTCTCTTCTCTCCCTTGGATATTTAAAAAACGAGATGACGTCAGGCATCTGTTTGAGAGTACAGAAAAAAGCTTTATAAGAGAGAGAGAGAGAAAAAAAAGACCTTCTAGGGACTGGGCTTCAAACATATGAGCACACAAGTGCAGCCACACAGACTCTCACAAAGACGCATAAGGACACACACACAGAGATACACAGAGAAGAGCTGAATCTCCCATGTGCGCCACTCAGCAGCCTTCTCTTTGGTCCGTCGGTTGGCAGAAAGAGAGGAAGTTAAGGACCTAGAGCGGCACTGGAAGTGGTTTATAATGAGCCAAGTGAAGAGAGAGGACACTGTGCATACTGTATCCCAGCCATTTGTGACAGGTTAAGGTTGAGGGTCAAACACACACACATACACACGCAAAATGCATGCGCACGTGCAGCCATTCAGCCTTTCAGGGAATCAGTCTCGCTCTGTGAGCATGAAAAGAGCCCAGATGTCAGCGCTCTGCACAGGCTGGCGTTTCTGTTGAAAAGTACTCTGTCTTTCCTTTCTTGCTCTGTGGCACTTTCCTTCCTCATCCTGTTTCACTGCTGAGAATGACCTGGCCAGGCAAACCTATACCTAATGTGCATCCCTGTGGATGGGATCACATGTACCCCTGCCTGCGGGACTGTGCTGTGGCAAACTGTAACCAAACATCAGCAAAAGCAATTTCACCTCCCTCTCTGGGCAGCGGCAATAGCAGCAGAGGCAGCAGGCCCGGGGGCTGGGGACATTAGCCTGATGTTTATCTGGCCACACAGCCCACCGCTAGCCACCAGTCCCCTCTCTCCCTCCCTCCCTCTCTCTCTCTCTCTCTCTCTATTTCTCTCTCTGTCTTTCTTCCTCTCTCACTCGCGGTTTGATGCTGAGATATGATTTGGTGAGAGGAGAGGAGTCGAGCATATCGATTCAGCCTCTGCCGCTGTCTCTCTCGATCACTCCAACTCTCTCCACTTTCTCTCCCCTCTATCTGCTTCTTTTCTCTCTCTCTCTCTCTCTCTAGCATGCAATCATAATAACCCCTCTCTTAGACGCCCAGGCAATAAACCAGGGCCTCCCTTCTTCCTCCGCACATCTCCCACGGCGAGGACAAAACCAATAAAGGGCCAGCTTAATTACAGCTGCTGAGTGCCGCCGACACCCGGGTACGACACCACGGGGCTGCGGGTGGGCTGAACCGTGGGCGAGCTGTGACGGGATATTAGGGAGCAGGAGGAGGGTGCATAAGAAGCATTGAACATGTAGCCTTAGTCTGTCTCACATCAAGAGAACACTCTTTAGTGCTCACAAAGATGACAAAGAAAGAGGTGACCATTGACTTGAGGCCAGATGAGAAAAATAATAAAGAAAAAGAAAGCGTGATGTTCTCTCCTGCCCAAACTGCCACTGCTTAGGCGCTCCTTCAGCCGCCAGCCATCTAACTCCCAGCAGCTACAGAGAAGCACCTCAGTCAGCCTAATTTTGCATCCACAATGCTTTAATGTTAAAAGTGTGGGAATAAAAGGCAGGGTATGGCTAGAAGATAAAACACACACTCAGCTGACTCGCTCTGAATGAAGAAGGGTAAGCGGAGAGAGTGTAAATGTGTAAACGGGCATCCAGAACAGAGAAGAGTTAATGCAAGGAATGCTTTGGCTCTAATGGGGAAGTATTAAGAAACTATGGTCCATTTTTGGGGCGTGGTTTTGGTCGAAGAACTCCATCATTCAGATGTACTTTCAGTTCACTTAATACCCAAATGACCTTTAAATTTTAGCTTTAACCAGACTAGCATGCTTTAACAACAATACCGGAAGAAAGAACTGCAGTTCAATATTGCAGGTGTCTTGCTTTCAAGACCGCCCCTCCCCTAGAATCCAACGCCTTGTTTCTTGTTTTTTCTGGGTCTGCGATCTTTCCCTCTCCTTCTTTTCTCTAGTTCTGTCACATCAACATGAATCTGGGGATCCAGAGCTTCCAGTCCCACAAGCTGCAGTCTGCTATGTCTTGCCTTGTCTACAGCTCTGTCACCATGGTGACTGATGCCTGGGTGTTTCTGCCTCCTCTGGTACGTTCTGTCTGCTCCTTGCCATTTTTTTCACTCCCTGCTTTGTTTCTCCACTGAACTCCACACAACACAGTGCTTATTATCAACATGGGCCGACAAGATGCAAGGGCAGCAATAAGTGTAAATTGTGCGTCATTACTTAATCATGTTAGAGATGACTGTATTTAATGTTCTTAGTAGGTTTATTTTTCCAAAATAAAACATCCAGCTAGTTTGATCATCCTGACACAATAAGCTGCGCACCTGTTATGTAATGCTGCTTTGCAATCAAATAACAAAGTAAGACTGCACGTGCAGTACTTATTGACATGCCTGCACTTCCTAATTAGCTCAGTCAAGGACTACTACAGGAAAATTAGCTGCTGCAGACGCACCGCTGAAAAGCAAATGAAATTTGGCTCTTAACTGAGCGGGCTCACACCTTCTCCATGAAATAATTTGGGATGAAACATAAGTTAAATGTAAAGATTCTTGTAATATTTTTTTGTTCCATTCGGGAAAGTTGTGCAAAAGTATTTCAATGGGAAACTGCCATGATATTCATTTTATCCGAATCAGAATACTTTATTAATCCCAAAGGAAATTATATTGGTTTGTCACCATCTATTGCCAAATAACGTGACAAAATGGTAAATGAGTTGCCCACTAAAACAAGTATGGAACATTTACATGTTGGAAATATTGCTGACCGGGTGTCAGTGGCAGCGAACCACACAATTCCCACAGCTGCAACTGTACATTTAAAGCATTTATCTGGTGAAACAACAGGTACTTGTATGAACTTGTGTGTTTGCTTATAGGCTTAATTCTACTACTATTATTCGTCAAAAAATGCATTTGTTAAAAGTGGGCAGCGGTTATTTTCAGCATTTTTTTGACAGCAGATTAAGTTCAAATATTGCAAGTAGGGCCACAAAAGGAGCAGCAACAGTGAGCTGTCAGATGAGCCTCCTCACTGACATAACTGACTACTTTCACCATGCCCTACAGACTCGACCCATCTGCAGTGACAGACAAGAAAGTCTAAATATTACCTGACTTCAGTTTGTTTTGCTGCTGCCAGAATTCAGTGCTCTGTTACCACTACTGGTGTCACCAAATCAGCAGGACCGAAATCGCTGAGACTGCTGCTCTTGGTTTCACGAGTCTTTTGACAATAAAGATACAAATTGTGAACATCCTTTAGCCAATGTAGAAATCATGTATAATATGTTGATACAGGGAAATCAAATATTGATATTTTATTAAATAAATGAAAATAAATAAATAATAAATAAATGGAAATACTCTGTCAACAAGAGGGCTCATCTCATCACAAAACAACCTGAGATAACGTTAGCTGAGCAAGCATCCAATTAATCGTCCCAATTGAAAAACCATGCGACATATAAGAATAAGGTCAAGATGGTATTAGTAATTCCCAACTTGACCTCATTCAATCTTCATGGCAACATTTATGGCTGGTTTTAGTGACAGTGTTTGTATGCTTGACAATCTCATTTTACATCAATAATAAATAACTGAAGAGAGATAACTTCGTCTTATTGGGTGAAACATATTGACAAAGTTTAACTTTGAGGACATAATTTGTGTTTGAAGGAAAGGTGATAACTTGTGTAATATGTTATTGCAACTCTAATTTTATTGCAAAATGTAAAAATATGTGTTAAAAAAAGTGTCAAAACATCGTATCAAGGGGGGTCTAGACCCACCTCTAGAAACACAATCACCATTCTCATCCCGATAACTTTGATATTGATTGACAGAGACAAAACAGCATCATTTCTAATGATGAAAAATTACACCTTATTGTTATGGCAACCCAACTGTTGGAGGGGACAAGAGCAGAGACCGTGATGGGCGTGGGAGAAATCCAGAGAGTTTCCACATCAGAGGAACCTTTAGTGTGATGCTGACGGTGCTGGTAATAAGCTGGTTTGCAACGTGCCGCACGTATAGGCTAGAAAATCCACAGCTGCAAATACACCGTCACTGCAGGAGGACAATATACGTGAATGTGGAATGATGTAAACAGCTGTGAGTAAGAGGATGACTCACTGAACTCACACCCCAGATTGTGCGGCACAATCGGAATCATCGAGCTGCAGCCACGTCGATTTCATTTAACATGCTGGATTTGATGCATGGAGATGATTTCATTACATTGCATCTGTGCCGAAAATCAAACGCTCCTGTATACATATCCCACTCATCCTGCATCACACACTTCACAACAGGGGAAAGACTACAAAAACTGCACTGTAAAAAAAAAAAAAAAGAACTCAGTAACATGCCTTCTAATGCTACAAACAAAAGTCCAGCAGACACAATCTGGTCTGAGGTATTCTGGAGAAGAGAAGCACAAGGAGATGCAACTCTGGATGGGTTATAAGCGGAAAGCGTGTGTATTAGAGGCGGTGGCGGGGAGGGAGTATGGTTGCAGTTTAAATGTAGTGACCACTCAATTCCAAACCATTCAAGCCTTCTAAGAACAGATCTCACACACCCCATTAGAACCTCTGCTGACGCACACATGCATAATACATGGAAGCTGGATCTAAAAGCATACAGCCCATTAGGAGGCCGAGCCTGTGAAAAGAGTAACAGATAGAGAGGGAGAGAGACTCAAACGGCTCTGATCGAACGGATTGCTAAGCTGGATATCCGCTGATAACAGCACACACTGCTGGTTTAAGGAGTTGTGTTGTTATTGTGAGCTTGACCACACTGTGTACAGACAAATTAGCGAGGATGACACCGGCTGTGCTGAAAAAGTAACTACGATTAAGAGTCTGTCATGACAGCTTCTTGCCATTGAGAAATACCAGCTGCAAATGTGATCGTTTATCATTAAAAAAAAACAGCCTGTTTTGGACTGCTTTCAACCACCACCATCCTCAAACGGAAAGGTTTTGCTGAGAAGAAAACAACATCAACAACAACAAAAAGGTTGCAATGGAAAATAAGTTCAATTTAATCAGTAAGATGTAATGCTTGCTGGATCACAGTTTCCAGGCACAGATACCCACCCCCACCCCCTGTTCCGCCCTTCCAGTGGCTGAGTGTTCTGGCCATGTAATGTGAGGTGGCAGAGAGCCCGGCAAAGCTGTAAATTATTTCTGACGGTAGGGGTGGGGGGACAACAGGGGGAAAGACTCGCAAGTCCCAAGAGACAGACTGTGGATGGTGTGGCGATACGGGGGCCTGCGTCTATAGCAAGAAAGAAAAGTAGCCTGTCGGTCCCCCAAGCCTCGACCCTAAAGCTGGAAGTTTACGGCCCTTCTGCAGTCTGCATAATGTGTCCAACAGCCATGCCTGGCCAGATGACCAGAGGCCTGTCCGTAGGGTACAGGGCATTTAGCAGACTAATCGTAATATGCTTCGGTGCATCTCTCTCTCTCTTTCTCGTTCTCTTTACACACACACACTACGCTCCTTTCTATCTAGCAGAAAATGTAAAATTACAGCAACGCCTGTATGTTGCAGTGACGCTGTGCTGAAAAGGTTTTTAAAGCACAGCAAATGTAAGTAATTATTGCTCTGTTAGTCTAAGCATAGATTATTAATTCATCTGCAAAATGCACATGATGTCCATTCTTGCTGCCATTTTGCTGTCAAGTAACTGACACCTTAAAAAAACTTGCCTCCCCCTATACACCTTCAAAAGAACATATAGTGGGCATGTAGGGGAATTGAGTAGGGGGTGGGGGGAGTCCCCACTCATCCCCATCACTGGACTCCTAAGATGTACATTAACCCCTCATGATCGTTGCCTCCCTCATGTTCTCCTCTCAGGCAGCAGCAGCAGCAGGGCACAGACATGCTGCAGCAGCCGTGCGCTGGGCCATAAAGGCGCACGCGCGTATATACATTTACGGTAACCCCCGATGTGGTCACAGTGTGCCTATAAAACTACCAACATCCAACCGTGCAAGCTTGCGCGCGTGCACGCGCACTGAGCAAAGAGCGGCAGGGACGTTGATCGGCCCCCATCATCCCAGCCAGGAAATATCTGCAGCAGCACTACACTGTAGGCTGTTATTACGCAGGCAGGCTACCGATCGATACATGCCCCCCCCCCCCCCCCCCAAAAAAAAAACAAAACAAAACTCGCCTGACATACCAACGGGGAAGCCCTGCCTCATAAATCTGGGCATTTCTTTTACAAAGGAATCACTCACCCGATGTTGCTCAGCGCCTGCTCGAACAGCTCCGTCTGCAAGATGTTCTGAGGTGCCGTGAAAGCCCCGTTGAAATGTGATAAAACCGAGCTACAGAACTGACGCAATGTCTCAAACTGCATTTTCCCCCCACCTCGGTTTTCTTTTTATCCTCAGTAAGTGCTCAGCCTTTTCCCTTTTCCCACCATTACATCCCAAAGCCTGCGCTCTCTCCGGACGCCCCCCTTCTAAACATACACCTCGTCAGTTTTTTTTCTTCTTATTATTAGTAGTAGTGGTAGTATTAATGTTATCTCCCGGGGGCGCATTAAACGCAAATAAGACGCCGATCAAGTTCCATATTCCTCCTTGCGCTGCTGGTAAAAAAGTGTCCTTAAACGAGACGCATACCGGGTGGGCTCCTTCGGTCATAATGCTTCGGACTTGCAGCGAGAAAAGGGAGGCAGTGCCGGTGCCGGTAACAAGCCTTTTCTTCTTCTCGCGGCAGCGGCAAAAATCTCTTCTCCGTGTGCGGGGAGAGGTGAAGGAGCGTCCGGAGGAAAGAAAAAGCGAAGAACCATCCTACACGGCACCCGGCGGCGGCGGCAGCATCCCCGTACCGGCGCATCAGCTGCTGCCTCACATTCAACTCATATTTCCCGTTGCCCATGAAGAGTACACACTTGCCCTGACACGCGCACAGACACGTACGCACGCGCTACCGATATAGTCGCGCGAACTCTTTCGCCATATCGCTCCATTCTGTCTCGCGCACTCTTCGGGACGCGCACAGCGGCAGATAACCGTCAGAATCACGCACGAGGGGGGTGGAAGGGGGCGTGCTAGCGTCACGGCTTTTTGTCTTTCCGACATTCCACATCCGGCTTTGGAATGTCAGCGCTACATCAATCAGCAATAAAGTTACTGTGAGGATAAAGCACGCAACTAATGAGGGCTTTCCCGAGAGCCTGCTTGTTTATTTATTTATTTAATGCGTTTCATTTCGTCCAGAGAGCCAACTGTAAACACTTGAAATTAGCCAAAAAGAACCCAGTTAATTCCAGGCCCTTCTTTAAAGCGGATGCATTTAATGTGGTTACATATTTTTACAAGTCTTCGTGTTTTTCAGAAATTTGTTTGTTTGTACGGGTTTTTTTGTTGTATTTTTTTTTTAAATTCAGTTTACTTTCCAGAGTTGGAAGAAGTTTAATTTAAGTTAGTTTCAGTCGTAGTTATTATCATTATTAATAATAATAATAACCATTATCATTATTATTATTTAGTTTTAATGTTCGTAATATTCCAAGTTCACTAAGTCGTTTCAGTTGGCTTAATTGTTTTTTCAAATGTCTACTTTTTATTTTTATTTTAGGTTAATAATTTTTTTTACATCTACTTTTGGTTGTTAGTTTAGTTTTAGTAAACTATTATAACCTTGCTGAGAGATAAAATATAGATCTGTTAAACTTAAAGCAGCGCTTCAGCTGTTAATCAAGACAATAAAGTGGCCCTTGTTTAAGCATGAGGCAGTTATGTAATTATGTAGGATGTTGGCACTGTGATCATGTTAGGATAAAAAAGTCCCGAATAAAACAAACATGCAGATGCTATAGTTACCCACATCTATCTAAACTCAAACATATATGAAATACTATAAATACTAGACTATGAAAATATTAAGCTTAGACCTGGGATTGCAAATGTTTGTATTCCACTGTTTCATGCAAGGGACCAGGTGAGTCAGCATCAAAAACACTCAGGCCCCTTTAGGTTTACCTAAACCCAAAACCTCATTCGATTATATAAATAAAATTGAACTGAAATGAACTGCTGGGCTCAAAACAAACCCTCTCCTACTTAATACAAATCTAAAAGAAAACATATGTTCAAATGAAACTGATGACTAAAACAACAAAAACTATTAACCCTGAACTATCTGTGTCAGCTGTTTGACCATATTATCATTTCACTGCAGAGCTGATCGAGGCCAATGCGGCATGTGCATAAAATAGGACTAGTGCCGGTACACAACTTTAAACTGGGACAGACTAAGTTAGACTAAACAATTGTCCCAAGCTTACTACGTAACACACTGGGTTTTGCTGGTTGTTACAGGATGTTCGAGCTAGGTTTGTTGTGCTCCTTCCTCTTCTCACATTTTTTTGGCAGGGTGAATGTGCCCGCTGCTGGGTTAAATGTGTTGAAAATGCAGAATCTGAAGAAATTCTTCCAGGGAGTACATTCCAGTCCCTGTTTAGGTATGGCGGTTTCATCAGCATCACCCAACACTGCAGCTGTCCTGGCATATTTGTGCGTTCATTCAAATGACACCTTCGAGACCAAGACAAATTGGAAGCCCTCCCAAGTTATTTCTCCTTATAAATAAACCTCCAGCTTTTCCCCCTCCTTTTTTAGCACAACAGATCCAGGAGTTAATTTAAACATTCTTTAAGATTAATGAAAGTGGGTTTCGGTGCTTATGCAGAGGGAGTTCTATTTATACACTCTGTGCTATCCATCATCAGCATTATCCCATGAATTTTCAGACAGCCAGTTTCCTGTTTTGTCACTGGAAATGTAGGCAATGTCAATGCGAGAATTACTCCCTGGTACCATCTCCACCTCTCAAAGCTATGTAATCATTCACGATATAAAGGCAAAATCCTCGGCCGGAAACAAAAAGTGATTGAGTGACTGACTGTTTGGAGCAGTCTGAGCAACTCCTGCATTACTTTGCACTGTAAAGCACTGCAGCTTTAATTACAATTTGTAGTTGATTCTCTGCTTCTTCTTTTTTTAAATCATTGGACAGTCTAAGGAAGATTCAACAAGAACACTGTGGCCATCCTTATCTTCCAACTGCATCCAAGCCATCAGGACTGTAGGGAAAAGTCTGATCCTCTGACTAAAGTCTGCTACATTATGTTTGCATGTGTTTCCACAACTACAAGAAGGACATAACCTCTATATAACTACCAAAATACAGCTGACATGCTGTATAAAACTGTAACCTTGTGTGTTATACATCGCTGAATGTGTAACAATCTCGCACCCTGGGTATATCTGATGGAAGATGGAAGAATAACAGCATGCCATCACTGCAACAGACTGATGAAGTGGCAGTGTTACGTATCCCATGTCTGAAAAGGCTTCATGTGTCACTCTGCTTGCTCATTGTGTTCTTGTCTATATTTCTGTAGGGTTTGTACCTTACAGTATAAAGTTCCCTGAGATGCACACGGCTATGAATCGGTCCTGTATATAAATATGTAAACTGAACCGATTCAAATTAAACCATAGCTCAGTGGCCTCATTACACAGTGAAAGCTCTAACAGGACACTCGTGTATTTCCAACTGACTTGCAGGGCAGATGTGTTAAATGGACTTCACGTACGAGATTTTTAGTGGATTCTGAGGACTGTGTTTAGAGACGTGTTGTAACCAGAGTTGTGCAGGTTGTTTTGTCCCTGTGCTACACAGGTCAGTGTAACTATACATTGCTGGCATGTAACACAGATACACATAAATTACTCTGGGCTAACTCTGTACAACTCTCCAATTAGATCCAGGCTATCCACTGAGTGTGCTCGCCACAACATGGCTAAGTATACAGCCTGCATTTCCCATCTTTCCTATAAAGAAGCATGGAGAGGGAGAACAGACAGAGAGAGACAAGGGGGCAACTGTTAGTCTGTGAGCTATAAGGTTGCTGTGGCACACCAAGGGTTGTGGAAAACAAAGCCTTACGCTGAACAAATGCTGAGTTACCTTACATCTGAGAAGGAGCAAAGACAGACATGAGAGGGTTTTTTTGTTGTTGTTTTATTTCAAGGGCTCTGCTGAGAAATTCCAGAGAGTGTACAGATCCTGACTATAAGCGTCCATCCTACCTTTAGAAGAATAAAGAGCAAGGAGCCCCCGTGTGGACATCAAAGTAACTACTTTACTTGACACCAGCATCAAGAAAAAGGCAACCGGATATGGGATTCACAAACACAGCGTGTCCGTGTTGTCAGCATGTGAGAGTGTTGCACTCAGAGGGAGCGCTTAGTGCATATGACAAAAGAAACACAGTGTTCTGCATTGTAATTAGCCCACTCTTGCTTTTCAAATGAAAAACAAACAAACGAAAAAACCCGATCCTATTAATACTTTATTTACTGCAGTGGCCAAGCTGGCCTACAAACAGGACTAATTACTAAATAGGACCGCTGCAGTGAAAAAGTGCGCTTTTGTCTCAAAAACAGAGATAGTACTAATCACTGCACACACACCTCACCTGCCTGTTTCCCATTGCAGCCGAATCAGAGTTTCAACCATCTGTGATCATATGTGCCACTGTGGTGTATGTGTGTGCATGCATGCATGTGTGTGTAATGAAGTAAGAATGAGTGGGTGGATGACTGTAGTAGAATAGCTGAGTTAGTGCCAGTTAGATACGGTATATGTCTCCCTGTGTCCTTTATAGGTCTCATGGGCTCCATGTAGAAGAAGCTTATATGGATTCTTATGGCAGGCTTGCATGTCTGTTCCTTTTACAGCAACACAGAGCAGCGGTAATGTTAAAAGGCTTTCTGCAGTTAGATGAAGCACCTTTATGAAGCTCTTGTCTGTAACTTACACCGTGCATGCGGCACATGCTTGCTTGTTTGTTGTTGTTTTTCACAAACAGAAGTGAGGTGTGCATGTGTGGGACTCGTGTACCTTAGCCCTGAACCGTTGTCAAGGGACGCCTGTCTGGGCAGGAGCCCGCCGTGAGGTCTGTTTCTGTCTGACGCTGGTGTCAAGTCTCCTGAGGCTCCCTGGTAGGGGTATAGGGACGGGTCCTGCAGTTTGGCCTTCTTCCCCTGTGGCCCACCCTCAAACACACCCCGCGCTTGATCAGGCCCCGAGCCGTAGAACCATGCCCCCGATTTGGTGAGGATTTCTTGTTGTTTTCGGCACAAGTTGCATACCCACATAACCTGCATGCAAGAGAAGGGGAACAGTTAGTTCACTGAAGAGGCAGTGGCAGCCTTACAAAACCTAAGATGAGCTGCAATGGAGTAATTTGTGTATTTGTTATCTAAAGCTGTAACATGACTATGAGGCCTATTGTTGTTGCTGGGTGAACAAAAAAAACAAAAAGATCTCTCAAGGTGTTTGACAATCAGGAATCAGGAAGAGAGCTTTTACAAAAGTGAGTAAAATGAGTGTTTTCACCCTTGCACGACAATATTCATAAACACTGCTCACAATTCATGTTGATGAGGTGAATGATGAAATATTAGACACATGCAGCAGCCTTTTAAATCAGTGAAAGGTAAAGTGACGTGAGTGCAGATTTATTTTATTGCTGCTCTACATTTTGAGCCTGTGAGTCCATCCTCTACAGTAGTTTTAGTGCAAATACAGCCGACTAACAGTAGAGGCTACATCATAGTGAATGTTACACATATTTTGCTAATATATTTTAAAGGGAATGGCAATAATTTTTTCTGTGTTGTGTCATCCTGGGTAAATAAAATAATGTTTATTTATTGGTATAGATGGATTGTCAGTGGACAGTAATATCACTCGGGTGATATTAGTTTAAACTGCGCCCGCCTGTACAGCAACTGTCAGAACAGGTTCAAAGGCTCGATCTGTACCACAGCTCCAAACCACAACTGCTTATCTCAGCCGCTTGTTCGAAACGAAATACAGAGAGACGCAGAGTTGGGTCTCTCCACCTCCGTGGCAGAGACCTAACAAATTATTATAGTTGGTAACAACCCAAAAAATCCTATGCAACCTTTGCACTAACACACAGGCCAAGAAAAATTTTCTGGGTGGGACAGAGAGAAAATAAAAGCTGTCATCAAGTTACACAGTCAATCATTCAGTTTTATAAATTGTCACACTGTTATATCACAACACCCTGGGTGCAGTCGAACAGTAAGGAAAAAGCCTCCTATAAGACCTCCTGTGACTTTTCCTAAGCAATATATGAAATTCCCCTCTCGCCCATCCGGGCGGTCTTTATCCTTCAAGCTCGGGTCCTCTACCAGAGGCCCGGGAGCTTGAGGGCCCTAGGACTGCGCTCTTCTGGACAGAGATCTCAGATGTTGTTCCTGGGATCTGCTGGAGCCACTCGCCTAGCTTGGGGGTCACTGCACCGTGCAATCTGATTACCACTGGGACCACTGTTACCTTCACCCTCCACATCTTCTCGAGTTCTTCTCTGAGCCCTTGGTACTTCTCCAGCTTCTCATGTTCCTTCTTCCAGATGTTGCTGTTATTTGGTATCAATACATCTATCACTACGGCTGTCTTCCTCTGCCTGTCTACCACTACTATGTCCGGTTGGTTAGCCATTACCATTTTGTCCGTCTGTATCTGGAAGTCCCACAGGATCTTAGCTCAGTCATTCTCCATCACCCTAGGGGGCATCTCCCATTTTGACTTCGGGACTTCCAGACCTTGTCGGCACAGATGTTTCTGTATACTCTGCCGACCACTTGGTTATGCCGTTCCATGTATGCCCTGCCTGCTAGCATCTTGCACCCTGCTGTTATGTGCTGGATTGTCTCAGGGGCATCTTTACACAGTCTGCACCTGAGGTCTTGCCTGGTGTGATAGACCCCAGAACTATCGATCTTGTGCTTAGAGCTTGTTCCTGTGCTGCCATGATTATGTCCATATATGCATTCACATCATCTAGTAGACCTTCAGAGGATACTTCACGTAATCTTGATAACCGGCTATGGAGGGATTATGTTTCAAGGTCAATTCCTTCTTCCATTGCATATATATGTAGAGAGAGAGAGAGAGAGAGAGAGAGAGAGAGATGCTACATGACTGAAACACACAAGAAACACCTCACAAAAAAAGAGAACATCAGCCTTTTTTTAAACACAGGTTAATGTCACAATAATGAAGGATCTGCATTATATTTCATAGGTCAAAGGAAGCTCAGCATCTACACATCTACACAGTATGTACTGGTCTATGTTCTAGTGACACATGAGGTATTTATGACTTCCTATCAGTGTTACAGATGACTTAGAACTCTGGTCACACACAATGGAAGCAGCGAGGCTACACACTGTGCTTTATGTGTCCCAGAGGACAGGAGCCAATCAGACCACAACTTCCTTTATTTATCCAGTGCCACTGTGAGAGCTCTGCAGCAAACCAGGGGTCACTGTAGAAGACCCAGCTGTCACCTCACTCCTAATCAACCCCACATTATCTCCTGTATTTGATTTAACTAACATTGTGAATTGTAACTAAATCATTGGAAGTTATCTCAAAGTGGAAGTCTCCAATCACACAAAGGAGTCTGAGTTTTTTGGGGGTTTTTTTGCTTCAGGTAACAGTGCTGTGCAGTAATCAAGGCAGAGCAGCGTATGTCAGCACCTTCAATATGTCTGCTGACAAAACACATGTGCACACACATTACAAAACACCAGGAGACCCCAAAGGCTGCAGCTATTCCACCAAAGACTAATTAAATCCCACATATCAATCATCACCGACAAAGACAAATACAAATACAAAAAGGCTATTAATGATAATCTAGGTGTAATTTATATGATTCTTTCAGAGTTTTGTTTTTCTCAGCCAAACAATTTTTTGTGTGTGAACGAGTGGATTAAGCTTACTCATGGAGAAATGTGTGGGTATCTACACTAATAAAGTAACTAACTACATTAGAGCATGTAGGATCATGGGAAAAATGTTTTACCTGGTTAATTACCTGAAATCTGCCCTTTCCACTGCTGTAGCCAATGACCTACATATTTACTCCTCCAAACTGCAATTAACAGGGAGTCAGTTACTGTGCACCTCCCCAGTCTGCCAATAATAATTAACCATATTCTCAGCCCTTGGACTGCACATGTCAAGCTCTTTTATCTCATCAGCGAAATACCTGATACCCTATTAGTATTCCAAAAACACAGGCCAAAAAAAAAAAACTGCATGGGTCCAGAAAATGTTGCACACACTGAGCTTCAGACATCAATACTTGGATTTGATTTGCACTTTGGATCTGAGTCAGAATAAAAATTGAGGGTTATAAAGTCTATTGGACAGGAGGGGAAAAACCTCCACAGGCTGAATCTACAATATCTAAAAACACTGAATGAAATGAAATGAAATCATGTAGTGACACTGATGACAGGGCATTTTCTGTGGTTGCCTAAATGTTTTACAGAGGTTATAGAGGGGCTTGAGAGGCTAGCGAGTGCTATCTGGTTTAGCAGTTCAAAAACTTCTGAGCTAAGGATACAAAATTTCTCAAATTCAACCCAAAAATAATAAATCTGCTGAAACTTTGACGGTAGAGATAAGATCTCATGCTGTAGCACAGTACTAGATGTGTGACAGTAACGGAAGCACGTTGGTTTGTCTTTAGTCACACTGGCAGACACCACACAGCATAAGGCTGCTAACAGTCCATCCAGGGATGCAATCCAAAGACAGATTGAGCTCAACCCACACTGACAGGAAACTATTATAACCTCCATTCATTTGCAGAGCACATTGACAAAAAGACTCGACAGTAGATGAATGCATTCACAATGACACACACACACACACTGGTCAAGCAGCTGTAACAGCCCCAGGTATTTTCACTATCACTGCAGCCATTCTGCTCCAGACTCTCAAACACACGCGCTTCCCTTTGGCTCAACTCTTCACGGCTGAGCGCAGGCAGTGGGTTTGGGGGCTGTGGCCCTCGGGCAGGACCATTTCTCTCTGTGTTTGCACATTTCATAGTCATTGAACCTGCAGTTAAAAATAGAAAAATAAAAATAATAAAAAAATTTAAAAAATAAAGCGCTACCACCCTGTCCAAAACACCTGGAAGATAGATACTCTATTCAAACTGCAATAGGCTGCTTACTGAGGCAGTGAATTAAGGGAAATACACACCACATGCCACAGGATCAATAAATAATTTCCTTTCCAATACTTTCTCATCAGACCAAAGGTTTGTTTTTTAGGGTAGCAGCAAATATCATCTTCCAAAAAAGGTGGGTGTGTTCTTGGGGAATTGGCAGTGCACATTCACATATGTCTTTGAAGGAGAGGTTATCTTTGACACCCCCCCCCCCCCCCTTTTCTTTTTTTTTTTGCTGTGAATAAGCCAACAAGTAAAGACAACAACATGTATCCATCAGCAATGTCCATTACATATTAAACACTGTTGTGCATGCTCCATTCAATTTTTTCCTGAAAGAGACATCCCCTCACAAAGCTGCTGGATCTGCAGCAAGCAGAGAGCACCGAGCTCTCTCTTGTGGCCGTTAAATGGCACTGCAACATTATTTAACACTCCAGAGTGAATCAGCAGTATCCTTCCAGGCAAAAAACAAGAAAAGCAGAAAGCCAGCTCCAGCGTTAAATGAAATCAATGACACTTTTAGATTCATTCATTTTACACTCATTCATCTGTAACATCGTCACAGGATGCTATTTCAAATCGAGATGAGGACCTTCTGGTGACATCTGTGCTACATTCATTTGTTTGACAGTTATAAAGAAACCCTGCTGAGTGTCCGTGCCATGATTCCAACTGAAGATTGCATTTGGAGGTTTTCTGTGAAATTTGTTGCATATCAGCTGCCTAATAGAGACAAAAATAAGCTCATCTACAGCTAAAGCAGCAACAAGCTGCAATATTGATGGGGCAGTAAATGAACTGTCATAGGTATCATATTGCATCCCTGTTTCCCTGCTTCACCTGAACTGGGGTGAACTGAACCGCTCATTAAAGACTCATTGTTTGGGTAGTGAAGTGTTCCTCAGAACATCCCGACCTGGACAGAGTCCAGCTTAAGCACACGGGCATCACAAAGTATCCCAGCTGCAGTCCAGAGTGGATGAGATCTGAACACTTTGGCCTTATGAAAGGGAACAGAATGCACCAGGAGGGTAAAATAGCATGTTTCAGCAGAGGTTATCACCCAATATTTCCATTATTACATCCTATTAAAGATGGATATTCAGTCTGAGGAGTTTTGAGGCACTTCTCTAGAATGAAAGGTTTACAGGGCGTCATTATTATTTTTGTTGTTTTGTAAGTGTGTATTCCAGCCAATACTAACGCAAGGAGAGCGCCTACATTCACATGCCCTAACACTGGCTGCACGTGGTGAATTACATTTTAATGAGCTTCTAATTTTAGTGTTGCGCAGCAGTAATAATAATAGACTTGATGAATATTTATGCTCCTTGTTTGAAGTTCAAGAGACACAAGAAAGAGGAGGGGACTGCTGTGGAAAACCAGTGTATGGATTCACACAAAAATGGCTGATGCCTGTCAGACCCACAGCCCCTTCAGCCTCTCTGTGACCCAAATAAACGTGTTAAAAAATGTTTGGTTTTTTTTGTTTTTTGACTGGCACTGCGCGCTCAGTGGAGACAAACACATGCAGTACTGTCGGTAGGATAAAAGGAATCTGATTTGGGATTTTCTGAAAAGAAATTGCTGCAACACATGCTGTGTTCGGCCAGAGTGCTGAACTGAAACGGCCACCTTTGTGGCAAACAAAATGACCAGTGGTTTAAAAAAACAACAACAAACAAAAAAAAAAAAACAAACCCCCGCGATGTTGTCACTCTGAAGCTCGTTCAGCTTACCCATGATGCCGCTGAGACAAGGATAGTCGTCTCTCCAAGTCATTCCAATAACGTGCTGACGACCGTCAGAGGCTTCTGCTCCTGAAAGCCAAGAAGCGATTCCGACCTTCAGCACCGCGGACAGCTCCGAGTGCAGACACCGGGTTGCCTGCCTGCCGGACAGCAGCTGCTGAAAACACCGTGAAGATAACACCGGGGGGATCAACCGGCCACATCCGATCCAAGAAAACCGACCAACGAAGCCTTATTCCCTTATTTCTTTCCAGCAAAGCGATAACGGACTGCACAGAAGCCTCAATTCCTGCTTGTGCCGTTATACTAGATCCATCCGTGCAAACAGTCCCGGACTGAATGTCAGCAGCGTCTCTCCGAGAAAAAACAAAACATAAAAAAAAAACCAAACATGTGAGGTAAGCAGTAACGCGTCAAATCACGCTGTGTGAGTTCATCTGGAACAGAGAGTCAGAGCTCTGCTGGACCTAAAAGAGCTGATTACATATGCGACGCGTCCCAGCTCTGCTCCCACACTCCGGCAACAGCTACAGCCGCTGTTCCCCCCTCCCGCAGTTAGCGTTCACAGGAACACTAGAGTCTGTGCTGGAAATGCACCCCGAGCCTCAGCAAAGAGACTGGAAAACAAACGCGTCATCGTGCATTTGCCCTGTCACACTGCCGCTGGACCAGGAGTCGCAAAATGTTGAACCCACGCGGGGAGAAAAAGCAAAAAAACAAGTGAAACAGCGATCAAATCACTTGAGGAACTGAGCCTGGTGATGAGGTGTCGTCAGTCTATACCAAGCTTCCACCCTCATGTGAAATCTGCCCCCCCCCCCCCCCCCCCATAACATGTGCAAGCAGCATTTTGTCTACTATAAGGAAAGCACAGAAACGTCCTTGTACAGCTACATTTGGAGAGTGTGCATTTTTCATGCTTTCTATCACAGATATATATATAGTTGAGGTAAATGTATAATTAGCCAGGTTACAAAGCTCTGCAGGTTCAGTCATAAATAGGTGGCATCAGTATCACAGCATAGAGCTGAAAAAACGCATCTGTGCGTCAGTTATGTCATATTTCAAGACGTTGGAACACATTTATTAAAGGGATTTCTAACTGCATTACTACTGTAACATCACGTGCATGCTCAGCACATATGAAAAAAGGTGCATCTCTATGAAAATCAGAAAACAGTTAGTAGTACACCACCAAGGAGCATTGTTCTAATGGTGAAAGCAATTTCACTGGTGCCATTTATAGAGTCATAATTTTTCTTTGATTCATTAAAAATTTTTTTTAAAAGGAAATAGAATCCAACAAAGTAGCGTCGTCCTTGCGCTTCTATTTTATAGCAGGAATGTGGAGGGTCCAGGAAGCACATGTAACATCTTCAAGAGTTGCTTTAATCGCAAATGAGTTCCTCCCCGGAGACTGTTGATTCCTCAGGCCCTTTTTGAAGCCACATCAGAGGAAATTGGTGGGGGTGCTCTACCGCTACAAGCAGGGACTCTGAAGACTTCACAACACTGACACACAGTTTATCTATATCAAAGGCATTTCCAATTTTGAGAACAGAAAAAAAAGAAGAAGAAGAAAAAAAGAAAGTTGCTCGGAAGTTTTTTTTGCTTGAAGTAGAGGCTAAGCTACCTGGCATGATTGCTGAGCAGTGATTATTATCAACACACACTCTTATCACTGTTTTTACATCTATTATTCAGCTTGTTGCGATAAGATAAAGCGATTAATGTGGCTACACTACAAGAGTCATAGAGTCAATTGAGCTTTTCAGGGTTAGTGAGCAGAAAACCTCCACCTTGCCTAAACTTTTTTACCAGCTGTTTTAACTCTCGGTCCCTCTACGCTATATCATAGTCTAGCGTGTCATATCTCTTCTTGCTGTTCCCGACATAGACACTTGTAAATATTCAATGGCGTTTCACAGAACAAGATCTCTCTCGCCACTGCTGTCACCATCTGCGAGAGAGGGAAAGAGTAGACGGATGGAAAAAGGGCAGATTTCACCACCCCCGCCGCCACCACCTCTTTCACTGACACACAAGCTTAGACACCAGACCGTCAAGGCACGCCGCAATGTGTCCCTTTGTTCGCGCGGGAGTAATCAAAGCTTCTGTCCATCAGTTCAATATGACAATAGTGATCAACTACTGCCCTGAGTGGTCTTTTGTATTGGTTTGTTTTGTGGAGGTAGCACAAACCAACATCAACAACTGAAAAACGCCTCTTTGCTTTTTCACACTCATCACCTCTGTTTCTTATTTTTATGCTGACCCTCTGACCGACCCTGTCATCTGAACTTCTGCTTCCTGCCATAAATGCTTACTATGCTCCCCTGCTGCAGACGAGCGTTGCAACACATTTCACATGTAGATCTGCAAAAAAATATTCAAAAGTATGACAGCACTGCCAAGCACTGTGATAGTGATGTTACTGAGAGCAGCCAGAGGAGACATATATTTTCACCTGTACTGGGATCAAGTGTTTATTTCAGTGCATATAGACATACATTACTTTAGAATGTCCTTTAATTACAAAATGATTCAGTTCTTTTTGGTATAACACTCCCATACTCATGGTCTGTATGGAGAAGTGACCTTGTACACCAGGACACTGGGGCATCACCAGGTAAATAGCTGGCACTGGATAAGAGGCACATCACATGGTCTAGCTGCCATTGCCCTGACTGTCTATCGCCAGCCTGCTGCCACTGTTATTACTCAACACCATCTGTACAACATGGTAACCAATCTCTCAGCTATTATCTAGCAGTGAACAATGGAAGCCCTTACAAATGGGGGTCTTGGCATTATAGGGAGCAGCTGGACAGATGTCGCTCTGTGTTTCTGCTGAGCCTGTTGGTATGCAGTGTCCTCCACAGGCTGCAGTCTGTCACATTAACGGCTAAACACGGGAAGGTGAGCGCTAAGAGAACTCTGGGAAATGCATGTTATACATATATACACGTACACTGATATGGCCTCCTGTTGTGCATTGACCTGCCCGGCGATGGTGTACATCTTTAGTTCATTACACACTTACAGATTATTGCCAAATGTAAATCTATAGTGTTGTGCGTTATATCATGTGGAAGATTACATATTGGGAATGATGCGGGAACATTGAGGCTAGGCATGGTATTTTATGAGCAAAAAATAAATACATTCAAAAACAGTTGCCAACTTAGAAAAGTTACCTGTTTTATTTAATTCAAATTATTTTAATCAAAATATTAAAATACAGGTCAGGTCTAATTTGAATGTCAATATTAAGCTTGAAAGGACACTCCTGTATTAAATATTATACCTATATAAAGTCTAAGCCTTAGAAATAACACATTAAAGATGACGCGTTATGCTTTTTCTGAAATTTCTTTCCTTTATATAAGGTGGGGTGACTGTGGCTCAGGAGGTAGACCAGGCCAGAAATTAATCGTGAAGGTTGGTAGTTTGATTCCCTGCTCCCATGCATGCCAAAGGCAATGTGAGTTGAGTGTGTGTGCAAATGGGTGAATGAGACATAAAGAAAGCACTTTTAATGCTCAAATTGAGTAGAAACTTGCTATACAAGAACCAGTCCATTTACCAATGTTACAGTGGTACATGCTCACATTAAACATGGTCAAAATTTTATTAATGACACTGAATGTGTAAGCAAGATAGAGGTGGGCAGATCGATTCAAATATTGATAGTATCAATACCAATGCTAATATTGCTAGTATCGGCTCGATACTACGAGATGATAGGATTGATGCTTTGTTTCTATCGTCTAAGTTAGCTGCCTTTATAGGTTAAAGTAGTAGTACTTGTACTGGTATCAACATCAGCAAATCAGAAGAATGATGGCTTAAAAGAAAGGAGCTAAGAAATGGCTCTTTCAGACAAAGGATGAACTGGAGGTTTACACCAAACATCGTGCAAAATAAAATAAGGATTGTTTTCAACTGCAATCCAAGAATAAAAATATAAAACTTTAAAGTGATCATATTTAGCTGATTATCTGAAAATAAGCCTGCTGTCAGTACCCCTGCTTTATTCTGTCTTTCAAGACTGCAGTCTTTGTATTGTCCTAGTGCAGGGGTGTCAAACTCAAATACACAGTGGGCCAAAATTCAAAACTGGAACAAAGTCGCGGGCTAACGTTAATATTTATTGAAATATATTTATTCCTCCAGATATAAGAATGAATCTTTTCTTATGGACTAAAACACGTTTTGCTGAAAAACTGAATATGGAACAAGCAAAGCTTAATACTAAACGATATATATATTAGCTGTATAATACCAGTAGGCCAGCTCTGATAGTAATTTGGTATGGCTTCGCGGGCCAGAGTTTGACACCTATGTCCTAGTGTAAAATGGCTCTCCCTGTGTATGTATTTCGTATTAGTTAACCTTTATTTTAACACTGACATGACTCACAGATTAAACTAATCAGCACCTCTCATGCTCACTTCCCATCTGTCTTGGCTGCTGTATGTGTATTTATGCATATCTCAGCATTTTATGAACCATGCTTGTGTTCAGACAGTCCCAAGAAACACAAAAAAATAATTTGCTAACCACTTTGTCCTCCTGTTGCAATTCCATGAGAGCAGGAATGCAGCAGAAAGAAATAAAGAGGGGAGACAAATTAGAGGGGAGAGGGGGCAGGAAAGATGGGGAAGAGAGAGAGATTGTGAGTGGCATTAGTAGGTCCTCGTAGCACTGTCACATACTCAATCAGCACATTTTTGAACGGCATCAAATAAAAACACACATTTAAAAGGCCTAAAAGCTTTAGCATAGTCTTGTACAGTGGTTAGCTGGGCATCGAAGTGCCACATTATACGAGAGCAGTCATCGGGCTCCTCTATGAGATAAGAAAAAGGAGGGACAGCTCCCTCGAGTGGTCAAATGGAAGAACTGTACGTTAACGTGTAAACTTCTATAGCTGTGAATGAACACATCAGAGAAAGAAGAATTAGAAACGAAGGCATGTGACTGGAGTACACGATCATGATCTGAAAAACATTAGTTGCCATTAGAGACACTGCTGGCTCAATGGCCGTGACTATGATTTTACAGCAAACTTTCATAACCTTGTATTAAATACAAACATATGAAAAACAAAACAAAAAACCCCAAATTGCCTGGGTGGGGCATCAGCACATGTGTGAGTGTGTGTCCTTATAAATACCAACACGGCATTACCTTATTTGACCGCAGAGACACTCGTCCTCCGCACCGAGCACAGAATTTCGTTTGGCAATATGAACAGAGGTGGCCACAGCCATCGGCAAACTTGGTTTTGTGGCAGATCCCGCAGGTTGGGGCTTCGCTCTTCTGGTCCTGGCCCTGCTTTGTCTCCTCCCCCATCTTCTTAACCTGGTCCTTATATGACTCAAACTGCTGGTGCAATTTTCTGCAAGCAAATGGGAAGGGCAGAGGTTAATACAAAAAAAAAGGAGATACGGATTGGTGACCCATTAAAAAATTGAACATCGGTATATCATTGATTTTTTTTTTTACTCATACAGCCTTTTTTTTGTACTCCAGAAGTGCTATGTCTTATTCAGGATGAGTGGCAAAAATGCTACAAACAAACTATTATTATTATTAGTCTGAATGATCAATCTTGACATAGAGTATACATAACAAAGGCTGTAAGTATTGCACTGTTAGAGTGTCCAGTGCACACTTGTGGCAGTGTGGGAGACTCGTTTCACACTGGAATTATCCTTGTTGGATGACACATGGCTTGAGTCCTTTTCTCCAAATCACACTTCCACAAAAAGCTTCTGCTGTCAGCTGACTAAGTGATATAACCTCAGACGTATGCAGTGTGTTAGATTTTGAAAGGAAAAGCAGACGCCATGACCTCAGTAGCTTCAAAGCTGAGCTCCTCCTTTGATATCGCGCTTCGCCTAAAACACGGTGGGGGTGGGTATCAAATTTGCTTTGCAACTTTAAGAACATCACTTAATTCCACTTTCTCAGGTTCCATTGCGTTTAATGAATCATTTGCACCTGTGTTTCTATATCAGGACAGTTGTAAGGTGAGACCGAGCACACCTCGGAGCCATACTGTTAGATAATCATCTTCCAGATACACACAGTTATTACTGCTCTGGTGTATTATGCCCAGGCAATCATTTGTCATTGCTACTGCCTCTATTGTGTTACTCCTTGTGTCCTATAGATGGCCTCCTACTGGTACATTACATCTGATCTTATACAGTGGCCGCTTAACTCCTAACAAGTCCTCAGAGGCTCCTAAAAAAGCACGGGCTCTTCACATGCATTTTGTATGACACATGTCAATTGAGCGTCTCCTTGGAAACTAAACACTGGGCTGACTTCATAATATGGCGATTAGAATTGGTTTCGGCCCACATATCCCCTGCAACATTCATTAGCGCTTGTGAATTATTGAGCAGAGCTATCCTTTTACCACATACAGCTCTGCATTTGAGATAAACGTGTTTCCTTTGCTCACAACTAGACCTTTAGAGCCCAAACGTAAGGTCCACACACGCCACTTCGAGTCTATGTGTGGGTGTGTGGTAATGTGCACAAGTAACTGTGCCATCTGAACATTAGATCGAGTGCCACAGGCATGCCCCACGTTGTACCCACTGAGGGATTAAAGGGCTAATTGTGTCAGAGCCTTTTGTGTTTACCAGCAGAGATTAGTGTGTACCCTTGTTTAACAGATCCCACCAAATCTCATTTACTGACAGAGGGGCTGATAACAGATTGATCAAGAATATGATACAAGAGGTAAAGACTCGTCTCCCAGGATAAAGGAAATAAGAGTACAAACAATCATGTTTTTTCTCACTTATCTCCCCTTACAGTCAAGCATTTAGAGAGATATGCGCTTGATCCTGAACCACTACGTGGCCTAGACAAGGTCACTTACACAAACCACTTCTAACAGTCACTCAAACCTTTTTGGTGGGACAAGAGTTGCTGATGCAAATCTGTGCACTAAAACAGATAACACATAGCAAGAATAACCTATTTAAGCAGGGTAAAGTGTATACTGCATACAAAGTCAAGGTCATAAAGAGTAATGCAACTTTCATAAGTTTGCGTCTCTACACCAGTACAGTGAAGACATTTAGCTTTAAACCAAGAGTTATCCAAAATATAGCATTATCTGTTATGACTTACAGTTGTTTAATGACCTGTTTCATTGCCAGTTGTGCAATCGTGTTCAGGGCAGATTAAGGAGAGTAAAGTTCTGGAGTGAGTTTTAAGTGTTGTTGTTCAGGGGAGCTCTCAGTATGTGGTCCAAAGATGCGGCAATTCAACTGAACAAGGTCACTGTAAGGTGTAAAAAACAAGCAGTCCTAGGAGAGGCCAGGTCAGCATTCTGGAACGTTCCTTGGAAACAAGGAATGGACTGAGGAGACTAAGTAACATCAAAAAACAAGATAAGTTAAGAGCGATTAAAATTTATGTGATAGCCAATACAAAGAGTCTGTAACCTGCTGTGAGCCCAACTGAGCATGTGTTGTATTTACTTAACTAAAGTCAAACTAGCAGTAACTGATGGTGACTGTAAAACAGACTTCAGAGTCCATCAGCAAATGACTTGCATCCAAGTATTAAAGATATGTTAGATGGTAGTAATTATATTTGTCAAATAACTTTGAACCTTTAAAAACTGGAATCACTATGTCTAGACTTGGCGGTAACTAACAACTTGTAAATGCAATATTATGATTCCTTAAATCAAAGCTGAAAGTCAATACTAAGTTATCTACTTAGAAGTTGATAACTTTAGTCAAAATCAAATACAGTGGTGTAGAGGGGAAAAATTAGGAGTGTACTGTCAGTGTCCAAATGCATCTTGCTGTATAAAGGAAATATCCCAAAAGTAAAGAGACAACTATCCCAGACTAATAAAATGCAGGAAATAAGTTACAGAGTAAAACAGAATAAATGTCCAGTCAGAGTAGAATCTCATGGCAGCCAACAGCTGGTACACAGTACCCATTCTTGCTTATCCAGTCAGACTCGGTCAAATATAGGTGATGCTGCTGACGAGTAATCATACGCTACTCATTGTCCCATCCCAAGCTAGCGTATCGGAGCTCTCTTACCTCTCTGCCACACCAGAGCACCTATAAGCGGCCCGTAACACGAAACTCTCGCTTGGACGTATGACAGAGTCTGCATATCAACACCAAGCCTGAGCTACAAGCTCTCTACAGGCCTTGGGATTCCTCCTTTGTCACACACCACTGGAGCTGAACTTCCTGGTGTCTTTATTATGCCATGCTGACCCTAAAACATCAGCAGTGAGTCTGTTAATTGATTTATTGATTACTGATTAATTGATTGATTTCTACAAGATGAAGCAACTTACTGGGTGCAAATCAGATTGTCCAAATATCACAATTCTGTCTTGAGTTTGACTTTAAACTCTAGTTTAATTGATTTATTGGCAGAAGAAGAATTGAGCTGACAAGTCTGCAGTGTCAGATTTTCACAAACTTTGTTACAGCTAAATAATCTAGACAGCAGGCCCACTGCGTGCAGCATTCATTTTTCCCTCTGCTTTGGTTTGTTTTTTATTCATTTCAATAGCATGCTTGATACTCTGGTATGCAAGCTAATTGCACACAGCAATGTTTATCACATTGTTGTGTGGTTGCTGCTTCTGACAGTAAGTCTTATAAGAACCCATGGTTTTTCCTCCTCATTTTTTTCTAATCAATAAAGACATACCAGAAATGGTAGAAAACATTTCTTGAACACAAACATTGTCTTGCTGGAAAGTTTAAAAATGACGTCCAGCCAATGTTGAAGAAGTACTTTGAGCCGTCATCGCGGTAACATCTGCCACGTCAGTTCAGCTTTCATTTGGGAACTTATTTGACCGTCAACAAAAAAACGTCAGCTGATGGTTATTCAACATTAAAATGTTTGTTGGGAGCACTACCACCACATCATATAAAGTAGCAAAGCTTTGTTCAAGCTAAAACAAGCAAAATGCTCCAGAAGGCACACAGATTATATTTTTGCTGTGTATCAGTATATTATATTACGAATATTATTTCTTGCACACTTACACTCATTGATTTAAGTGCAAAACTGTGATTATAGTGGCCTTGGTGTCATACTTAATAAGCTGAGACAGTGTGGAAGGACGTAGAGATCTACACTCCGTGGTTGCTGTCTTGGTCGCAAAGAAAAGGTAAAGTCATCAAAGACTTTTCAGCCATCAGGAGGAGGATCCATTAGCAAGGTAATGCTAGCTAGCAGCAGTTAACACCATCATATTTTTTACAGGCAGTGAAGTCACATTTGTCGGGATGTTTGGTGGTTACGTTTTCTACAAATGTTATCTTCATTTATTATCACCTTCATAGAAGAAATTAACATGAGTGCTGAGAATCTCAATAGTTTGCAAATGTTCACATGCAAATGCACTAGCTAGCATGACAATAGTGATAAACAGTGTTGGGGAGTAACGGAATACATGTACCGCCGTTACGTATTTAAAATACAAAATATGAGTAACTGTATTTCGTTACAGTTACCGTTTAAAAAGGTGGTATTTAGAATACAGTTACTTTGTTGAAATAAATGGATTACACGGCGGTACTTCCCTGTTTCATATTGTGGCGGGTCAGGACTGTTTGGGTTTTGTTTGACAGCTACGTTCTGTTGTTCCAGGCGGCAGCGTTACGGTTGCCATGGTTACAGGGTGACGCCCTCTCTGCGTGTTTCCTGGGTGAGACAGGCCTTTTTGTTGTTGTTGTTGTGCTAAGCTAATAGGCAGAGTGCTACCGGTATAGCTCTAAAGAATGTAGCATCATAGGCAGTGTAATCCGTGCTGCAGGGAGAATGGACTGCCATACACGTTATGTGTCTGTGAGCGAGGGAGGGAGAAAAGGGAAAAGTACTAGCTGTCATCAAGCAAAAACGGGAGCTGGAAGCATGTAAATATAATAATAACCACTGCAGCCAAGAAGAGTGCCCGACGAGCCCAGTTGTAAGTACGCTATTAAGACTCGACTGTACACTGTGTTCCTGTTTTCCTCCAAAAACAATAAGTTCCCCTCTCTGTCTCTCGCTAGCAAAGTTGACCCAGACAACAAAGTAAAGCTAGTTTTCGGCTACTAGCCGTATTAGCCAGAGGTCCCTTTACTACGGTTCGGAGCCGCGGACCTTCAGTAACAGTAATAAATCACAGCAATAGTACATTCATGTAGTTGTAAACAGCATGATAATATATTAAGTAATCCAAAGTATTCAGAATACGTTACTCTCATTGAGTAACGTAACGGAATACGTTACAGAATACATTTTGAGACATGTATTCTGTATTCTGTAATGGAATACATTTTAAAAGTAACCTTCCCAACACTGGTGATAAACAATTCAAAAGATTTCAACTGAGTACACCATATGTCCCTGTACCCTATTGAAATTCAGACAAATTAGTAATAAGTCTGAATTCTACAATGTTAAACAATCTTAGACACGGAGCAACTATCTCAACCTCCCAACTTTGACCGTATCGTAGTTTGGTGGAGCTAGCAGCTGTGAAACTGGTTTCCTGTTCTATATTCTATTCCTCATTAAAACAAATCAAGCCAGCTAAAATGTTTATCTATGTGGTTGTTAATGAAAGATTCAATTTTAACAGGAATTTAATAAGTGATGGGTTTTGGTAGGGAAAGATGTAATCATTATTATAAAAAGAACCTTAAAGTAAACAATGATTTATACAGGATTTGGTATTAGAGTTCTGATCAAAGATTAAGAATACACCGACATATATTATATGACTAATTCCGCTCTCTGTCTTCTTGATCAGTGACCTGTTACAGCCAATAAATATGTCATTTATTAAAGTTAAATTCATTGTGGCACAACACTTCCACAGCACCCCTCGCCTATGTGCTTAAACCAGCAAAGTGAGAAATTTCTAATCATTGTCTCACATCAACCAATGGCCAAACAAGCTGTGAATCCAGCTGCTCGGTTCACCCACCACTATATGTCGGTTCCTGCTGGGAGAAGATCAAAAAGGGGTCTGTACTTTTACTTACGCATTTTGCTCTGGCTCCTTGTCATTTGGGGACTTTTGCTGGGGCTGAAGAACGTTATTTACCAGCTCAGTGATCCCACTAAAGGGAAACCACCTGTTCAAATAAGCAAAGTGTGACTGGAACATCACAATGAGTCATCATGTGAGAAAACAATCTGTTCAGAAAGGGGGCTTTTAGGAAGCAGGCTGGTTCTTAAGTAGTGGGAAAATAGCAGGGACATTCACTATAACCAGAGCAGAGAGAGGAGGAGGAGGCCGGGACACGGGCAGAGCAGCGATTAGTGGAACACTGACAACCAGACACAGTGTCAGAAATACAGAGAGAAAGATAGAGAAGGAAAGATGATTCAGACAGACCTATATTTGAGGGAAGGACAGAAAAGCAGGAAAGCTCTGCAGCCAATGGAAATGAGAGCTGCAGTAAATGTCACTTATAGCAGCTTTTTGGTGCAGTGGTGGTCAGGTTGTCAGACTGGTTAGCCCTGCAGGTAGATCTAATCACAATGCAGCTATAGTACAGAATAGCAGGACAGGCGGCTCTACTCCACACTAGCAGTTGAACTACTAGACTACCCAGCCAACCAGAGTGCAGATGATACACTGAATGAAGATGAACAGCCAGTTAGATATCAGGAACAAGGGAAAGATTCTGGGGACCTAGCTGCAAAAAAGCTGGAAGAAAGGAGAAGCCGATGTCATTGATGTCATGGAAGTCAGCTGTTTAGTGCACAGCACAAAATTCAACGACCTGATTCACTCATTGAGAAATTATTCATTAAAACGGGCCACTCTTTTCCAAGACATTAATGACTTTTTTTTATTAAACTCCCAGACGAAGAGGAGAAAGCCACATGAAGCACGCAGCATCGACTGACAGGAAGAAGTGTCAAAGCCTAGAGCACACTGGGTAATGCAGTTTACTTACTGTGCCGGCTGAGGCTTTGGTTCTTCTTTGATCCTAAAACATAAAAAAATAAAAAGTGTGCGCAGCTCAGTGCATATCAAACAGAAAGAGATGAGGAAAACAATAAAAGATGGGGGGAAAATAAACAATGAGGATGTCATTAAAGATGGGTGTGACATAAATAATTATCCAGCTCTACCAAGAACAATATTTAAAAAATATATTACAGATGAGGATTTAATGAAAACAACAATTTAGCTGTGAAAATGGTAATAAAGTAAACAAGAAAAATCACAGGAAGATTTTAAAAATGACGTAATGTAAATAAGTGACGCAGATAACACTTAAATTAAAAATGACCGCTTCATGTGAGTAACACCCTCTTTCATACTGAATCTTCTGCCGTGGACAAACATTCAATTTGATGCTGTGGCTATCTCAAATCCAAATCCGCCTCCCTATTGCACAAAAAGCTTCACTAAGGTGGATCTATAAGTAATAAGACCCCCACCATCGTCAACAGCATCAGCTCATCAATTTCCAGAAACACTGGAAAACATCAACAAACACAAGCTAAAAGTAACCACCAGGGAGAGCGGTCCAGCTGTGTGACACTTGAGCACTGGCTTCAATTACTTGCTGACCAGCACTGTGAGGCAAGGTTGGAAGTAGTAACTAATTCTGTGTAAACATTAGCTACACAAGTCATCAGCGAGGTTTAACCTAACTACACTGAAAGTTCACAAGGTGTATTTTGTGGTCTGAAAATCTATAACTCTACAAGATTCAATGGGGAAAAATAACTCATATGGTGTCACAGTATGAGTATTGATATTATTAGAACAAGAGAAACACCCTTCAACCACATTATGAGTGTTGATGTTGCAGCTCTCCTGATGCCAACATGTGTTTGGAATCCAACGAAAACATAACAACCAGCTGATTCGAGCAGAGCTAGGCAGTAGATTTAATCATCCATAACTGTAGTGACATTAAAAGAGAAAAATCGGCCAGTATGTCAGATTTTTAAATTGCCCAATATTGCTATCGGTATCGTTCTTAAAAATTCTGCTGTCCACATATTGAAATATCCTGAACTATTGAACCCTAAATTGCCGCTGATGCAGCCACTGAAGTGTGTGTCTGATAGTGTCAAGGAGTGCAGTGTGGCAGGCAGGAGTAGGACCCAAAATGCAGGCGCTCAGACTCAAGGTGTTAACTCAAAGTCACAGCTTTATTGGTTGGCAGGGAAAAACATACAAACTAAACTAGGAAACAACAAACTAAAACTCACAGGGAGCTCCACACAGCAAGAGGGACGACGCAACACTGACTCAGAGAAACACAGGGTTTAAATACACTGGGAAGTAACGAGGGGAACGAGTCACAGAAGGAGGGCACAGCTGGGAGAAATCAGGACTGACGAGACAAGGAAAGCAGGACGCATTCACATAAGACACAGACCTTCAAAGTAAAACAGGAAGTATGACATAGAGACGCGAACTTGACATGGTGGAGACAGCAACTAAGAAACACAGAGACAAACCATAAGGTAGAGGACTCTAAGAACCGAAAGACACAGAGGGAAACTCAAACATGCAGACACAGACTTACTCAGAACAGAGGGTACACAGAGAAACATGAAGGGCAAGGGATCGAAACTGGAAACCATAGAATAACTCACACAAGTACAATAATACAAAAATCCTAAAGAACTAAACATGCTGGGTCATGGGACCCAGGACCCTGACAGATAGAACTTTATATGTAGTAGTGCATTAACCATGTAACACAGTTATTATGTTATTTTCTTATTTCCCAACTTCGGGATAAATAACATATAGCTTCGCAACTTCCAGAAAGTTCTTCACTGGAACTACAATATATAAAAGACATAGTCTCAGTGCAAAAAGTTTACAGCGTGTTCTCTGGATTTTCTAGAGTAATTGCAGATTTAACTGCTATGAGCACGCACCAACAAAATTCAATTTACCTTGCACTGATGTAGTGGAAGAAATCCTCTTATAACTAAGAAAATAAAACCAAACCGTTGCAGAATGCTGCGGGAGGGATTTGATTTGTTTTTGGTGTATTCAGCCTTGAAAATAAATTATAAAATGTAGCAGCTTATAATACATGTTTGTGTGGAGCTTTGAAGAAGTCAGCTAGGGGACAAACTGCTGCCATGTCAGCTGATAATTCTAATGAGGTATTTATCAGGCATACAGCTTGCGTTGGTAAAACTGATACATAGAAATGATCATTTAAATAACTTACTATCAGAACAACTGTACATAAAGTACAGTATATACACTTACTTTGTTGATTAGGCCTGTTTAGCCGAAGCAACTGTCTAATGAGTCCATCACGGTGTAGGAACTCACTGCATTTAAATATGTAGACAGGAAGAACTGCTGAAGTTCAAACTAAAGAAAGTCGAATTAAGTGACTTGGAATTGGCATTGCTGTTGGTGGCAGATGGGCAGAATTTGAGGATTTGCTGGGAAGCAGAAGCTTTTCTAGGGTTTACAAGGAATCAAATGCAGCATTCGACATGAAAATGCCTCACTGATGAGGGAGAACAATGGTCAGCGTGGTTCAAACACAGATAGAAAGGCAGCTCTAACTTCAAGTATTACAACCAAGGCATGAACAACAGCATCTGGAAAACTTTGGGCACATCAAAATTATTGTAAAAACGCTGAATCGTTTTGGCTCGGTCTGCTATATATTCAATAGCATATTCAGTAGTAGTATATAATACATCGTGCTTTTGCAGGTGGTTACAGTTTAACCAGAGCGTCTTGTAAATAAGGGTGGGTATGCGTAGTTTCTTGAACATGACAATATGCATGGCCTCAACAATAACGATCTGAATCCAGCAGAGCAACTTTTGGAAGTGGTGCAAGTGGAGATCATGTAATGAAGGTGCTGCCCAAAAATCTGCCAGTATCAATATCATGCCAATCTATTCTGAAGGGGTGCAACTCAATACTAGCATCCATCAGGGCATTCATTTTCTTATCCAACAGGGTCATGGGGGGAGGCTGGAGCCCATCCCAGCTGTCACGGGAAGAGAGGCGGGGTATGCCCTGAACATGTTGTTAGTTTACTATAAGACCGGTAACATTGAGACAAAGAACTGTTCACTCTTTCATCCAAACTCACAGCCAATTTAGAATTGCCAATTAACCTAACGAGCATGTCATGTTTAAACAATGCAGATTCAATATCAACTTCTTTCCATTACTGAAATCAAAGCAAGAAGCCAGTGCTTTTTTTTGTCCTGGAGCATATAACATACATACCCGATCCCTCTAATGACCACAGGAGCTCAAAAACAGGACAAATATAGTTGTAACAGCTTGCATACGCAGCATCCCTTAACACGCATTCTCTTCAAATGACGCACATCTCATATAGTGATATCTCTAGAAGTTCAAAATACGTGCAACCAGGACAAAACACCAAATTTACACCGACACAGACACAAACAGCAAGCACCGTGTGACTGTCTTGTGTCTGTACACCATCTATCAGTGGCGCTGCAAGCTCAGCTGCTGTCGCCTGGTTTTGGAGCAAATGTCACTTAAAGCAAAACACAGACATACTGCAGCTGAGAATCACACACCAGACCTCCGCACACCTGATCGCCGCTTATTCTAGTGAGCTGCCGGCTTTATATAGCCGTGTGAAATGGAATGTGTTAATTGGATTTTGTCTGATTCTGACCATCACAGTAGCTAATTTGTTGTGTGTGACTGGTCTGATTCTTACATGCAGTGCTGCAAATAATGATTAGTTTCATTACTGGTTCACCTATTTTTTTTTTTTAATTAATTGCTAATAAAATGACCAGGACCTAAGGCAATATGCCCATATAACTATTTTTGTCCAAATCCCAAAAACATTTAGATTTCATGCATCCAGTTTTGTCTGCTTCATCCCATCATCCCAACTGTCATAGGGCAAGAGGCAAGTTGCCCAGGTATTAGTCGCCAGTCCATTGCAGGGCTAGCACATAGACATGAGCATTCATGCTCTCACCTACGGCCAATTTAGATTCACCACTTAACCTAACATGCATGTCTTTGGACAGTGGCAGAAAGCCAGAATAACTGGGGAGAGCATGCAAGCCCTACGCAGATGCTGGCTAGTGGATTCAAACAAATCTTCTTGTTTTAAAGCAAGGCTGCCCACCTTCAAGTTTAACGTGTTAAATAACCTCTGAAACAGTCCCAACTAAAAATAGTAGCCGTACCCCTTACTTTACCCCTTATTAGTGGCAGCCCATAGAAGCCTAGTAATGACACATTAAGCCTGTTAAGCCATATTTGAGAATACCCCATCATTTTAACATCCCATACTTCACATACAAACTCAAACTGCCAAAAAGATGCTGAGGCTAAAGCAGAGTCACACAGAGCATCAGAACGGAGCACTGAAGCCTCACAACAGTCTGGTTTAGCGAGAGGTAGAGCACAGCAAAAGTGAGAGATCTGTCCATCTGATCTGTGTCGGACGGGTGAGAGAACACACGAGAAAAGATATAGTCCTGTGTACCCATCAGTCTCGCTGCTCTGTTTTCCGATGAGCCAGTCCATATTTATCCTCTCGCTGTGTTCTCCCGATGACCTGCAGCGCCGTTCCTTATTGATCCCATCAGCACCGTCTCTGTGGTCGCATTACAAGCCTCATATTTATCTGATCGAGCCTGCTGCCTGCCTGCCTGCCTGGACAGCTGCCGGGCGCTGTGTGTGTGTGTGTGTGTGTGTGTGTGTGTGAGAGAGAGAGAGAGAGAGAGCAAGGAGAGAGAGCGCATCCGACTATGCATTTATGCACACCGTATCAACATGTGTGCGTGTGTGTGTGAGTGAGTGCTCTGTGTATTATTTGACATGGGGCAGTGAAATGACTGAGTGTAAAATGTCACAAGTGACGTATTCGGGATCCTGGCTGCTGCGGAGGCCTCCAGGCCAGATGCAGTCTCCTGTTTTCTGTCTGTTTAACCTGCTCTCTGCAATCACATGAGACCATCGCAAGACATAAAAGACAGATGAAAGACACAAATGGTACAGAGTTTAGAGCAAGTTTGTGCGGGAGTTTTAAAAAGTCACATCCTGCTGTTATCTTTACTCTTATTTGCTCCTGGATTTCAGTTTCCGCTTTTTCTCAGTGGCTTTGAGTCACAATGACTGATGCTGCACTGCTCTCTAGTGGACAGATGTGCTGCATAAGCTTCTAAGAGATAACTTCCTGGGATTTTATTAGAGCACAATCATCTTATTTTCATACCATGTGGACTTAACTGCTGTGTTAGAAAACAGCAACACATAGAACTAGCAGCCATCCACAGAGGTGCTGGATCCCTGTCTAGTTACAAATTACTGAATGTGTATTCAGATTGAGGATGGGGCAGTGCCCATCTTGCCCGATGCTCCCAGATCGTTAATCTTAAAATGCCAAAACCACTGCAGCGAGTGTGGATGTGACCAATGATGGACTCTAACAGAGTACATTTACTCTAGTGCTTTACTGAATTGCAGTCTGAATGTATATGAACTTTAAGATTTCTTGTTTTACTGCTTTCTGCTTCTACTTTTTTTTAAATTTTTACTTTTTCAGCATATTTTACCATTCTTTATTATTAAATAAAAAGCTGCCTGGCAGTATATAATACACACATTAATCTCTCAGTAATTCTGATTCAAAAATGTAACATATATGACTCAGAAAGGGGCCATTGTGTCTTTCATTTTAAATATGTTTTGATGCTAAAACTTTTACTTAGGCAAAGCATTGAAATGATTCTTTCAGAAAACACCTAAAACTTTTCAGGCTCTGCAGTGTCACTTTTCATCTATATTACATCACAGGGCTGCACAGCGCAGAAACTGTTTTCTGCACTCTGCACTTGGTCTCCTCCGTGCCACAACACTTTCAAAGATCTTGTAAACACCCTTCAATGAAGGCCAGACAATCAGCTGAAGGAGTTAGCTCTGAAACAATTACAGCCTGACCAGTGGAGTACTGATATTTTTGTGTTTATTTCGTGCTTCCAATAGTGTAGTGGTTAACAGATTTACTTGGCAAGCAAAAGGTTGATTATTTAATTCCAGCTGGAACACAAATCTCCTTTATGTCTGGAAAGGCATCCGTGTGTCAAGGGAGCAGCTGAAAGTAGCTTTACTGACATTTGGTGAAATTATGACATATCAGATGATATTTGTTTCCTTTCAGATACAGGAAACATGGGATTTCTCCAACATTTTTTATGTGTAGCTCTTTATTTACTTGTTTACGCCCAATTTCACTCGATCAGTTTTTATGCTTGTGGCATCCCAAACACGGAAGTTCAAAAACGCCCTCTTGTGGACAAAGTATGCAACATCAATACATGTAATGTAGATATATCCACAAACAGCAAATAAATGTGTCAGGCTCTAGAAACAATTAGCTGATTATTATTATTATTATTATTATTATTATTATTATTATTATTATTTTGTCTTTTAGCTCATTTTTTTGTTTATTGAATCACTGCAAAATAAATGTATTTTTATGTCTTGGACAAAAATAATAATGTATTGGCTCTGTGAGGCCATTCAAAAATATTACCAAAGATGATAACTACTACAGACCTACTGAAGCCAAACAAATAGATTCTCTTTGAATTTTATAAGTACGCTTGAAAGACGTTTTCATTTCATTGTGTAGCTGATGAGTTTGGACTTGTTGCTGTGAATTACTTTTATGTTTTAAAAAAGAGATCTATACAGGAAATGATGAACACACTTTTAACACCAGCCAAGAAAAAGTAGGCTGCATCAGCTTCATTCTAAATCTGACTCATAGGGAGGTGAGATCCTTGAGAGATCTGGGTTGATGCATCTCTGATATACCAGAGAGAGGAGTCACATGCATAACTAGACCTCGACTTAAACAGTGCAATCTTCAAACTGCTGCTTCTGTGTCGCAGCTGTGTTAAGACAAAATTACTGATACGACGGCTGCGCAACAAGCCCTGAATCAGCGCTGGACAATGCAGTAACAACTTGCACCACAGCAGGTTCACCAACAGCTAATGTGCATGCAACAAAGAAACAGAAACCAGGAAACAAGCAGGATGGCACACTATTTAACTAACCTTAATCGATATTTTCACACAGCCCAGTCTAAGTTGCCATGAGAAAGTATTTTTAAAAAACAAGGAAACAAGACCAGTAGAAGCATAGTGTACAATTCACTGATTCTAAATAAGCTGCAGCCAGTGTTGGGAAGGTTACTTTTAAAATGTATTCCATTACAGAATACAGAATACATGTCTCAAAATGTATTCTGTAACGTATTCCGTTACGTTACTCAATGAGAGTAACGTATTCTGAATACTTTGGATTACTTAATATATTATCATGCTGTTTACAACTACATGAATGTACTATTGCTGTGATTTATTACTGTTACTGAAGGTCCGCGGCTCCGAACCGTAGTAAAGGGACCTCTGGCTAATACGGCTAGTAGCCGAAAACTAGCTTTACTTTGTTGTCTGGGTCAACTTTGCTAGCGAGAGACAGAGAGGGGAACTTATTGTTTTTGGAGGAAAACAGGAACACAGTGTACAGTCGAGTCTTAATAGCGTACTTACAACTGGGCTCGTCGGGCACTCTTCTTGGCTGCAGTGGTTATTATAGTGGTTATTATTATATTTACATGCTTCCAGCTCCCGTTTTGCTTGATGACAGCTAGTACTTTTCCCTTTTCTCCCTCCCTCGCTCACAGACACATAACGTGTATGGCAGTCCATTCTCCCTGCAGCACGGATTACACTGCCTATGATGCTACATTCTTTAGAGCTATACCGGTAGCACTCTGCCTATTAGCTTAGCACAACAACAACAACAAAAAGGCCTCTCTCACCCAGGAAACACGCAGAGAGAGGGCGTCACCCTGTAACCATGGCAACCGTAACGCTGCCGCCTGGAACAACAGAACGTAGCTGTCAAACAAAACCCAAACAGTCCTGACCCGCCACAATATGAAACAGGGAAGTACCGCCGTGTAATCCATTTATTTCAACAAAGTAACTGTATTCTAAATACCACCTTTTTAAACGGTAACTGTAACGAAATACAGTTATTCATATTTTGTATTTTAAATACGTAACGGCGGTACATGTATTCCGTTACTCCCCAACACTGGCTGCAACTCACAGCACATGTCGTGCAGTTTTAGAAGATAACTCTCAGTTGACTTTCTTTGAGTAGAAACTCAGTTACATATTGACAGAACAGCAGCAGAGCAGCAGGGTTATGATGAGGTGTACTGGGCAGTGTCCTCCTCAGGGACAGACTGACAGGGCCGAGATTACCACAAGCAGAACACAACAAGCCTGCTCATCACTAAATATCTATTGCAGATCGTGACAAAAGCACCTCTACTGTGCGTTTAGATCCACATGCATCAGCACGTTCACTTGATTGGGATCCTTTGCACTCAGAACTGACTGACTGTGTGTCTGAGAAGATACTCTGCAATGAAATATTACAGATGTCCCCTTAAATGGTTTGAGAACAGAATATTGGCATCCCGCTGTGGGTGACAGATTTTAAGCAGAGGGTCATATAAGGCCTTGGCTACAACACTGGAGCAGAAAATCTGTGATAGAGGATCTCATGGCTAAGCAATGACCCCACAGGCCTTTTGAGTCCACTACAGACTGAGTGATAATTGGATCATAAGGGAGTAATCTGGCTCTGTGAGTAAATACAAACTACATATATCATTAACACATCCCGGTCAGTCAGTCCTGCCAGGAGATGAGGTTAATGTCTGTCTGAAATCACTCACAGGCAACTAACCGTTAGAGAAAACTTTCATCGGAGACTGTGGCCCAGCAGAATTTTACTCTGGGCTTATTTACTGTATGATACAACTTGCCACGTGGTATATGCCAACAGTGTCTATTTAATAATAATCCCTTAAACTTGCCTGCAATTGAGACACAGTAAAGAGTTCATGTGGGGAGCAATAGATGGATTACATTTGTCAAAGTGCTCTGAGTGCTCTAATCTCTAATTAGTCTAATGATCATTTAGCTTTTTTAGACTTTTTGTTAACTCTTAAACAAAACAATAGGAGTTCATAAACAATAAGGCTATCCCCACTACACTAAAAACCCTGAAAAACTGGTGCTTATTCTGTTTCCTTCCTGGCTTCAGGGGTCACTTTAGGGGAAACTACTGTGGCCAACTGCTTATCTGTAGTGGGTGTAGGCTGACAGTCCACTATTTACCTCAGCTGTCAATATTCGGGTTGTCCATGTCTACTCATTTGATGAGTCAGTGACTCTCACTTCTGTCTGATGTCAGCGATACTGAGGTGAGTTGTTGAGGATATCCTGAATTTTTCTATAAGCCCTGCTGTTTTTGCCTCTCTTAGCCTCTCTTAGCTGTTTTTAGCCGCTGTAAGCTGCTGTTATCTGGTGTTAGCGAAACATCTTTAAAGTCTAACATTGTTGGACACAGACACTTAGAGAGTAAACTCTTATACAATGTGAGAATATTATCAAACTCTTCATCAGAGGGAAAGCGTGACTTTTAGGACACTTGCGGCCTAACATTAGCTGGTGTAATATTAGCTTATAACCTGCTGTTGTTGCGTTTAGTTGGTCAGCTGTCCGAAGATGGGAGGGAAACATATCTAATCTGCTGACAACAAGTAATTGTGATAATACTGAGAATAAATAAGCATGTTTATCCACGTTGAAGAGCCCTGACTTCAGTTCAGGAGATGAGGCTTGAGGTGAGAATGAAGAGGATGAGGTGGATGTAAGGGAAGAGAGCACACTGGCGGAGGAGGCAGATGAAGAGGTGGAGGAGAAAGACATATTAAGAAAGACTAAATTATAAGGTGGACTACTTATATGGGCAGTCTCTCGCCACATACATAAAATGTGATTAGGCGAAATGGCGATGTCCATCTCCACTACTGTATTCAACATGGCGGGGCAACATAGCTGGCGCCGCTCCTTCAAACTCTTAATGCACTAAGTTTATGAGAATTCATGCATTTGCTGGAAGATATAATTACACACTAAACACTGTATATTTATGAGTATAACATTCTTTTCTCTGTTAAATCACCTTAAAACAATTACTGTAACTTTAAGACTGTGTTACTGTACTTTCCCCTCTGCTGTACATTACCAAATCTTAAACAAAGAGAGAGAGGGGGCTAAAAATAGCTGCTCATTTAAAGATGGGTGATTAGATCTTGAGACACGTTTTTTTTTTTTTACATTCTACCTCTCCAGTAAATGCCAGGAGAAGGGCTACTTAACACTTTCTCTCCATCTCGTAGAGGATTAGGGGCAGGGGATGAAGTGCTGATAACTTCCTCTGGCACGGGGCACTGGCAAGGCGCGATAGGCAGGGCAGGGGGAACGGCGTGAGGGCAAGCGCCTCGGTGTGGAAGGGGTTGGCCAGCTACCACAGCTGGGCCTTAGAAAGCAAAGATAGGACTGAATCCACGGGGCGCACTCATCAGAATAGGCAATTTAACAGTGCGCAAGCCAGACCTCCTGACCAAGAACTAATATTCAGATTGTCAAACAGGAGTTGGCAACAGCAGGTTTTTTTTCTGAGCAACGGGGAAGTGGCTAATCTGCTGCCAAATATAACTAAAATCCATCTGTTTCCTTAGATTACCTGCCAGGATTCAATTGAGCTGCTCCATATCTCTCTTCCTGAGAGATTTCCAAGTGGCAAAGAGTCAGCTAATCACCCAGCAGCCCACACATTCACAAGTATATTTCTATGCAAAAGCTTACAGGAAGCATATGTACAATATCCATATGTCATTTTAATACAGCAACTTCACCATACAGCGAATCATGTATAAACAGTACGAGAAGCATTTAGTCAGAGGCAGTGACGGACCGTGTTTGTGTTTTTGCACACAGTATATGAGCGTATTTGCTTTAATAATGGGTGTGTGTACAACCGCGTCTTTCACTGTATGTGTACGCTTAGCTGCGTCTCCTGTCAGCCCACTTTATTCATCCTGACAGAGATACATTTCATAATGGCTGTGATCAGCACTTTCTTGGCAGCTGACATTGTCCCTAGCTAACGTCACAACTCCTGTTATATGCGAGGCTCAACAGCTCCACTGGGAATGCTCTAGAACTTTAGCCTCAGCCCCACCGTGGCTGGGTCACCACCCCCCTGCGTTTTAACTCAGTCTCTAGACAAACACAGCTGAAGGCAGCTTCATGCCTTCCTTCGTCCCTTCCCACGTACCATAAACAGTGAAGCATCAAGAACACTTCTCAAGCACCAATGCCGTTTCTCCATCCCCCCGTATTATTTCCAGTCTCATAATCAGCAAAAACCTAGTTTCAGCCTTTTCTCCTCATGTCCATGGTGAGGGTAGAGTGGTGATGATTATGATCACATTCTCTGACACATGCCACTATCCAAACCTTCCTCTCAACAAACCTCCCATCAGCCCCCATCTTTAAACAGATACAACAGCCTCTCGACAGTGTTGTTGTGGTCTGTACTGAAACTGCAGTCAGCTGTCTAATGTCTTTAATAATAGCCCAGCCATGGCTAACAATAGAGAGGTAATAGATACCCCGCCTATTGTTGGCCAAGCCTGCTCTACTCCTTCCTGTCACAATTCATCACTATAGCACATCACTATTAGCTTGTTTAACTAAACTGCAAGCAGTGTACCCAGACAGACAAGCACTGAGCCTGCTGAGATCACCTTTCCGCACACAGGTTACACCCGTAGACGCCATATGAAGTCCCACACCATGGATCATGTTTTATATATTGCATACACTACACACAGTCTAAAAGACTAGCATGCTCATTCAAATGAACAGATGTCACCACGACACCGTATGACTTGAATTAACTTGGACTTGGTGGCTGTCAACATCTGTCTGATGGTGCAGAATGAAGTGTTTGAGTCTAGCTGCTGTAAAAGCTCAAATCAAAAGGATTCCCTTGCATTAGCAGCCTCTGCACAGATTTAAAGCAACAACTATTCAAGCATCCGCCCCCTCGAGGATAAGGACCGGCCTCTGTACACCAACTACAAAAAAACAGCTCCCAGCCCCCCTCCTCATCACCTGATGCCTAGTGGCTTTAAATGCCTGCACTCCGTTTCTTGAGGTGTCGCTTCAGAGAGCTGCATTTACATTTTGCAAAAGGATTTCTTTGTGTTTGTGCAATGACCCTTCTCCCTTCGCCATCATCCACTGCTACACATCCAGGCCACGTCAGCATCATCATGGCGATGGTGGCAGTATCTCAGTGGGATGGGAGATATTAAGGGATTAGTGGGAGATCCTCCATCAGACTTCAGTGACGGAGCATGATCCCGGGATCACAACATCAGCTCCTTCTGCCCACCACCGTCCTGATCAGTGTCAGACGATGGGGATGAGAGACAGGCCTCGTCACTGTTTATGTTCAGTTTTGATAGTACACACCCAACAAACCAAGCAAGGCTGAATACGGCAGATACTGAATCTTTGGGATAATGTCTTTAAAGCCACCATTAGCTCTAGGCAGAGTGAGCGGTGGCCTATATGCTGTACAATATATCCCACTGTAGGTTACATGGTAGTGCCTGTGTGCAGTGTTCAAATGGTGGGCTTATATAAGAGCTGCGGCTGTATTTGTGACATCACCATAAGCATTGCTCTTTATCCTCCTTTATTTATGTCAGTCGGCTACCTACAGCAGCATCTGCATCCACTGTACATGTAAAGCTGTGTAGCATTACATAATATCTAACCTGACTCATGATGGAAGAACAATAACCATAACAATATATACTATATATTTAAAATGGAGAGCAAGCAGGAAGTAGAAATGTGTATTTCCATTTTTTAGAATGTATTCTGGGCACAGTATTAAAGGACCTTAGATCCATAAGGTTTTTTGGTTGGTTTTTTTTTGTTTTTTTTGCCACACAAAGGCGTGTTTGAAGGACCGGCTCTGCTGCACGCACGTGGTTGAGTCACCAGTTTGCACCTGCTTTGACTAGCTGAGTCTTGAATGAGCATAACGTGGAGAGACACACAATCACGTTGGAGAAAGAGAGATTAGACCGGCCTGTGTAAACTACCGCTACTAAATACATTAGCTCACACACCAAGCATCTCGGGGGTTGGATATTAGCAATTTAACTGTGTGCTTTTTTCCCCCCCATTTCAACATTAACTTGAGTTGATAGTGATTAAAAACAAATGAGAAAAAAAAAACAAGAAAAAAGTAGCCAAATCTAGAAATTTAAGTCTGTACCCGCTACTTTTTTTCTGTTCAGGTTCATTTTAACATCCAGGACAAAAACAGTCTGTGTCTTTTTTGCATTTCTTCATAAAAATCAAGCATATTTTGCCTGTGCATTTAACAAAAAAGGGCCTTATTTACCCTGTACTGTGAGCTTACATGTTCAACTTGATCTAAAACACTTCAACAAGTGTTTTGGATCACACTTTTGTTGCTAAGGAAGCTAAAACTTTTGGATTAAGTTTTAGCTTCCTTAGCAACATTCACTGAAGCTAATGCTATTGTATAACTGGATGTTAGTTAAGCTTTGTGACTGAGTTAGCAATTTAGCACAGAGGTTTTCGTGTGGACCTTTCTGTATGCCACAACTCACCATGGTGAGATTATAGTCTGCCACTGAGAAAGTAACTAAATGAACGGAGGGAAGGAAAAGGGCTTTGTGGTATCTACTCTAGGGTGACCGTATTTTGATTTCCAAAAAAGAGGACACTTGGCTCAGTCATGAAGAACATATTTAAACGATACCTCCTCTGTGCAGTAAATGAATTGTGAAATAAAAAATGCCATATAGGCTTTTACAAGTCAACAAGTGCAAAAAAATAACTTGAAAGCTTCTGGAATTAAATAATGGTACAGAAATAATGCCTCATCTGCATAAGAAAAATTACCAGTACTGGATCGGTACGAGGGAAGTTTCTTTTGCAGTTCGTCTGAAAAGATGGACTTGCGCTTTGGGATCTTTTAAACATCATTAGGCGCATTGCTGCACGCTGACTGTCCCGTCTGCGAGTGCAGAACAAGCGCTCACAAAGCAGCAGTTCGGGATGACTTCAAACACATGGGTCCTCTGCCGGAATATAGTAAAACCCGGACATTTTTATCAATCATGAAAATCCCCCCGGACGCCCCGGACAGAACGTGAAAAGAGGACATGTCCGGGGGAAAAGAGGACGGTTGGTCACCCTAATCTACTCTGCTTCAACCAACACAACCTGGCTACAGGAGAAAAGGATTCATATATTTTTGGATCAAAATCATCATTAAAACATTGTTCAAGATTTCAGGAAATACTCTTATTTCCTTACTTGTCAAGAGTTGCTTGAGGAACATTGATACCATATTGCTTAGTATGACGCTAAGTCAGGCTAACAGTTAGCTTGACTTTGCATAGCAAGTGGAAGCAGACATGAATAAAACTAGCCTACTTTTAACTGCTTAGTTTTAAAAACGATATCAAACGTTTTTACATATACCTAAGTAAGCCCACTTAGGTATATGTAAAATTTCAGTTTTTCTAGTTTCGTTTTTCTAGTATAATTTTACTCCTTCCTGAAGTTGTTGTTATTTCTTATGAATTAGAACAACTGAATGAGTATTTAGTCTCTGAAGAGTACCCTAACCAAAATCATGTTACTCCAGCATTGTATACCCAGAGATGATGGGTAACCTTCATTTAGCTTTCATCAGAGCATGAAACTGATTAAGGCTGTAAGGCTGAAATGTTAGCATTTTTGTTGGTGTATTTGAGATTTTTCAGCTATCAAAGCAAATAAGTATGTTTTTGAATCTGAGAGGACTATGACAGAACTATCTGTGAGGATCAAGACTTTTGATGAAAATAAGTCACTTTGGTTTTATTAGATGGCTGTCAGATCTGTTAATGACACTTATTTGTCAAGAACGAAGATGAATTAATCAATTCCTCAGTTAATTAACATGATTCTTTGTTAGAAGCTCCTTTGTCTTTATGGTTGTTGGAGATGGTTCTGTTTCTTTGCTGTCTGGGTTTCTTGGATGTTTGGCTGCATGCCGGTCACTGCGGAAAGCTGAGTGTCCCCACTATTAATAGTCCAACTAACAGCATGAAGGTTCTCACTCTTTGAACGCAGTCAGCTGGAGATGACCTGGTGCCACGTTCCACCTTTAGTAACTGGCCATTCAGCGGCTTCACTTTCCCATGCAGGTGTCACTGTCTCTCCTGCTTTCAGTTTGTCTCCTGCTTGCTTGTTCACAAAGCATCTACATAGATGTTAGCAGTACAAACACTGAACTATATTTAACAGCTGTAAGTGCTCAATTCCTGTGCCACAGCCTTAGATTCATATTTTGAGAAATCAGTAGCAAAGATTGTTGTTATGATAAATTCATCTCAAGCGTGTCATCACTCTACCCTTAGAGATACATTTAACATTGACGCTACCAGCTATTCTATAGCAGGCACATATGTTGTTCAGATACGCTAGGCTTCCCTCAGAGGATCAAATGCTGTATATCTTCTTCCAAAACGGACTTTATAATGGTGGATGGGGACGGGGGATGGGCAATAAAAGTGATAAAGTGTCGGCTTCGCACTGCCTTTCCCTTTCATGATTCTGCTCTCTTTGTTCTTATTTGGCCGATGTTCCTTTTTTGCATTCATTATTTATCTCTTTTTCTCCGTTTTCTTTGTTTTACCACACTACTATTCATTTATAGCTGCATTTCTGTTTCATTGTGTTGCTCTCATTCAGGCTAGTCTTGCACAGCATGCTGGGAAGCTTACATAAAAAAAGCCAGATGTTCTAGTAGTGAAGCTGTAGCTGGGTTCTGTTCTGGCTCAGTCCAGGATCACTAGGATCGCTTTCAAGTACTTTCTAACAGACAAAATGACACACTGACTCACAGTCACATAAAAATTGCAATACAAACAGAGCTATGTCTATCTGCCCACCTAACTTCTTGTGATCGGACCCATAGAAATGAAATTTTTAAACACAGTTAATTAAATAAGACATGAAAGTTGCTTGAGGCTTTGCTTAACTATTATTTCACATATAATATTATAATAAGTACAGAGGAATCATCATTTGCTGGGGTAGCAACAATTTAATATGCATTGCTTGTACTAGTTCCAACAACCTATTAAAACATTTTCCTGTAGTCGTGTTTCACCAAGGGCATTTTAGATTGCACAGCCAGGGGCAGGAAAATCCCTTCAAACTTTGCTTGAGGGATAAGATCCCAGAAAGTATAAAACCAATGCTGACAAATGCAGATGTTATTTTGAACAAAGCCTTAAGAGACAATGGAGCCCAGTGCTGTGCTGTGCCACACAGGAGAATAGCAGGCTATGGGAGATGGCAGGCTGATTGCTCTGTCAATGAAGACTGAGGCTGTCATATCAGCAACGGGACCTGATAGCATCGCAGACGTCAATGTCTCTCCTCTCATTTTCTCTGTGATGTTCTCTTCTCCCTTTCCCCTCTCACCCCCCTAGTCCCTGCTCACTTCCTTTCCTCCCCAGCCCTTTCTTCTGCTTTCCTAACACATTCTAGCCTATCCACGTGTGTGCTCTCTCTTCTTTTACAAACCCTGTTATTGACTCAACAGAGCATTGTCAAAAGAGTTCTTAAACATTACATCCCTGTGAACGCGACTAAAATGATCCCACCAGCAGATCTACATTACAGACCAAAAAATATTATGAGCCATTACACACTATTACATCAGGTGACATGTTTGTTTATCTGTAGTTAATCCTGCAGACATGCTCCCAGTGCTATAAATAACTGGCAGATGTATTTTAATCCTGAACTGAAAATAGCTACACGTGAATGTTTTATTTGTGTTTTAGCAACATTTGATTGCCCAGATGTTCTGCTCTTATTTGTATTGTGAAAAAAAAAAAGGTTAAAACATACTTTATGGCTAAAAGCATGCATTACAACTACAGCAGCTGCTTGGCTAAGGGTGGATGGGCTCTGCTTTAGAGACAGGGTGAGAAGCTCAGTCATTCTAGAGCCGCTGCTCATTCCACATTGAAAAGAGCCAATTGAGGTGGCTCTGGGACAGACCCAGGATTCGCTGGTGAGATTATATCTTGACTGCCTCGGGAACAAATCGGTGTGGCCAGGGTGAGGGAAGTCTGGGCTTCTCTGCTTAGACTGGGGCCCTTGCAACCCGTACCCAGGTAAGTGGTAGAAAATGGTAGGACGGATGGAGAACGTTCACAAACTGCCTTCATGGCTTCGGACTACATTGCTAAATGCTATATTTTATACAGTGTGGCAATGGAACTGAATTCCAAGATAGATTAGAGAGATTAGATTAGATGAAACTTTATTAATCCCTCGGGTGGGTTCCTCCGGCAAATTCAGTTTCCAGTCGCACAGCACCGACAGACGTTGCATGTTACAGATGCAATAAAGGGCAATGAGAGCAAGGATATAAACATAAATATACCATATATACACATATACATATATATAAATACAGAATATATAATATGGATAAATAGGAATACCAGTGGATTTCACATTTGAGTGAGTCTATTGCACAGTGATTATTGCACAGTCGAATATAAGAAAAAATATTGTGAATATTGCACAGTGGAAAAAAAGCACTACAGCTCAGCTTTTTCCCCCTGTTTCCCCTCCCTCTCTCCTCCAACGAGGAGTTAAACAGTTTGATGGCGTGTGGGACAAAGGAGTTTTTAAGTCTATTGGTTCTTGACTTTGGGAGAAGCAACCTGTTGCTGAATAGGCTCCTCTGATTATTTACGACCGTGTGCAGAGGATGCCCAGCATAATGTCCATAATGTCCAGCAGTTTCTTTAGTGTCCTTTTCTCTGCCACTGTCACCAGAGTGTCCAGCTTCATGCCGACCACAGAGCCAGCCTTCCTGATTAGTTTTTCCAGCCTGGATGAGTCCCTCTTTGCTGTGCTGCTCCCCCAGCACACCACAGCATAGAATAGTACTCCTGCAACCACTGACTGGTAAAACATCCTCAGGATGAAGAGGTGTGGCCCCGTACGTTTGTCCATATAGTATGATATGTACTGAATGTGAAGGATGTGGCTTATATTCACAGAGAACTATAAATCAGCTCACTTTCTCAGTTTTGTGGCATTCAGTCTAAGGGCTTCCATGAATTATGCTGGTCGCAGAGATATTTAGCCACGTGTTGGCAAATTTAATAAGGAATTTAGCAGCTAAAAACATGATATGTTTATCTATACTTCATGCAAACCGAAACTGAGCTAACAACAATAAACTAAGCTTAGAAGTAGTCTGAGGCGTTTTCTTTATAATAATACAATAATTTTTACAATAATACAATGTCTGTATTAGATGCCACATTTTGGCATACAAGCCTTTGTTAGGGTTAGAGAGACTTCATGGAAACAGTGGCTCTTTTGTCATTGTGTTCCACCAACAGGAATCTTCCATTTGTGCTGTCCAACAGCAGTGGAATATTCCAGTCTTACCCAAGGCGGAAGAATGGAACAATCCACGCATTGGAATTTTTTTTTAGGTGTAATATCACCATCCCATGTGACTTAAGGTATTTGAAATCATATAAAATAGAGTGCCTTGGAGGTCTTTGAGTTTAATTCTTATATACATATATTCAATCCCAAGAGTACCTAGGTCTAAAACCATTCAGATCCAGGAAGGACTCTTACTGAAAAACTCTTTTTGGATATTAAATATTTGGCATTTGGCTGAGTAAAAAAATTCAGATGGAGCAAGAGTCATAATATATCAAAATATACAGTGGTGTGAAAAAGTGTTTTTGCCACACTTCCTGATTTCCTATATTTGTCACATTTATCTTTGTCACACTTAAATGTTTTGGATCATCAAACAGATTTAAATAATAGACAAAGATAACACAAGTACATACACAATGCACTTTCTAGATGAAGGTGCTTACTATTAAGGGGGGGGGGGCATCAAAACCTACATGGACCTGTGTGGAAAAAGTGATAAGTAGTTGGGCCACCTTTGGCAGCAACAACTACAATCAAGCAATTGTGATCACTGGAAATGAGTCTTTTACAGCACTATGGAGAAATTTTGTCTCACTCCTCTTTGTAGAATTGATGTAACTCAGCCACATTGGAGGGTTTTTGAGCATACACAGGCTTTCATTCCACATGTCATGCGACAGCATCTCTTTCAGTTTCAGGTAACGACTTTAACTATACCACTCCAAAGTCTTCGTTTTGTTTTTCTTAAGCTATTCAGATTTGGACTTGCTGGTGTGTTTTGGGTCATTGTCCTGGTGCAAAACCCAGGTGCACTTCAGCTTGAGGTCACAAACAGATGGCTGGAGTGCCAAAGCCTTGGAAATGGCTTTATAACGCTTTCCAAACTGATAGATGTCAGTGAGAAAAACAACTTGCTTGGGTTCTGATATTTTACATATGTTCAGAAAATCAACCCTTATCTTGTAAACTAATGCTACTACTAAGTGCATTCAAATGGTAAACAGGCTGGGAATGAGATTGGTCTAACCAACTAAAATGACTCCACATGTCATGTTTAAAGGTATATTTCTTAGATCCTGGGAGCATATTCAAAATGAAAGCTGGTACTGGGCCGTTTGAAGAGGACGGAAAAAAAACAAAAACAAAGCATTTACAGACATCAGTGGCTAATATTGTGTCAGAGCTAATATGCATCAGTTAAATGTTCATTAACATTATGATACTTTTTTTTTATATATAAGGAAGATATGTGGCTTTACACCCACTTGTAGTGGCTTACAAGCTACTTGTAAACATATTGTTTTAAAGTGTATTATATACAGTAAATCATGTCACATTAGATCAAACTGAGCCAAACTACTTAAAATATACCAACTGTCCATGACCAAAACACACAGATACTTTAATTAGCATGATGATGTATTCATTTGGCGTGTGCTCTGCTTTGCAGAGTCAAGACATCTTCTCTTCCACTTTCTCTCTCTATTTTTTCCCTTGGGGAAAAGCGATGGGGGATGGGAGACTCATGACAGAATCTGCTCTCTGCATGGGAAGGCGAGTAAGCATGGGTGAGTGAGCTAAGGGGGACTAGAGAGACACACAGAGAGAGAGAAACAGAGAGGGAGTGTACTGTAAACTGTCCAGTGGGAAGCTTATCAGCATTGCCTCATCTTATGTCACAACAGTACGACTCTATCTTTTCTTTTCTTTTTAATTTGTCAAATTGAAATTTGCTTTATTGAAATTCATTAATTTACCATCAACATTACATAGAAACACTCAGATTTACAGTTTACACCACTGGCTTTTTCTCATCCTATAATATGAAAGCTGTCATTTTCTCCCCTCGTATATTTTTGTAAGATGCTGTTCTACATTTAAATTTTGTTTCGCAGACATTACAAGCTTTAATATTTTTCCTGAATTCAGATCACTACTGCTGCCAACATAATCTAACACGTGGTATTATTTGTTCAATGAAAAAGTATTAAGTTGAAGAGTAGAACAAGAATTTTAGAGGCTTAGACCTCCGTATAATGTGTGTGAGTACAGTACTCCACAACTGCTGCAGCCTCAGGAGGCCTGAGATCCTATAGCCTCCAGGGACACAGGGCCTCCGAGTAACTCTGACCCCAGCTGGTATGTTGAGCTCTCTGGCACAATCAGATAAATGACCAGGATCCAGGGCTGGGGTAGGGGGTGGAAGTTTTTGAGTGTGCATGTATGTCGGGGGTAGGGGAGGTAAGAGCAAGGGAAGAGTTAACGGAAAATGGGACATGATCAATCAAAGCTAATTTTAGGCCAATGCGCTTCATGTGGAACACCAGCCATCATAGCTGTTGACAGGCATGCTAACCAGAAGTGTAATCTGTGTTTTTAGGCGACTCGTCGTAGAGAGAAGTGAAAAGGAACTGATGAACAGTTTACCCATCACGGAGGACTGTAGTCAGCCTGTGAAAGTAATGTGTGTAATGTGCTCTTTGTCTCTGGAGAGAGTTTTCCAGCATCTGTGATGATGTCATTAGGATTACCCTGCTTGGGTTTTGAGACTAGAAATGGAAAATCAACATTACAAACTGGGGGCTTGAAATCAGTGACCTTTTATTGTATATGGTGGGTTTATGGCAGAAGGATACAATCAAGCTGCATTCGGGGAACTGTAGGATACAGTTGTTTCAGATCTTAACCCACATTAGAGGCTAACAGTTAGGATACCCCTGCATTTTTGGATATCCTTTTCTTACAATACTAGTCTTGCGAGTTAATGAAAGTGCAATATTACAATGGTGGCTTATTTTGTTTTGTTTTTTTATTTCACAGCAAATTCACTGACATTGTTTTCACATGTGATTTTCTAAATGCTTGGAATTGTTGCATTCCATGTTTACATAAAAACACTAAAAGCTTTAGTGATTATATTTATGCTATGATACATGATGCTTAAATTTCTAGTGTGGGGGTCTTTTTAGATAAAATGAAAATTAAAAAATAACCTTAATATAGAAAAAAAGGTATTCCCAAATACAGAAAATAGGTCATACTTTGTTGTGTGCGATTAAATTCAGGGGGGAGCCCAAATAGATGGCAGAGCAGCAGACACCTCACTGCCCCGGAATAGCTGCATCTCAGTGGGAGTCCCTCCTTCAAGGCAGACAGTATAATTAGCACTGTCAAAGGCGATCCCTGAACAAATGGCACAGTACCCCCTGATCCACGGGGTGAACACTGTCGCAAAGAAGAGGACAAAGTGGCATATTTACTGGGATGCTACTTATGTGGTGTTTAAAGTGAAAAGACAATTAAATAGGACAGCGCTTGCTGATGTCACTGATAGGTAGGTGGGGTGAGACTTGTGCCACTGAAGTTATTCAAACAGTTATTCTTCCCACACTCTAGCATGCAGGCCTAGAGGACTAGAAAAGAGGGAGAAAGGAGAAGTGGAGCTGCAGGCATTCTGTGGGTAACCCATCATAGGCAGCTGATACCTTGCTGTAAGAAACAGAGTGTCTACATGAGTGGGGGTCCCATAGCCATCATTACTGTACTGCTCAGGGGCTCACTGAACCATGGAAAGCTAGGATAGTTGATAGCTCCAGAGGATTCTCCATAATGGAACAAATGGCCCTGGAGATATGCTTAATTGTCTTTTATAGGTAGACATGTTAGAATTATGCACTGAAATATGATTTAAAGGCTACAACTTTGATGAGCCTCTGGGGAAAGAAAATAAGCTACAGATACGTATGCCGCTGCCTTATACACTTTTCACTGGGGCAGCACATTTTCAGCACACGCACACACCGTGGCACCTCCAGTGAGATGACAGCAAGTTGGCAGGCCCTGCAGCTGGAGGCTTCTCTCTCTTTCTCTCTTCTATCCATCCCTCCATCCTCGCAGGATTCCCTCTGTTATATTACACACTTCAATGTTCAAGCTGCCACTTTCCAGAAAAGCTATCAGAGCTGCTGTGGGATCGGACCAGGACTGCGACAGCAGAAATGCGTGAGCCACACAGGCAGGGCTAGATGTTGTTGCGGCGTGGAGGTGTTTGTTTCCAACACTGCTGGAAATGCTACGAACCATCCAATGACAAGTTAATCCGCTGCGGTTGTACCTACGCCAGGGCTGAGCATATTAATGCTACTCCGGGATATGTTCTGCTTGTGTGATTCATAGGTAAAGAAAGTGGGGATCTACTGTTTTGATGAATCATGATGAGTCACCACATATGTATAGAGAGGCATTCTAAAACTGAGCCAATATCCTGTTGCACGAAAGGAAACTTTACTATCAGGCCACAGAGGAGTCAGACGGTCAAATCGGAGTCTCAATAGATAGCAAAACAGTGCCAGCCACCCTTCAGTGTAAAATCCACCTCTTTTGCCACATGTAATTCAGTACATGATGTAACCCCCCCCCCCACACACACACACACACACCTGCACACACACACACACACACACACACACAAACACACACACAAACACACAGTAACCAAGGCATGAAAGGGGAAAACCGAAAAGAAAACACAGAGTGCTTCTTATGCAAAGCAACTCAAACAAAGGCCTCTTTGACCTCCCAACATCTGGTGTCCATTCAGCCTGTGTGGCGTGCATCAAGTTACCCAACATTATGGTGAGACAGCCAGTCACGCCTGTCGCAAAGAACAGCCTCTTCTGCCCATGCTCAGTCATCACAAGGCTTTGACATCACTGTCAGACTAAGAGTGACTAAAGCTGACAATCTCCCTTTACCTCCGGAGAAAGAGAAATAGGAAAAACATGCCGCTGTTGGGGAGTAAGGGAGGATGAGGGGAGACAGTGAAAGGGGAGGAAAGGCGGAAAAAGCCTGGATGAATCACCCAGCACGCACCGCAGCGGCTGAGGTAGCCGTGTCTTGGAGTACATGAGTCATGTTCATCATGCAGCAGCACTGGGCAGGGATTGCACAACTTTCTCTCCATTAGGAATGTTGCAAATATTTACCCTTTGATGGGAAAAAACAATAGCTCTAATCCTTCTAAAGAGCTCCCAGTGATAGTGCCACACATCCCTCACACTGAAGTCACTGGCACCTGCTGAGAGGATGGATGGAACACCAGTCAGCCTGCTGCAGCTCTCAGGCACACACACACACACCCACCACCCCAAAACAAAACAAAACAAAAAACCATTTGACACCTAAACTGCAATCGGATATTTATGCTGCATTCTAATACAATAGTAAAAACCATGCAGCACCAAAAGTGTGTGCAGCTTTTCATTGAAGAAAAAGATAAACCCCAAGAAAATCAACAGGATGGAAACATTTAAGGCCCACATTTATAACCTGCTCTCTTAAAAATCCCAATGGGTTCAAAGCCATTTTTTTAATTAACAGTCCATCAGCAGAGTGTGTTTCTTTATAACAGGTCAAGACGAGTGGGGGTAATATTCCACCATAAACGAGATTTATGGCTCAGGCGGTGATAGTTTTAGAGCCATGATGGCGGAAATACGCCAGTCCACCTTAAAAAAAAAAAAAAAAGGGAGAAAAAAGCTAAAACCCTACAGTGGACAGCGCCGTGGTGCTGAAACAGCTCCGAGCGACATCTGTACACAAGAGGAGTGGGAGGGGGGGTACTTTAACGTTGAAATCACACAAACACACACCAGCGTGCGCCATTGCCACAAAGGACACCTTAAATGATCTTTCCAGTGTCATATTGTGTAATCTCGATGACGTTCGTGGGGAAAGGTTAAGCTATTTGGCGTGCTTTTTACGTGAAAATGGCGGGCGCCGCTGCTAAAACCCAACCCATTACAGCTATAGCCACAGCCACAACAAAGTGGGAGGAAAGCGCCTGAAATTCATGTTGCATTACAGCACTGATGCCAAGCTGGTAGAATAATATAGGAAAGGCTCTAAAAGGGGGGGAGTCAAGAAGCGTCAGCCAGGCAAAGGGGACCTTGTAATAATCACTCCGGTAGCCTACTATCCGCTAGTGGTCGACAGCAAAAAGTTCTAGCTTGGAAGTCAAGAGTCAACACGGCCACCAGTATCTCAGAGATATGTACACACGCTGTGTCTAATGACAATCCACCAACACACAAGGTTTATTCACCAAACAGCACCGACACCGCCTGTTAACACCCTCTCTTTCTCTCCGCTTACTTTAGCATAGACTGCTCCTTCGCTTCCTCCTTCTTCTGTCGGTCCATGACGCCGAGGATGATCTTCCTCTCCTCCTCGGTGAGGTGGCTGAGGTCCGGCATCTCCGGCATGGCGCCGGCCGCTGAGGGAGTAGCAGCAGCAGGGCCAGGGCCGCCCCGGGGCCCGTGTGGAGCAGACATCTTTTACACACAGTGGCTAAAAAACGAGAAAGTCACCGTCAACCAGCAGCATCGTGGCCGCTATTATTTATTTATTTACCGTTATTTTCTTAGTGTTAAAGCCGCTAAATGTTCGGTTTGGTTTGGTATGGTTTGCAGAAGCCACCGCGGCTTACCGACAGCATGACATCTTGGTTAGCGGTATCATGAACATTATTATCATCATTACTATTATTACTGTTATTATCATTATTATCATTATTACAGCGTGCTGTGCGAATAAGCGTCAAAATAGGAACTACAGGCTTCATCCCCAGCTAGTGCAATGCTCGCGGTGAACTTATCAAATACGCTGCAGCTGACCGAGCTGGGAATATTCAAGCCAATTTTACACGCCAGCATTTGAGAGCGAGTTAAAGATTAGAAAGAAGCAGATGCCCTTAAAAGAAACAAGAGTGCACAGGCTGTAGGCTACAACCTTCAGGTATTCCAACCACAAGCTTCCATCCATCCAGGGATTAAAAAAGTAGAAAAATAAACAGGCTTAGGAAGAAGAAAAAAAGAAAGACAGCTCTTGCCTTTTATTTTGCAGTCATGTTAAATCCTGTCTAACCCATCGCTGCCATCCCTTAGAGGGGTTTCACTCGCATGTTGGAATAAAAGATGCCCGGTCCGTCCTTATTTGTCTGCCTCTGGGGTCCTTAACCCTCCTCCGTCACTCTGCTTAGCTCGCCTTCCTCCAGGTTAGTAATTCTTGGAGATTTCTTTAATGCACAAAAATGGATGCAATGAGAGAGAGGGGGAGTACTGTGTATGAGTGTGTGTATGAGTGTGTGTGTGTGTGTGTGTGAGAGTGTGTGTGACAGAGAGAGAGAGAGAGAGAGAGGTGGAAGAGGCGGAGCAATGGAAACACGTAGAAGAATAAAGCCGAGAGGACGCGCTGGATGTTCATTGACAGCAGGCTGACAGCGGCCGCTAAAACGCGGAGTGGAAGAGCGGCGCGCAGCTGGAGCACCGCTGGAAGCGGGATGAGCATCATCGTGCATATTTCATAACCAGATCATGAGCGCCGTGAGAGTGTGGGTGGGGGTGTAAAGTGGGAAGGTGAATGGGGAAAATGACCTGCGACGATGATCGTAACCGCTGCAGGTGTGGCAGCGGCGGTTCTGCTTTCATGCACCATTTGCGGCACACGCCGGCTTTGATGCCAGATCACGTGAGCGATTCTGAGGGACACGCGCAAGAAAAGAGAGGCAGAGCGGCTACACAAGGCTGGTGCACTGCACAGTGGAAACAGGAATACTAATATCAATATTATAGCTGCTGGTTCAATGTATGCTAAATAGACACCTTTAGGGATTTAAAGGAAACATCTGCAGTTCGTTTCAAGTGTTTTGTGACGTGAGCCATTTCGAATAAAAGTTGGTTGCAGGCTTATTTTTAAATGACATTAAACTTATTATACGATCAAAGCAGTTCCACACACCTCTATCTAGGAGTGTCTGTACCACCACTCCCTGCAAGGCCTTTCTTATCTGGGTGACTTTTATCCTATTGGACATTTCTCAGGTCTGACCCCACAACTATACATTCCTCTTCCTGACCTCTATCACTGTTCCAAAGACAGTCTCCCTCTACCACTTGTTTGTAGGATTTGAAGGACAACATTAAGAGGACAGAGGCTCTACCTAATAAGTGCTCTAAAGTCAATTACCACAAGCGGCTTGATCTGCCATAATAAGCCAAAATAAGAGTGAACTTCTTGAGTTTGATTTGTGAACGACTGAGCTCATAGTTTCTTCCAAAGTACAAATAATGACATTTATTATAAATATACATCAGAAAAACTGTGTGGAGCCATTTGCATATTACATCGAACAGCTCAGAAGCTAATATGTGGAATTCCAAACATGAAAAAAATACTTCCTTGCACTTTTTTGGTTGTAAGAATTTTGTATTAAACCCGAGGATTTAATCTGCCCAGTTAAAAGCCTAAAATGGAAAGAAATGTACCACTTATTTATGATTAGGTTTTCTTTTTAGGCTTTAAAAGAAATATTTACAGGATCAATTTACAATTGCAATTTTTGAGACTTATGAAAATCCATCAATTTCATTTTGAAGACAACATCCAAAGGTAGGTAGTTACCTATATTATGTGGGCTACATTGGTCATGGACAGAATTCAGAGTAAATATCTTTGCTTTGTGATTTTGTGATGAAAGCCATCTCTGGTAGTTTGAAAAGGAAATTAACACATTTTGTTACATTTTATTCACAGAAAATGACGCATCCATTTATCATGCATCACGCTGAACATCAGTGGTTCCAAGCATGATGCAGCTTAACTTTTTATAATTGTCAAGGTGGCTCCTGGGTTGAGAAACGCAAACTTGCACAAAGCAAAGTGTGAAACAGAACCAAACCTAACCAAGTATACTTGGTCTGAATGCATTTTATAGTCTGTGTCCTTTTCCTTTCCACAACACTCAAGTTCAATCTTCTTCAGAAATCTGAAAAAATATCCATATAGATGAAATCTCAGTCTCTAGTTCTTCTCTCCTTCAGCTTTGGCCTACTTCACCACAGTGACGACATGCTTCTCCTTCTCAGACACCACGGGAACGCTTCCTGGTTTGCTGTGTTTGCGAACATTCCTCTCCCTGAAAAATGACACAAGGAATCATGAATGTGAAATGAAGCTTTCTGGTGAGAATATTCAAGGAAGGATGGAGGGACGGGGAAGGGAGAGAACAGCAAACAGTGAGGAGAGTGACTGAATATGAGACTGTTGACCTAACACCTACGTCACAGACTACACTGATGCACTCTGAAAATAATGCATAAAGGACAGATAGTTAATCATTCACAGTTCAAACACATGTCTGACGTATCATAATACTCCTGGTAATTAAGGGGGGAAAAAAGAAGCTATGAATCACTGGACGGCAGTGCAAACTAGGACAATCAATCCAGCATATAAATGAGTATTTAATGCCAACTGAGACCATGTCATAGAGGGCAGTCCCATCTGTGGTATTTTCCATCAGGCTGGTGTGACTGCTTTAGGTCAGACCTTTCCTGACATCATGGATAAAGAGTGACTTTAATGTGGCTCCTATAACAAAATCAGTTTCTGTGTTATGTAGAAAATGAATGCGTACTTTCTACGACGAGCCTCCTTCATAACCCTCAGCTCCTTGGTCTGGTGGTAGATGGTCTTTGGTAGATGTCGGTGGCGAGCGATGCGCCTGATTTGTGGGTGGTGCTGGAACTTCTCTTTTAGTTTCTGACTGTAGTTGGCAGCCTCTCTCTCCCTGGGGGCCAGCTATATCACATCAGAGAGGAAGAAGTTATTACATAAAACAAATTTTAAAAACGATGGAAAAGAGAGGAGATGAGTGAGAGATCAAAGAAGACAAAGAGAGAAGATGACAATTAGGAGAAAATGTATACTGGGGTCACTGTTGACCCTGGAAGCCAAATTCCACAAGTTAAATTTGGTTGCCCTTCTGCAGCTTTCACACTGCGTGACCACCAGCAGCTCAGGTCTGCTTCATTGTCATGGGGCTATAAAACAATCCATCCTCAGACCAGTCAAAAGACTTCCTATTTCCATTTGATTTAAAACATGGCATTCAAGTTATTGCAGAACTGGGCCCTGTACTATGAAGCAAGCCCAGCATATCCAGGGTAGGGCTGTTCGATATAACGATATATATCGGATGACGATATAAAAACATCTATCGCTTCATTTTACGCTATCGTTTGTTTCGTGGTGTTGCAAAATAAACTGTTCACGGCAATATTTTTCCTCGTTTTGATGGTCACTGTAGTGGCTATATTAATTTCTTAAAGTTCTCTTTTTCTCTTATATTTAATATAACCACACTACGGCCGAACAAGTGCCTGTTTTTAAGCGTTGTCGCTAGCAGCAACGACGGTAAAACCATCGCGTGTCCACTTGCTTATTTTCCACATAAACCTTTCACAATAAAGCTCAAGATCCTGTTGAGACTTTTCAAAATAAACTGAATCACGTGAAAAAGTATGCAGAGTATTTACGGATGAGAAGCAAAAAAGAGCCGCCAGGTGCTAAAAAATAAACCTTAAACGTTAGAACAGGCTTTTCCCCGCAGCACGCCGTGTAATAAATACTCAAAGAAATGGTGGCCGTTACATCTTATGTCTAAAAATGTATCGTTTCATGCATCGGTTAAAACACTCGACTCCAGGTACATGACGCCCAGCTGGAAACACTTCAGCTGCCCGAGATTCACAGAATTTACAGAAAATGTTACATTTTTGTGATTTATATTGTTATTGGGACGATAGATGTCTTATATCGGGATATGAGATTTTGGTCATATTGTACAGCCCTAATCCAGGGTATATTTCTATTATCTGGATCCACTTACCCCAACATCGGCAATCAGGATAAGTAACACACACACACACACACACACACACACACACACACACACACACACACACACACACACACACACACTAACCCTTGTTCTCACCTAACTCTGAGAAAGAAGATATTATTTACATAAATATCTCCTCTGAGACAGTCATGATGTGCAATTAAATACAGGTTTTTTTCAGTGAATACTGGTGGTGGCTTCTTTCAGCCACAAACAGGAACGTGCTCAGTGGACTTGTTAAATTGCTATTCTAACAGTGCTTGTTTAGAGCTGCAGTTACGGTATGTTGTCTAATGTTATAAAATGTTGGACAATACACTGAGCAGTAACTTCTTTTTGACAACATGTTCACTCAAAACCGAATCAATGTCTGTTAAAAAGTTTAAAAAAAGCCAGTGGCTCATAAAAACCACTGGCTAGCTGAGCATGTATTGGCTGGAGCTGCTCCCTTAAAAGGCTTTTATTCTAATTAAAAGCAATGATTTGTCTCAGATTCAATTTGCTAGCGAAGAGCTGTCAGATGCTGATCCTGTTGTACTAGACTAATTCCCCTGGATACAAATACTAAACACTGATTGTATAATCAACAGGACATTCAAAATATGAGACAGTACACAATTATGCATTTCATAGGTTTTTGTTGGGAGGGATTATACATAGCAAGGCTCTTATGACCGGTTACAGTGTGGTGTGAAAACAAAGCATGACACGCTACAGTTGGGGAAGTGGGGGGTGTGACGCTTGAGATGAGCGAGTGTAACATAGGGACAGCTGCTCCCAGAGAAAACCTGCACAGGGACAGTGTGACAGTGACTGTTGGCAAAACAGATGAATCTATTTAGTCATTTAGTCATCCTGTCAACCCAAAGTTGAGGGGCCTGCACTACATGGTGTCAGTGTTAACTGTAATCCTGCTGAGGCTCTGAAAACTTAAGCTATACACACCCAGCCCTCTGCAGAAACCGCCACCACAATAAATCTTCCACTGCTATTAAAACTAAACTCACACACACACGCCCATTCAGCTATCTTAGTGAGGACCTTCATTGACATAATGGTTTCTCTAGCCCCTTACCTTAACCATTAAAAATGAATTCACACCCCACTTCATCTTTTTTTTTGTTTGTTTGTTTTTAACCTTACACTAGACTATAATTTACAAAATGAACCACGTTTTGTAGCAATCCAAGTCCTAAAACTGTCACCTGACTCATTTGGAAAGTGTTTAGTGTACCGCTGCTTCTCATAACTTAAATGAGAAGCGGGATCACTTTCCCCACAGACTTCTATACAACTGGATTTCCTTTTGCAACCACCTAACCTGGCCTCCTACAGGTGTTTAGAGAGAATGCACATCCAGACTGCCAAAGAGGCTTATAACCAAATTGAGAGTTTCTTTATGTCCGTGCTTTCATTGTGAGGTACAAGTAAAAAAGAAAAAACCAGCAATGTGAGAAATATTCCACTACGAAACAGCTCTACACTTTGACTCTATGAGCCAACCGTCACACACAGATCCAGACTAGTCACTGAACATAACGTTTTGTCATCTTCTTGGGACACCTACTTCACAGCCTGTCTCCCTGACATGCCCGGTTATATGGAACTTGGCCTTCAACTTGGAAATGGTACTAGGGCTCACTCCAGTAATTCTGAAACTTGGTTTTGTAGAACATCAGCTTGAAGTTGCTCTATGACACAGACCCTATCGAGATCAGTCATATGTGGCATGCTTGGAACACACACCAAGTGACGGCTGTAGCTGGGTCCTTGCTCACAGTTGCTGCTAATCAGGGACTTGACTGTCATCACCAACCAGCTCAACCAACTGATGCCTTTTTCCTTACAAACGTGTAACTATTAAGAGGAGAAACTTTCCAACAGTATAAGATTTATTACCAAGATCCACTGTTACAACAAAGAAGTCATCGACCAAATGCAAATTTTCTTACTTTTTGTGCAAAGTTTACATATTTTTAGCAGTCTGTATTACCTTCAATCCAAACTCCACAGACAGGCTGTGGATACCTGTGTGTATTTGCTTTTGTTTCGTCGGTGTAACCCCAAACCATTTTTAATGTTTCCGACTTATCCATGTGTAACTTCAGTCAGCGTGTATTGTGCTCTGTTCTCTTTTGGTAGTTGCACTGTGGCTTAAAGTCTCCAGTGTACACACCAACAGCTGTTGCTGCTTTGCTGCTTTCCCTCTTGTCTGACTTATGTTTTATCAAATTCTCCATGTTTCCTAATATCTGCTATCAACTGATTAAGTAGAAGGTTATAACAAGATACAAAAGACTGAAAGCAAAAATCAAATCATAGCAAAGCTACAACGCCTTGTTTCAGACTGTAAACGCCTTAAAAAAACATAAAAACGAAATCACAAGCACTATCTTTTCATGTTATTGACTCAAAAAGTAACAAAGCATGTGAGCATCAATAATTCAGTTGAGTTGACTCTTAACATGTTTTAGGTCTTGGTCTAAAATACAAAGGGTTAAGCTAGAACTGGAGTGATGTGCAGCATCAGATAGAGAACTCCCCGTCAGTGCAGCGTGCTGTACTGATGGTGACACAGACAAAGCCTCGAGTCGGCGTTTCAGCATTTCCTGATAATTAAAGACCATCTGAGTACAACTTGAATGTTAATGCTTCATTATTTTCAGAGAGGCCCACCGCTTTAAGTGATTGGCCGATTTTAAACTGCTGATAGGAGCAGCCCTTGTCTGATCTCTTTAAGTGCAAAGCTTGCAAATAAATCTCCCCTTACACAGTTACAGTAGAACAAGTGCCAAAAGGAGGCCAGTTTTCCACTCGGTTCCTGCATTAAAAGAATAGGCGAGAGTGAATCTGATTAGTAATGAAAGATGGCTGCTGGAGATGGCACGAGAGAGGCAGCTGATCTTCGTGAGTCAGCCACAACCAGGATTGAGAATAGCACAATATAAATGCTGATTTCTGCCATTAAAACCTACATAAAAAAATTATTGCATTAACACTCTCTAACAAAGACAGCTGGAGTGGAAATTTGTGAGAATGCTTTGTCGATGATTTGTTAAATAACTGCACAAGCACTGAGTTTTTTTGCCCCCCCTGTGCCAACCGGTACATTGTACTTATTGAGAGTGATTCTACCCTAAGTCAGCATCCATCAGGGCACTTGGCAACAGTAGTGCTGTGGCTCCTGGCACAGTCACCCACTCTTACACTGCTGAAGGTAGGCGCAGAGCCACAGCAGTGTCGAAGAATCCAGCTAACTCATAAAACAGGTAATAAAGTGAAGGAGAAAGATATAGTGTGTTTGACAGCTGAGGAAAATACAGCTGCCGACTGGCAGGTAGACATCGTGATGAGGAATTACCTGAAAAGCTGCCAAGAAGCAACAAGTTGCCTTTGATATGAAATCAGTAAGAATAATGGAGAGAAGACGAGGACAGACTCACCACTCCTAGTTTCTCGGCTGCGTTGGCTTTCCACAGTCGGATATTCATCTCGTCTGAGCCGCTCAGGATGTACTTGTTGTCTGCAGACCACTTTATACAGATGACGTGTTGCATGCGTTTGGTGTGGTACACCTCCCTAAATTTTAATTTTTAAAAGATTGCAAGGGAAACAACAAGAAGCCAGTAATTACTGTAGGTAGGAAACACCTAGAGACACTCTTCAAACCACTGATGAAGTGCATTTTAATAAGCCAGCCATCACCAAAACAACTCTTGTATTATGACAGAAGAGGGCTTAGAGAAATGTGGTTACACAGCTCAGGTTTGTTACTGTGGAGCTAGAGGTTTCTTGTGTTTATTTGTTTGTTTTTAAACAGCACCAGGTAATAAACAGGTATCACGATAATGTTTAATATCTGCTTTCTGATTACATAACAGAATTGAGCCTATAAGTAGAGTAATTAGTAACACTTGTGCTCTACCTGCTTTGATCTCACAAAAAAGGGGGAAAGTGATGCAAAAATACTATATTTCTACTTGCTGACTACTTACTAATTGCCACGTAAGCCCTCACCAGCCCATGCTGTGATGCTGTCCGGCTGGCAGCTAATGTAACACTACTACGGCTATTTGTTCTGGAGCTTGACAACAGTACAAACAATACAGCATGTACTATTAAGTCACATAGAAACCAAACAACGGCTTTGTTTTTTTGTGGTTCATTATCAACCAGCAGCCATAATCTGCTACTGTGTTTAACACATGGCCTTTTTCACAGGGTGTGTTTGGAGCATTTTGACATTATCCTAGTAGAAAATTCACAGCTGTTATTATTACACTTGCAATTGATTTAAGTTAATGCCTAACAGATATAATAAATAATATACTCAATATTTAATCAATTCAAGCCATCAGCAAAAACACATTGATTTATTGCTATTCCTTTTCAAAGACATTCTTCAGCTAAAGCCTTAATAAATCATTAAAGAGTAAAATATGAGCCAATTAACATTAGCTGTGTAACAGTTCTAAAACTGAGACTCAAATTGAGATATGAACATTGTATAATGTGCAATATGAGTATTGTATTATGATGTTCATAAATTATATCATGGCAGAGAGGAAGAACCAGTAATTGCTTCATTACTGTAGCACTACCAGCTAGTAGCTTCTGGTATGTTAGCTAGCTTTGTGTAAAAATACACAGCTTATCTGAGCTGTTATCCTCATCTTCTCCTGATTTTTTCTAAATAAAGCAAATATTTTTTTGTTGCTGTTCAAACGATGTGTTTAAATGTAAAGGAAGAAGTGACACTGAAAACATTTTTTAATAAAATGTATAACTAATGGTAATTAGCCAGAAGCTAATGTTATTTTGCTAAATAGCAAACTGTCAGTAGTTAGCACTACAGACATTACGTGAGAGAGAACTGGGAAGTCAAACCAATGCTGAATTCTGAAATGCTAATAATTGTTTAAATTAAACTTCATTTAAATGAGGCTTCAAAAAAAAATTAAAAATTTGATTGACAAAATGGCCCAAAACACCGAAGAGAGCGAAGGGGAAAACATTCATCCTGAGGCATCAATACAGAGCTTCACAAAGCAGAAGGTGACATTACGGTTGCTACATCCATTTTTTAGTTGGTCTATAATCAGGCATGGCAGTCTGGTGGGAGCTGCAGTGTTTAAAAGTCATGAAAGTAAAGAATGAACGTAAATAACATCAGAAGAATTACATGTTTTTTTAAGTTATTCCCACTCAAAGGGGATCAAAAAACAAAGCTATGAACCAAACCAAAGGATTTATGCTATAATTTAATTACGCCACAAATTATGCAGCATAGTCAACAACAGTACAGTTTTTCCTAAAACTTTGCTGGCATCATAAGGTTTGATCAGCATTACTGACCTGCTGTGTCCACCGTCCTTGGCGAAGATTCGGATGGTCTTGTCAAAGCTGGCAGACACAAACTCCTTCCCCGTGGGAGCATAGTCAACATCTAGCACAGCAGACACATGGTCCATGTGTACCATGATGGGCTTGGCCAGGTACCTCATGTCATATGTGTAGAGGCTGGTGAAAAGGAAAAAAACAAAAAACATTTGGAAACAAAAAACGGACCAGCTAAAATATGATTAAATCAGAGTTTCTTTCCTAGACTCACTTGTAGTCCTCATTTGCACATGTGAAGTAATAGGCTTCCATGGGGTTCCAGCTTAGCGTGTTGCTCCTCATTGCCATGATGACCTTAAGAAGAAAGTGAGAGCAAAAAGTAGCTGATTATCATGCTACATCCATGTAAATTAACAGGGAGATAAACAAGTGCATTCCTGCACAAACTGTAAGGGAAGATTTACCTTTTTAAGTGGTGTAGATTCCCTCATGTCGTAGAGCACTATACTCCTGTCAGAGGCACAGCTTGCAAGAAGTTCAGTCTGTGGAGAGGATAATCCTGGACTTTATTTATCAGCACATGTGTTGGCTTTAAATCACAATAAACACTTGTGAGCTTATGCGTCCAAGCAACCTTTTTTGTCACATGACTGGAGGGCGGGGCCCATGTGTGTTAGATATAGCATGTGGTATCTTACCTCCACAGGGTTAAAGTGCACAGAGCTGAAGCTGTCTACACCCCAGGTGAAAGAGCGGATCGGGCTGCTCCTCTGCTCATCCCAGATGTCCACCTGCTGGCCGCACGTTGCAAATACAGGATCGTTCTGATGATGATCCAGACCTGTGTACACAGTCTACAAGGGACATTTTTTTTTCATTCATACTTCACTGATACACGAATATGCAATTCTATGCGATGAAACAGCCAAATTATTACAGCATACTTTGCCCAGGATGGTGTTAATTGGCTCCTCTTCTTCTCCGTAGCCTGGTGATTCCATCTTCCATTGTTTGATTGTTTTGTCATCACCGACCTGTTGCAGAAAAAGAAATCATGTTAGATGTCAGCTAATATGAAGTCAAACAATTCGGAAAAGTCTTCAAAAAGATGATCAGTTACCGTAAAGAAAGAGGTCCCACAGTAACGCACAACCATTCCCCGCACAAAACCTTCATGTGCCTGAAGCGTCCGAATGCACTCGTGTTTGGACAGATTCCACACCTTCACCTGAAGATCAAATCCAAAAGGACAGTCCTGTCAGTTTGCAAGAATGGCTGAGATAAAAGGAAATGCATCTCTGCATACCTCTCCATCACAGGAGCCTGACAGCAGGGTGGAGAGGCTCTTTGCGTGCTTGGCCATACAGTTGACCCCATCTCTGTGACCATCCAGCGAGGCCACGAAAGGCTTGGCAAACACACGCTCCAGCTTGGTGGCGTTCAGAGCTCGAGTGTACTCCCTGCTCACCTCAAACGGATGAAGGGAGGGGTCATAGTTTCTGGGGACTAAAAATACACAGCAGTCACTTCTTTATGTGCTCAAAGAAAAGAGCATTTCCATTAATTTAAAAAAAAAAAATCCAAGCGTGCAGGTATGTTGCTGCTAACCAAGTCAACACAGACTGTTTTAGGCTCCATAATAAGGAGTTTAAAAATGTGTGAAGCAAAATTTGTAATTCCAAACGTGCTAAATGCAAAGACAGCTATGCAAAATTAGATTAAAAGCATGACTGTTGTTTCAGTAGCTTTAATCAGATGCTAACACTGTAGCTCTTTCGTATGTATCCTGTTAGCCATTTAGCCGAAGAGTTTCACTTACCGCGCTGAACATCCAGTTTGGTCTCCCGGACATAATCATCCGGGTTCCTTGCGATGACTTTAACTTTCATTTGGTAGCGGAGGGGCACAAGCTTACAGAAAGGGAAAATTACAGCAACAAAACTATTAGCAAGTAGTGAACACACCAGCCATGTGTTGATAGTGAAGAGAGTCAGCGATCTCGCGTTGCATTGTGGGATACCCGGTCCTCCTGGTTGCATCACTCGCAAGTAAAGAAACGAGTACTAAAGTTACAACATTTAGAAAGAGAAGGACCGGAAATACTTTTTTCGTTTGTTTGTTTTCAGCTAAATCAAGGAAAACCAACGCCAACCTTCTGAGAAAGGTTCACGGAGACATCAAGGGACCGTTACCGAAGACACTTGAGAATAAGATATAATAATTAAGGACAATATTACAAAATTATGAAGAAATAATAGATATATGAAAGCCAATAAAAGCGCTATTTAAATCATTATTTGAATAACCAAACTGATTTTATGTAATTTATGTGGAAAACATTTTTAATATAGTTAAGTTTTATCAAAAATGTCTCCAAACCATCATACAAAATATGTCGACGTAAATGATCCTAACTTTTGTATTAGTAAAATAAATAAATAAATACAGCATATTTCATGTGTGAATTATTTTGAATTATTTAACCGGAAGTACTATTTCAACAACGGGAACTTGTCATTACTTAATAATAACGGCAAGGTCGAGCACTGGGTCTGCGACTTAACACTTGGAGAGTGCGTTACACCTGTGAGGTACCTCCGGATGTCAGAAACGTGGTGCGTCATTAGCACAGGAGAGATATGAGGAAGCTGTTTCGTCCTCGTACTGTATGGAAACTGCAGCAGAGTAAGCGAGGTGTCGCCTCCGTTTTATAGAGAGTTACATTTTGACACGCTGCGTGCTTGCGGGGTGGTAAACACTGCTAGCTGGTAGGATCTAGCTAGGTAGCCAAGCTGCCCACGAGCATGAGCTCTGCTCCAAATCACGGTCCCGTTTCAGAGACAGGACTGCCCGGCAAACCCGTGTCCGCTGTCTCGTTCGGCGGACGACTACAGAAGGTCTTTAGCCATGTGAAGGTAGAAAACCTGATCGCGGGACTCAGCGGGGGAGTGGTGTCAACGCTGGTGCTTCATCCTCTGGACCTGGTCAAAATCAGGTTTGCAGGTACGGCATGAAAATATGAACTTTTAAAATCAATTGCCTTAGTGTCTGATGTGCCATGCTGATATGACTTTACTTGAATCTGCTGAGAAACTACTGCTATGATGTGTTTAATTTGTATCATATGACTTCAAGGTCCGTAATGTCTTTTAAATGCAGTAAGTGATGGACTTGAATTAAGACCGAAGTATAGTGGCATGGTGCACTGCATGAAGAGTGTCTGGCAGCAGGAGGGACTGAGGGGACTCTATCAAGGCGTGACACCCAACGTTTGGGGTGCTGGTGCATCTTGGGGCCTCTACTTCTTCTTGTACGTAAGCTATAAGCTTTAAAGAGGACATGAAACACTACACATGAAAGCTAATTTACATCATGGAGCCCTGTTCGCAAAAACTGACATAGGTGTAACACTTTCTGTGAAGCTAGATTTAAGAAATAAGTGCTTAAAAGTTAAAGTTTCAAAAACATGTTTAGCTCCATCTTCTGACGTCATGTCGTTGGTTGGTTGCGGCTAATGGGCTTACATTAGTTTATGTTAGCTAATTAGTGACAGAATCGATAAGTCAGAAGAAAACAAGGACACTAAAACTAAAAATGAGTATAAGGTGATAACTTTTGTACTGCCCCAGGCTGTTACTATGAGTTGTATGTTAAGAAACCGAGGATGTACTGTCCACTTTCACTGTCTAACTCTTTAGCAGTAAGTGGCTGCTTGTTGTTCTGCTAGCTGCACTGAAACTGGAAAATCTAGCTGTTAGCCGTAATGTTTGGGTTTGTACAACACCCTATGAATGAAAAAAGCAGCATGTATGACTTTACAACTGCAAGATGTCTTATTGCCCTTGCCTTGTTCCCTCACAGCTACAACGCAATCAAAGGATACACAAAGGAAGGTCGTCAGGCTGAACTGAGTGCCACAGAACACCTGGTGTCAGCGGCTGAAGCTGGTTAGTACTACCCGTGTTTGAACACTGCTGCACTGCAGAAAACCACTCCCCCACCATATAATCAGCACATGATCAATAACAGCAGCTAGATATAACTGCTACAAGCTGGTAGTAACTGACAGGGAGTTAGTTACTTGTGGTTCAGGGCAGCCTTACATGCTTGTGTGAATGGGGGAAACGAAGGCATTTACAGCCTTCACAAGGTTTTCAATGGAAATAAATTGAAGAAGCCGATGACAGGGAGGTTTTATAGCTACCATCAACAGTATAAAAAGTGAAACCAAAACAGATGTTTTATTGATTTGATTTTTTCCCCATCAGGCACTTACACCATTCTAATGAGAATGAGAAGGTTAGAATGATACCTGGGAGGCATTAAAGAGCCTAATGCACAAATGCACTCTGTTGCGCTTCTTGTTCAGTTTGGTGACATGGTGAGCTAATTCCAAACTGTGTTGTGCACAAAAAGCTGGGCATTTGTGTGAGATCTCTAGCACAACTTCACATAAGTCTTTTTTTCCTGTACCACTTTAAAGTCAGGAAGTCCTTGGTCCTGTTCGTCAAGTCATAGATATTGAGTTATAGTAAATGACTCTTCACTGAGGGGCCTGTGTGCTAATCATGGGTCTAACAAAGTAATAGAAGTCACGTGTGCTTCCTAGTGACATTTCCTTACTTGTCCTTGCCTAGGCATCCTCACGCTCACCCTTACCAACCCAATCTGGGTGACCAAGACCCGGTTGGTGCTGCAGTACAATGCTGACCGAAATGGCAAGCAGTACAAGGGGATGTTTGATGCTTTGGTTAAGATCTACCGCCATGAAGGAGTGTCTGGACTCTACAAGGTGAGACATGAGTGTGTTGGTGTTCCTTATGATGTAAGATTGCATGGTTAGCAAGTTTAAACATTTGGGAGGGGTGGCTTAAACTGGGAGATTTTTCTACACCTGTTAATGCCAGAATGTTTTAGTAGTCTTTATTACTTCCAAATAATTATTCTCAACTTTCCTTCTTTCAAATATTATCCCTGTTGAGTAACACTTACAGACATAATTTCCTCGTCCATGCTCCTTTGTGTCTGCCTCGTCCCAGATGGTGAGATTCAGTGTAACAAGTTGATAACCCTCGTTTGTGGCAGCTTTTCTGTCATTTGTTTGGTTCAGCTTAAACATGCATACCCACTCATGAAGAAATCACAGGCATCTCAGCTTTGTTACTGAGATGGCACACTAGCAACAATTCCTTAAAGACCTGACAAAAAAATAGCCCACTGTGGTTTTCAGACTACCTGTTGGTGTCAGAGGAGAGACTGTGCTATCGCTTGCTTAGATACCAACATGGTGTGTTTGTGTGTGGTGGGGATCATTAGGTTTACCACCAAACATTCAGTGGTGATTAGGACTCATATTTCATATTCACATTTTGGGAGTAAGTACACTCATTGTTAAAGAGAGAAGGCTCGGCCCTGGTGCAGCTTTTGTTGGTTTGCTGAGTGATGTCCTGGCATGTTTTCTTTTTTAATTATTTTGCCTTTTTCATGTTTCTAAGTGGGGAGACAAATTAATGTGTTCTGAATATCCCCTCAGATCTCACTTTTGCTTATTTTGATAGGAATACTGAAGACCTCGTAGGCGCTATTGACGTTAAACACCACTAGAGGGCATCAGCTACCTTTCTAGCTGAAAAAAAAAACACAACCCATTTATACAGGAGTGGAGGTTTTAAGCAGTATGTCAGCCTCTTCATTAACAATATTGAATTGTAATTTGCTGTCGGAAATGTTATACCTAAAGTTCAAGAGAAAATAGGGCCAAGGGCCCTTAATTTAATTAAGTTCATTTTCATTTATATAACACTAAATCACAACAACAGTCCCTTAAAGGCTCTTAATATTGTAAGGTATAAACCCTACAGTAAAAACCACAACAATCAGATGATCCCCTATAGCAGGGGTCCCCAATCCCAGTCCACGAGGGCCGGTGTCCCCGCAGGTTTTAGATCTCACCCTGGGTCAATAATCACATGATTAGTTCATTACCAGGCCTCTGGAGAACTTCAAGACAGTTGAGATGGTAATTTATCCATTTAAATCAGCTGTGATGGGTCAAGGACACATCTAAAACCTGCAGGGACACCGGCCCTCGTGGACTGGGATTGGGGACCCCTGCCCTATAGCAACCAGTTGGCAACAGTGGGAAGGAAAAACTCCCCTTAACAGAAACCTCCAGCGGAACCAGGTTCACTAAGGGGAGACAAGACAAAAGACACACTGTGGAAGAGAGCCAGAGATTAATACTAACTAATGATTAAATGCAGAGGGGTGTATAAACACAGAGAGTAAAGAGATGGGGAGTCACAGATGTGTGGGCTTTTCAGTGGATAAGTCACACTGTGGGAATTTGAGTGTCAAGTCAGACCGACTTACAGAGTATGTCTTTAAAAGGGTTATGTTCCCGGTCTGCTCGGCACGTCTCATGGAGCACTGCAGTTCATGACTTACGAAGAGCTCAAGAGAGACTACAACAAATACAGAAAAGCACATTCAGACGCAAAGCTGGTGAGTCACTAACCATGAGCCACAGACAGGCTGGAAACATTGTTTAATAAAACTCAGCCATAAGGCTTGTAACTTTTGAGTCTAATGAGACAGAGCCCACAGTTGATAACAAGTGACTCATCAGTTTTCCTACACTGCTCTGCTCCCTTCTTCCTCCTTCCATTTATCTGTCTGTGCAAACAGAACCCATTGGAATACATCACAATGGCAGCATTATCCAAAATATTTGCCGTGGCCACAACATACCCATATCAAGTGGTGCGAGCTCGCCTGCAAGACCAGCATAATAGATACAATGGAGTTATTGACGTCGTGAGACGGACGTGGAGGTAAGACACCGATCCACTCACAGTGGGACCGAGCGTGCCGGCCCCGTCTCAGGTTCTGAGCACAGTTCAAGTGCCTGTTATGATTGATGCTTAACATTTTCCCACTTGTCTCATCAGGAATGAAGGTACCCTTGGTTTCTACAAAGGCATCATCCCCAACTTGATCCGCGTCACCCCAGCCTGTTGCATCACCTTCGTGGTTTACGAGAACGTGTCTCACTTTTTTCTCGGGCAAAATAAATGAGGTTTTAAAAGCAGGGCACAGACTGCCCCGAATGCTGCAAACTCGTGCTGACACGTTGGCGCCGTGCGGAGGAGATGCAGGAGAGGACCGTGGTGATCGACGCCGAGCTGTCGTCGTCCAGTACGTGTAAATGTGCTGAAGTGAAAATCACTCATGTGCACTGAAAATAAGTGTTGCCAAATGGAGCAGCAACAGTTTTTTTTCAATACAACTTCCTGACAGTCGGTGAAAAATGGCAGACGCACAATGAAGTTATAGGGAGCCTGTCTGTTGCTGTTCACCTTTATGGGGGCAATGTTGCTTTAACAGTTTGTTTTTGTTTGTTTGTGAGGGTCTTTTCTAAAGAGGTGGATGAATATTTCATCATGCAGCAGTTTTGTTTACACTTTATGCTTTCTGGCAACAGAGAGATACAGTCTCAACTATGAAAAACTTCATTATAAACATCAAATTCATGATCAGCTCAGGTTCAGATGTTGCAGATGTGTGAAATGATTTGCCTGATGAGTGCTTTTTTTCCCTGACGTTTTTGTGTCATTGTATCAGCTGTGCTTTATAAGATTTATTATAAAATCTAAAATGTGCTTTAAATGCAGTCTCATGCCTGATTCATATGAATACATTAAATGTTACTTTGTTGCTACACAGGCAACAAAGCAACTACACTTCTGCAGTGTTTCAGAAGTGAGAAGTAACATTTCCTTAAAAAAGAAGTGCTTTATTAACAGTGATAATGCATATAAACAGGTCACAGGAGTACAGAGTTTAAAGATACTGTCCATGTCTGTTGCTGTACTCTTAACAGCAGCCACAAGCTGAAAAAGCTACAGTACAAAGTTTATTTCCGGGAGACAGAAAAGTACAGTAATCGTAGGCCTGTCGACGGGTGTAGCATTTAAACAAAACTCAAAAACATTCACGTTCCCATCAGTGACGCCTCAGCAAACCACACCTGATCGTTGTGGCGCGTCGGATAACATGCTGTCACGCTACCAAAACTAGGTCCCTCCCAATCGCATTGCTTTATTTTCCTTACTTAGGCAATTCCTCTATGATAATCCTGGATACGGAATTCCAGCCTGTGGATGCGTCTCCTCTTGGATAATCAGCGCAGGTCCCCACCCACACCGCCACATCAACCAGCCCTGCTTTGACACCCTCACACAGCCCCTCAACTGCAGAGAGAGAGACAGAGAGGGGGAAAAAAAAGAGAAGACGATGCAAATGAATTTCAGGGAACACCCAAACCGAACGCCGAGACAAGTTGTTTTCTGACACAGTGGTGAAAAACTGGGCCTTTCAGGTTTAAAAACAGAAATAAAAAATAATTAAAACCATGTAATCTTTCATGTCTGCAGTCAACACTATTGTCATGTCTGTGCAGTTAATTTAAGGCTGTTCATTAGCTTAGCTTAAAAGGACTGAAGCTGGGGTAGAGCTAGCCTCACTTTCTAAAAGTCCCAAAGCAAAAAAGGGTGATAAATTGTGAGCTGTGGCTTCTTCACTTCCTCCATGAACAATTTGAGGAGCAGAAACTTGATGCTCTCAACTGTTGTTTCAGTTGATGACCCCGTATAATAACCCAGTCTTTTCTTTAAAAAAAAAAAAAACTTTAACCCTTCAAAACCTGCAGCTGAGACAGGTTGTTCCAACATGTTTTTGGCTGTAAATCTCACACACAGTCTGTGTGTGAGGCACATGAATCCAACGCTCTAATACTGTGAATCTGAGAAGTGAACTGTTCTACACATCTATACAAGCCCTTTTGGGCACTTTCCAGAAAAAGTCTCCAGGTGTTCATCTCTCAGTTTCTGAAAGAACTGGAGCTGCTGTTACTCGCCCAAATTGCAGTAAAGAAGGGGGTTTGGTTTGCCATGTCAGCCTTGGCACATCAGGTCGCAGAAGGCTAATAAACAACATTTAATGTATTAAAAATAAAATGTATTTTTACAAGAAATGGGAAAAACTAGCTGTTTCCCCCGTTTCTTGACTTTGTTGTAGCCTAACTAGCTGCTGGAGTGTGCACACAGTTTTCATTTTAGTGTAAAAAAACAAAACAAAACATGAATTGGTCTGAAGTACAGCTAAAAATGTAAACTACAAAATCTAAGCGTCCTTATGTCCTTCATGTGAACCACTGGATTTAATTACTGCTTGGACTTTTTTCTCTCTTTTTATGGTGGGAAGCAACTGTTTCTAGCAGCAGCAACAGACTAAATGTTCAACAGGAAATTTGTGTCACTCTTCACACAACTGCTTCTCAGGACGTTTGTTGTGAACGGCTCTCTTGAGGTTATTCCTATCTTTAAGTTCTGTCCTCTGACTTGGTTTCTCTAAAAGGTGGATTTTCTTTGAAGACATTCTTCACTAGCTTGACGTTGATGTTTAAAGTTATTGCTCCAGCCAGCATGGTGAGCTGTACAGGCCCAGAGGCAGCAGAGGAGCTCAAGACATCATGGTGCCACCACCCTGCTTTTACCTTTGGTAACTCCTGACTCCAACTCTGATGATGCCATCAGCCGAGGGCATGGATGTCAAACTTTTTGATCTTAAGTGAGCCTGACCAGTGGAATTCCCATTTATGTCAGTGTAAAGAAGTTTAATTGTACATTTGATCCCCAAGATATGTTAAAATAAGAAAAGGAAGTACAGTTTTAACAGGTAATCCTAGTTTTTTCTTTTTCTACGTGATAAAGAAACACTTCTGTAATGGAAGAGAAAAACCTGTCAGCACAATTCTTCAGGCTAAGAGTGTAAGAGATGGACACGTTAAATAGAAAATGTTCTTTTTTTATATTATGCATCATTGTTTTGTTTTTTTTTGTAAAGAAATTTCTACAGTTGACTGTGAAAAATGTTTTTTAAATCCTATACCTAATGCCTTTGGTGTAGCATGAATGGCCATGGGGGAGGTCTTTATCAGTACTGATAAACCTGTAAAACTTATGAAAATACAGTTAAAAATCCTAAACTTTTGCCTTACTTCACATTTTCCAAAGCTGTGAAATAGGACCAGATTTGAGTCTTTACTGGGCTGATTCTGGCTCCGGGGCCTTATGTTTGACACTCTTGGCTTAGGGGTTCATTGCTTTTCCTAACATTTCAACATGAATGAAAAAAGTGCAACTATTTATGCGTTATGAGCTAAAATATTTTGTGCTTGTTCATAATTAGGACTTGGATGAAGACCTGATATTAATACAGGAAATTTCACTTCACTTAATGTTTCTTTCCATAGCATTACTAGCACCGTGAGGTGGGAACAAGTATTGTTCAGAGTCTGTGTCGTACCTGAGGAAGTTCTGTGGATGTTGATGGTTGAGTTGAGCTCAGGACTGCCTTGGTCTAAGTAAATAATTGACTCTATGGGCAGTGGTCCTGTGCACTCCGCTCCGTTGAAGGTGAAGTACCACCTCTGGCAGCATGCGTTTTTACACTTGAGTCTGAGGGAGCCACTGAAGAGGACTCTGAGGGCGCTGTCAGAGCGCAGCTTGGTGAAAGTGCAGTCCTGCGACGCAGAATGGAGCATAAGTGTGTGTTTAATGTGTGTTTGCAGTGATTGAAATGCCCGCATTCCCCACAGATACAGTGAGATACTTACAGCCACTTTACCCAGATCGATCCCGTAGTTCAGCGAGTTCCAGGCACACTGCTTGTAGTTGGGTTTCCAGGGTTCCTCAAAAACTTCAGTAATGCATTCTCCTTTCTCGCCTTTCAGTCCATCGCGGCCTGGGATACCAGGCGTCCCAGGAATGCCGTTGGCCCCAGGGTTACCGTCTCTTCCAGCGGTGCCTGCTGGACCCTGCAGGCAGCTACCATACTGAAAAAAGAAACAAGGAGAAGAGGACATAGTGAAACAAAACCATACTACAACAACATGACAACAACAGAATCTATTGTTATCAGACTTCCTGTTTTAAGACTGTCTTTCTTCCAGTGAGGTTAAATCCCTGTTTAAACTGCATGCACCACAGACACCTAAATGCTGCCATCCATCCAACCATCACACACAAGGAGCCAGGTTACACATCACACAAACAACTGTGCTGAAGGAAGTGCAAAAAGCCGTGTTATCCAAATCAAGCCAAAGCAACATGACGAGCAACCATGAAGCCGCCGAGCAAGCAAAACACAGCTCTGCTGTTAATGAGGAACTGAAGGCTCGGCAGTGGCCTAAATTAGTGGCTGTCTGGCCACTCATCCCTTAATGTGATTCATTGTCCTGTTGAACCTTCTGCTATGTTTAAACAGATGCAGCATCCTACTCAGGCTGACTCAAACCCACGCAAACACACACACACAGACGGGGGGCGCTTGCCAAGCCTTACCACATGCAAATATAGACACAATGAGGATCTAAATAGATCTGCCTAACGTGCTCCTCAAAGGGACGCTCTGACCAGTAGATTGCAGTGTGTCGTGTAGGTTCAAGCTTTTTTTAGGTGGAGGTGGCTTTTCCTTTGTAAGCAATTAAGGACACAAGTTGACATACAGAAATGTCTCCTCGCCCTTAAGTAAGCATGAAAGCTGAAAGCATTTTGCAGATTTTTGGAAGGTCATTGTTTCCCTTTTGCTCAGTATGCATCTGTGAAGTAGTTATGGAGAGTAGGAGGGGGGCATGTGTCCAAAAGGCATTAGGGCAAGGGGGAAAAAAAGCAGAGGAGGAGAACAAAGAGCTTTTACACCAACATCTTAACCAGACTTAAATCTCTGGGGTGAAGTTAAAAAAAAAGTATTTCAGATTATGTAAATCTGAAAAATGCCTGAAAGTTAGAGAGTCAGAGCATTTAACGTCAGCTGCTGTGAAACAGATGGTCCAGTGTCTGTTTGAGCTATTACGTGGCTAACGCTGGAGCAACCTGGAGATGTGAGACCTGACATCATCTGTATAGAAGTCTGGGAAGTGTCTGATGACAGCAGTAGATTGTGGGTTTGTATGCATGAAACTAAATAAAGCTGGAAGCATGGCTTTCATGCACCTTGGCAAAATTAGGTGGCAAAACGTGGAAACGATGCAAGGACTCCCCATTAGTCTTGGAGTTGGGTAGATATTCCAGTAAGGAAAAAGTCCTGGTGTTTTACTAAGATTTTTGGAGAGCTTTCAAAGCAGAGTAATGAATGGATCCTCTGTCCACTTCGCCACACAGCTGACTTTTATATTAGCTCCCAGTCTGCTCTTTCTATAGTGGTGCTGGCTGCCTGCATGAATTACACTCCAGCCCTGCTGAATATTAGTCGCGTACAGTCTGCTACTGTAACTGGAAAACTAAAAGGCTGCAATTGACCCGAAGAGCTGAGGAATCAGGAGCATTTTATGCGTTAGTCAACACAGAAGCAGGGCCTGAAGCTCTCCTGGAGCATGCAGAGCGGAGCGTGGGTATAATGCTCAGCTTTGAGCGATTTTTAGATTGAAAGGAAGCCGATGAGATGCAAAGCAGTATTTTCGTGATTACCATGTTGGCCAAGTAAGCAGATCTTTCTTCTCCAGAGTGTCTAGTGCAGTTGGGTTTTTCAGCATCGTTTCCAGTGCACTAGACACAGATGGTGACATAAGTTTTTTTTTTTTTCCTTTCTTCTTTTTTTAAATTAAATCACTGTGGTCACGGTTGTGGAATATTAAAGAGAAACTGCTTGGGCGGGCTCGACAGGGTCCAGAAAAATAAATACTAGTTTCACTTCTGTTTGATTCCTAAAAGATTCGACATCTGTGTGTCCAGTTGGTTCCTTCAATCACTAAACAGATGCATCATTGAGGGTTATGAAATCCAATGCATAAACAATGTAAGATTGATAGGTATCGTGGGACTGTGAAATTAAACAGTTGAATTCTGCCTTGGGTACTGTTAAAAATATATTACCCAGCTTTAAAGTACATTTAAGTTTTTTGTCCAAATTGCACCCACTTATAAACTATTCAAACAGTCGGATGGATAACAAAGGCCAGCAAACAGTATAAGGCAGACCACAACTTCCTGTTTAGTCCCCCCCTTATGTCCACTCAATCATGGAGGACAGCCAGATCTGGTCTGGAGTATAATAGAAAAGCAGCTGAGCGTATAACAGCTACAAAAGTGGGATTTTCTGATCTGCTGCTGTCCACACTATTCTACACGTGAATAAATCTTTTAAAACTTTTCCCCTTCCTTCTAATGTTTAAAGATACAATTTAAAAATAGCAGTGCATAGCGCTAGAAAAAAGAAGCCCAGAATAAGTTGGAAAAAGAGGCAAAATAGTCAGTGGATGTTAAATGGGATGCACCGAAAAACAACTAAATGACGGTAAAGCTGAGTGTTATAATTACATGTTGACGTGAGCCATTTTTTTCTCTCCCAGAGTTATGATGCCACAAAATCTGTCCACTCCTCTCCTGCCACATGTCTACTTATTTTGGAAGCTGTCGTTAACGGCTACACGGTAATCTTATCTAACCCCTTTTACCTTGTCGGCGTCAGGATCCTTTCGGTAGCCTCTGCTTCTCACCTTTTCCACCGCATAAAGAGGCAAAGCTAGGCAGGCGAGCAGCAGCAGGCGGACAGCGAGAGGAGACATCACGCGTGCGACAGAGACGGCCGACTAACGTGCGCTCTGCGCGACTCCAGCCGGTTATAGCCCAGAGGGCTGGACCAGGAGAGGGGGAAGGAGCCAGTCACCTCACTGAAACGCACTCCAGGGAAAACATAACTGTGAGAGTAACGTTAGGGTTAATAACTGACTCACACACAGTCACATTCATTTCCATGTTTAATTGAATATTTTATCAAAATGAAACAACAGTGGTAGAAAATTGTATTGAAAAGTAAAAAAAAAGAAGAAAAAAAACAGTTCACAAAATGTTTGGAGTACTGATAAGACTACAGTAGAGCTACATACGTCATAAGAAAGACCCTCATCCACATGTCAGAATAGGAACATAACATAGAAAACATACAAGATTCCCTTTTAGTGTTACTGGAACTGTCCTTTCACTCCCAAATAAATCTAAGTGAACTGAGGGGTAGCTCAGTCCCTTACACAGCACACAGACAGCACAGTAAGGCACTCCTAATGAATCACAGATGTTGTTCTGGAGGTACTTGAAGTAGAGATGCTGCATGTGGTCTTTTTTTTTTTTTTTTTAACATAAATTATCCCAAAACGAATCTTTCAATTTATTTATGACAACTTAGTAATCAGTGGATAATGCTACTAATGACAAATAGTGCAAAACTTGTTTTGTTTCCTCGATTTCATACACTGTTGATACTATAGGGATATCGTGATAACTATATATAACCCTGGTATCAGAAAATGAAATATCATGATTATGGTTTTACAGAAATAAAACATTCCCCCACCATGTCCATGCACTCGTACTTTCAGTTTAAATGCACGCTCCAATCTTAATTTCTGCCTTTAAGTTTTAAAAAAACATGAACTCATGCATTCGATTTTCAATCATTTCCAACTAATCAATTTAGTAAAAAAAATGAACTTAAAGGTGCTCTTTCATCAATATTTCAAAAGAGAAAAGTAACACAGTAATAAAAAGTAAAGATGAAATTGATTGATAGTATTATTGAAATAAGTCAAGTTCATTTTGTTAATTTTCTGTTGATATTTCAATGATGTCATATATTTCTCTAGCCACAGTAACTATGAAGTAAAACTCAGATATCATGACAAGATTTTCTAAGCAAAAATACATTCTTTTAGAAAGCTTCAAAGCTGTATTTCACCAAAATTCACAGCTTTGAAGACAGTTCAGCACAGCATGCATTTCTGTAACAAAAACACGGAGAAATGACCAGAAAATGGAAAAAATATATGTCTCTTTTAAGAAAAGTATTCAAAATAAAATCACAAGTTCTCTGAAAATCAGCTATATCAAGTTTAAGAGTATGCCTCAAAGGAGTGACACACAGTGTGTTTTACAGGATGACGTTTTAAGAACAATAGGACATTTAAAGACACTTTATCACAGGAAGACTTTCCTTGGATTCAATATTTGGCAATATTTTCACCTTAACAATTAAACTCTCAGTGTGGCGACCAGTCCAGTGAACGACTAAATATATGAGATATAAAAAAAGAGAATATTTACATAAATATTGCAATCGTTTACTGCATGCATATATGCCACTGAAATCGCAAGTTATAAAAAACAGCAGACCCAATGCATGTAGCTGTGCTGCTGCAACATTCAGGTCAAACACTGAGTAAAGCTGGAAGACAAAGTCATGACTTAAACAGACTAAATCGTCAAACACCATTAGATGCGGGCTAACCCTCAGAACATCTGAAATACAAGTTTTGTTCTGTTTCCATTCAGTCACTCCAGTGTATTCAATAAAATCCCACAATGGGAACAACAACCAGCATCAAGCATGACTCCCATGTGACTGGTGTCATGGATGGGTGGATGGATGAGCAGACAAATTTGAAAGGTCAGATATCTCAGCAGCTGCTGTCCTTTGGGTCCTTGCTCTCCTCAGGCACCTGGAGCACCATCTGGTGGCTGGAGTCTTGGAGGCTGCTGGTGTGTGCTGGGTTTAAAGCTGAAAGCTGTTGCTTCTCACAGGGAATGTGCCTGACCTCTGATAGCTCGCTCCTTGGAGTTGCCCTAAAACCAGCCAGGACACATCACAGATTACTGCTGGTTAATGCTTGTCTAATGTTACAGTGCAGGACAGACTGGGGCCACAGTAAGTTATTCAAGCATTATAAATTCGACTCTAACAACAGAGAGGCATAAAGCAGCCATGTAAAATACACAATGCAGTAAAAAAATGTAAGGAACTGTACATATACAATCAATTTTTCAACATTTCAAAAATGGCATCTCACACCTCTCCTACTTACCTCCCATCTGCCACTCTGTGCAAGCTCTCTGAGCGACTGCTGACTTTACTGGAGCTCCCCGTTTTGCTGCGTCTCTCCCCCCCATCCCTCTCTCTTTCCTTATCTCTCTCCCCTCTCCTCGAGCTTCGAGTGGAGGTGCCTCGGTCCAGGTGTTCCCTGCCTGAGGTCTCAGACAGCGAACCTTGCATGTGGGGCTCATGGTTGCCTAAGGCAGAGGTGCCTTGATTGCTGGTGGTGGAGACACTGGTGGGCGTGACTCCGGTACTCGTGCCCATGGACTTGGAGATGACCTTGAGTTTGTGGGAGCTGGGTTTGTAGTGCTTCTTCTTGTGCTGAACCCGGTTGTTGTGCTTTAGGAAGAACTCGCAGGACTCCTGGAGCACCCGACGGCTCTCGCTGATGGGGCTGTGGGTCACATGACATGGGATTAAACACATAACAGCTGATCTAGAATAGCGTATTCTCACTCCATCAGTGACTGTGTGAAAGATCTTCCACGTGTTTTGCTGTGGTCAGAGTTGTGTCTTACTCTTTATTGCGGGTCCTGTTGAAAAAGTAGGCCCACTCAGAGCAGGTCTTCTTACTGCTGACCCAGAATACTGCAGATATGCCAACCACCAATGTCATCAAGTATTTCACCAGAAACAGGGAGAGGTCAGGGCGTTCATGATCTGTGGTCTAAAACAGTAACAAACTCAATGGTAATGAGATCCTTGTGATTTAGAGCAACTGGTTAAATAAAAAAATTTAATTTCTTACTTTAGACAAAGTCAAGCATTTCCAGTAAGGCATCAGGTACTGACTGTCAAAACAAGACTAAGCTATTTCCCACTGCAGCGCTTAAGAGCTCACGTATTGTATCTTCCACTGATGTATAATTCTTGCACTACTAAAGCACTTCCAATCAATTTGGACCACACCACCAAATGACTACACTGACTGCACTACATGCAAAGAACTGGCCACTGAAATATCTGAAGGTGTGCGGCAGACTGCTTGGGAAATACGGTCGTCCTCCACCAGTTCCTGAGCTTCGAGAGACTCCTGTTGGAAAACCTTGAATTTTGGTCGCTCCTAAACAGAAGTCCGAACAAACTGGTGCTCAACTGGCTTGATTGAGGAAAAAATGGTTAATAATGTCCATATGTTTTGGACTTGCACCTTTATGTTTTGGGGATTTGTGGGAATTATTTCGAAAGTCTTTTGCTTTAATGTTTGCAGAAGTTTGACATTACTTTATGTTGGATACACCCCCATTACAAGATGCTGTGTTAGTGTTAATATTGTCAAACATATCCTGAGACAGATGACATATTGTATACGGCTCCAGAGAGAATTGTGAGAATAACAGAGGGAGAAATAGTGTGCTTATTTGGCCCTTGAGACAAACTGATGATGCCAATTTTTTCTCCCCGCCATCTCTTTTAAAATTTATAACCCTGCATTAAATTGTGATTCATATAAAGACCTCTTGTTCTTTGTTTTTATTTTTATTTATTTTAATGTGGAAAAATTATATTTAATAAATTAAAGAAAGCTCATGTATTCTTTGCTACATTTTTGAGGTACCGCAGCTTCTAAGATGTCTGTTATTTCCACACTGATCTGTCATAACAGTCTTGATTTTGGAATCCCTGTACTGTGCAGGACATTATAGATATTTAATAATTGGGATTTTTAAATAGATGAGCCATTTGGATCCTTTTGAGCCCTGATCGGTTTTATGAAATTTTCACTGTGCTTTGGTTTTGCCCTTTTTCAGCAGTCTAAAAAAGCTTGTCCTAAATTTTCACCCCATCTTTACTGAATGAATAAGTCACAACAACCTGGTTTAAGCAGGGGATGCTATACTCCTGGCAGCGGTCGTTTATCCAGGTGTTCTCCCAGCTGCTGCGGTGGCTCTGTTCGTAGGTGTAGCAGGCTAGCAGGGTGACCAGCGGGACCAGGTAGAGGCAGCTGAACACGCCGATGCGAATCATGAATTTCTTAAGCTTCTCCTGGTTGCGCTCATCATGTTGGATGACCTGACGGACGTGATTCAGAGAAACGATACCTGCCAGGATGAGGAAGAGGCCGACTATGACGCCCACGCACAGTGGCGCCAGTACAAAGTAGCGCAGTGCATCCAGGTCGTAGAGCCCCACAAAACAGACACCGCTGATGTTGTCTCCTTCAACTTTGTTCAGAGCCAGCAACATGACAGTGAGTGCCCCAGGGATCCCCCAGGCAGCAGAGTGGAACCACACCTTAGACAAAATAAAAATATTGACTGAGCTGTAACTGCACATATTTCCTTGTTGTGTTTGCTTCCTATTTGCTACTAGGAAACAAACCTAAATACTTAAGAACCTTACCGCTTTCTTCTCAATGGCCTCACAGCTCCACTTGGGGCCAGCTGCCAGGAACCAGGTGATGGTGAGTATAACCCACCAGACGATACCGGCGATGGAGAAGAAGTAGAGGAGCATAAAAAGCAGAGTGCAGCCTTTGCTCTGAGAGCCCAGCACCACTGTGTCAACCCCAGCAGGATGGGCTGCTTTGATGCAGGCTGCATTGTTTCCCAGCAGGAAGCCGATGAAGTATATGAGCGAGACAAAGCTATAGCACACAGCATAGAAGATTATGGGCCGCTCTGGGTAACGGAAGCGTTTGACGTCAATAAGGAATGTGAGGAAGGTGAAGAGTGTGGCGCCCAGGCAGATGATGGAGCACACACCGATGAAGCTCTTTGCAAATTCTATGTCGTGGGGTTTGAAGTACATGTTGGAGCAAGGTGGAGCACAGTCCTGGGCGCCTAGGAATGATGAGCCATGATCTGGCTTGGTCTTTAGCTGCAATGGGCACCAGAAGCCCAGCTCTCTCTTAGCTGATGAGGAGATTGCTGGGGTGGTTAAAGGGACTGGAGAACCATGCACACTGCAAGGGTCCAATCTAGAGCATAAATAACAATATAACAGGATAAGTGCCTCAACATGAATTGTGGGTAATGAAACCGGGGAAGGACATTTTCTTACTTTTCACACATTTCAGGCGGCCAGGGGACATCAAAGGTGTGGATGTTCTTCTCACAGTCGGACCGAACAGCATTGCACTGCTCCCTGCAGGGGTGGATCACCTTGTTCTCCTCGGTGCATGCTGGGATAAAGACTTGGCACAGGAAGTGGTGGACATCTGGAGAGCACTTCAGGTTTATCAGGGGCATAAATGGCTGAAATTGAAGAGATTAAACATACTATATTAAAAGTCAGTTTTCCATTATAACAACTATTATTGCACTCTGTTCTTCCAGTAAGTTTAGATGCAAGTTACATCACCTAAGAACTTTGAATATACTGATAGATTTGAAGGCTTGACAGCCCTACTCGTGACCTGAACACTCACATGTGCGTGCATGAGTTATATAGCATTCCCTAAAAAAACCTTTGAAGTAGTTTAAATCTAAATTTTCCAGCTATAACTTTTCTTTGAAGAGCTTCCAAAGCATTTTCATGATGTTACAGCTATGTACAGTCTGCCTACACTGGTGAATCCAGTATTTCCACAGACTGTGCTGTGCTGGGGGAGTAGGTGTAGGTAGCAGTCTGCACAGTTTGAAGTTTTTAAACATTTTCCTCTGAAAAATAGACAGACAGTAACCTGCAAGATTGTGAAATTACTTTTGTAAATGCAACTGGAAAAGAGGCATAAATATAATGATTTTACTTGTGTTATAAGTGCAGTCTGCATGACTGGACATTGTAATATAATAAGCACTGAGATTACAAATGATCAGGGTAGCAAAAGTGGGTGAAAATATTTATGCTACATAAGCAACAGTACACTATAGTAACACACAAAACTGTCCATTCATTGGCCGGAAACCATAACCAACCAGAGCATTGGAAGGGGGGGTATAGGTGGCAGGAAATGAGAGTGCGGACATTTGGAAACAACCAGGGACAGGCCAAGAAGGCTGGAATGCACAGAGCTGTTCATGGGAAGGTTGCTGAGGATATGTGTGGCGGACAGCCTTATTATTTTTGGATCGACACCAGCTATATCACTTGGAGTAATATGCATGTTCAATACATAACCAGTTAATAGTGACAGGCATGCATTAGCACAGACTAAGTGTGTTGTGCTGTGTTGTATTGTGTGTATTTCAGAGTACTCCACACTCTCGACCTCATCACTGGATAGCTTGCTGAAAATCTAAACTGCCAATATGTGCAAAGAAAATCCACACTTGAGCATATTGCACTAGTTGATGTTTTCTCTTCTCTGCTTTTTCTGGCTCCAGGCCCACATCTCTGGGCCCTGGGCTTGGCCCCTCAGACATTAAGCGTCCTTGTTTCTCTCCTCTGCAGGTCCTGGACTTGAGGCTCCTCGTGGCTGAACAATCTGACCTTTATTTTCTTTAGAGCACTTACTGTAAAAACTGCCCTCATTTCAAAAACCTTCCAACAGGATCAGCTGCAAAATCTGAGCTGATTTGCTCTTTAGGGCAAAATCCTTCGCAGAGAATTTCTGCACAATGTACTTTAAGTATTAAGTGAAATTTTTTTTTTTTTTTTTAAAGATGACTCTTACTTTTCAAAGTTTTACTCAAACTTTCAAGGCCCCCGAGTGTCCGTTATAGTGTGTCAGTTTGTCTTTCCATTCTCTCTATATTCTAACACTTCAAAGTTTTTGCTCTTTCCAAAGCTGGCAAACACTGGTGGAAGGGCGGGAAAAGGTTAGCCCACCTCCGGAAAATCCTACTGATAGGCTGGCCTGTGCCCAGAATAAAGCAGAAACCTGCCTGATTCCAACGTCAGAGCTTTGTGATAAATCATTGCACATGTTCAAAGCGGGCTATGTTTAGTATTTAACGCTGAATGAAGGCCAGAGAGTGTAAGCCTACTGCGGAGGTAAGACCGTGTGTGTGTGTGTGTGGGGGGGGGGGGGGGGGGGTATTAAGAGACAGAGGATACTCCTTGTGGTATGCACAGCAGGCTTTGTGTGCAACTGGGTGTGTCCCTCCCCTTCCTCCAGAAATCAAAGGGCCCTCACAACAAAGTCACTGAAGTTGCCCGTGGCCAAGGTTGCCATGAAATAAGAAGCTGATACCTTTGCCAGATGCCACACAAAAGACTCCTACAGATCATGCTCAACACTCCACACCAAATGTGCGTAACCCAAACCCTCAGGAATGCCAGGAGACAGGATGCAACAGCTAGAGAAACAACATTTCTGCTGAGGATATGAGCAAGACAACAAATGGTCTTAAAGCACATTAGCCAAAGTGTCACAGGGTTGACGGAGCAAAGCTGAAACACCAGTTACACAAACGTAGACTTTAGTCACTGCAAAGGGTGGTGATAGGGTGGTAAAGAGAAAACACTAATAGTCTGAAGAGAAGTCAAATTTAAGATTAGAATTCTCTAAATCTGAGCAGATATTAAGCATATTTTTCCACTATGAAAAAGAAGACTGATTTCTGTATTCTATGCGTGGAAGAAAATTTTAAACTGCAGGGTGTAAATCTCTAATTACACCAGTTCAGTGTCATTTGAGAGTTACTGTTGCTAAGAGATGGTCTACTGACTTCTGTTGTGTAATACTGACTGGAGCACATAATAGCCCTGTACAGTCTATAAACCTTTATACAAGAGCACAGCTTATAGGTGCTTCTACATATACAGCTAGACTTCTTAGCTTGTGTTAGATTTTTCCTAATTTGTTGATGCCAACAAATGATCACACAGTCATTTCACAACAACAGGTCCTTGAACTCAGCCCAAATGTTACCCAGTGATCTGAATCATGACCTGAATTTAAACAATAAAGGGACAGGAGATTTTCCCGAGAGCTGAGAAAAATCAGAGTTCAGGTATTCTATTAGTCTATTTGATGAAAGAAAATAATAAAGTCATAGAAAAAGGATTTTATCTTTCTTTCCTGCAGTTTTGAATGATGAAGACAGAATTTTGGAGAAATGAAAAAAAAAACCAACCTAACATCAAACATATATATGATTGTGCTTTCTGTTATAATTGTACGCTTATTCTGTTGAACACAAACACAATTAAGTCATTTTTCTTCCTGAATCAAGATTATACACTGAATTACCACTGGATATTTTGAGCCAATCTGGATATTGACTTTTGAAAGTTCAAAAGCCCTGATAACATGTTTGCATATGGTATTTTAAACATACCTGAAAAATGCTAATAATAATGTTCCAAAACTGATAAAGGCGTTTCTTACATAAGGATAAATTAACTTAGCTTGGATTCGGATTACATGCCTCATTTCAACCATTCGTCAACCCTAACAGCCAATACCAAGACCAAATGCACCCCATAGCCACCTATACTTACATGCAATCGCATGAGTGTGTGCAAATGAAGAAAAAAATCCTAAACTGACTTGGCTTATCAGAAGATCAACAAGAAACCCATAAATTGCAAAAGTAATGAGCTGAAAAATGTTGATTATCCTAAAAAAGAAAGCTGCCTCTCAGCTTAGCGTGCAGAATTAGCTGTTGGCTCCACTGATCGGCTCAGAGCCATGGATTTTCTGATGAATACCGTTCCAAGTTTACTGTGTGTTGATGGCTATTTCACATCCTTCCACTTCTATTGCATTTTTGCCTCTTTAGCAAAGCCCAGTGGAAATCTTATAGCTGCCAGGGAGAATGGAGTTTTTGGATTTCTACTTGTTATTAATTAAGTACTTTCTGTTTGGTGTCGCTGCTGCAGGCTTTCGATTATTGTTAGGGTGAGTCTGAGCTGATTTCCTGTAAAGTGAACTGTGAATCTTAGCTCTGCTGATATTGAGTGTTTAATCCATATTTCGCTTCATTGTTGTCCTATTATGTTGCTGTTCTATTATAGATACCTTATTATAGTGATAAGCTCCATTTTGTATAGCTTAAATTCTGGTTCACACCTTGTGTATTTGTAGTTGTAATAATGTTCTTCCCTGTGTTTTTTTTTGTCTCATTTCTGTATTTGTGGTTTGTGTTTTCTTCTCTTGTAGAACTTTAAGTCTGCTTTGGTCATTTCCTCTTTAGCTTTGACGGTTCATTTTCTTCACGTCCTGTGTGTTGCTTCCTGACGGTCTCCTCCAGGTTGTGCTCAGCTGTGTGTAATTACTTCCACCTGTGTCTTGTCTCCCTCCTGTCTGATATTCCTTAATCAGCCTCCAGAATAAAAATCGTCCTGGCCTTCTCTTTGTTGCACCTGTTTTGCTCCCCATCTGGCCTCTTGTTTTTGTGATTTTTGGACTTTGGTTTTGGACTTAGTCAGTGATTAAAGCTTGTGACACATTTTTGTTATAACTAAGAATGTTCTTCTTTCTTAACTTCTTTTTCTTGTAAGAGGAACCCTAAGCAGAGCCTTCTTCTACCGCAAAGGTTTCTTAAAAGCTTCCCTTTAAAATTTAAGTGGACAGATTCACAGTTTAATCACTAGCTATTTCTTTTTAACAATCAGATGTGATTTGTGGACAAACTGTGGCTGGTAAATACTGTGTGTCAGTTGAAGTCCATTACAAAATGGTAATTATATTTCAATCAATATGTGCTTCAGTATGGGCTGAGAGACACCGTCAATTAGTAACCGGAGCCACAAACAGCGCTGATGGCACTAATAATGGCAATTATATGGACATGATATTCATCATGGCTGAATGTGGCCTGAAGTATAATTTCCAATTATAAGGAGAGGAAGCGTTTTTTCAATGTTCCATGGAAACCAAGACTGATGAGAACCTTTGAGGTGGGCCAGAGGCTGCCCTGCATAAGTCAATAAACTCTGCATTAGCCCAATATACACTTTGAACAAATTCAGCCTAATTTTACATTAATTCTACTAGAATTTAAAATAAGTTCTGTGGGGTTGAATCATTTTTGACAATTGTTCACATACTTAGCTTGCTTGGCCTGCCTAATCTATAAAACACTGGACCTTTAAATAAAAATTAATCACTGTATGCTTGCAAGATGCATAGGCATCCAGATTTCTACAGATAAATGTTGTGTAATATTACGAGGGCTCACCTGCATGCGGTTGTATGCGATATCCTGATCATAGTGGCCCATCATGTTGGGGAAGAAGGTCATGTTGTAGGACGTCTCCAAGCACCGATGCACTCTGATAGGCTCACACGTAAACAGGCTGTGGGCATGACAGCTTCCCACCCACATCAGTGCCAGGCACACCCACAGTGGTCCTGGCATTAGCATTGTGATGAGTGAGTAGGAGTGAGCGTGTGCACAGTTCTTTTTTTGTATGTGTATAAACTAATTCGAGTTTCTTTTTAACTGCGTGCGAGGAAGTCTTGGCCTGGTTCAGACTGTCATCCGTGTATCATTCCTCCCAGGGACATCTCAGTGGAGCTGGTGGGCGCTGCAGAAGGTAGAATTTTCTCATGGTGAGTCAGCAAGTGCCTATAGGCCACAGATAGGAATTCCACATCCCTGAAAAGAAGGTACTTATTGTGACACAGGTTTATATTTTCAGACACACAGAGAAGTGGACACACAAACCAAATTTTCAGCAAGATATCCCTTCAGAAATCCCAGCTTAAGAGGTTTTTCTTTTTCAATAGTACCTCATTTACTGCACAATTTCAGTTTTAGGAAAACAACCTGGCATGCATTGTTCCATCACTTAAAAAATAAACACATTTTCATGATTTCAGTGCATCCTTACAAGTCCGTTGAGGTCTTAAAATCTTTGAGAAGTTTAGTTTGGGAAGCACTGCCTAGAGACTCCTCAGTCAGATGGAATCAAGCTACCAAAATCCAGTCAATCCCCACGCAGGCTTCGAGTGCATGCTTTTTACACAGGGTGGGGAATGCGCAAGATCCATGCTGATTCAGAAGAATGAGTCTCGGCTTGTTGATGCACATTAAACTTCACATTAAAGTGTCAGAGTTCCACATACACACTTGTTTTACGAGCCACTGAGAAACCTGAACGGCACACAGCCTGCTGTACTTTCCCACTGATGTTTTGCCTTTCATAAAAACAGAGTATGTGTAGGTTTAGGCTTGTTCCTGGTGACCTAACAAGGGGCCCACAGATTATGCATTTATTTGATATAACTTCTGGTTATATTCTGAATTTTAACAATTTGAGCAAGGCTAGCTTTGGATCAGTTTGCACAGAATTCTTGTCCATTGAGACTAAAGAGACACATCGTTTATATAGGTACTCGTCTCTCTGATGATGATCTTATCACTGATGATAAGCGCTTAATATTACAGCATCCCTTTTTCTACGTACAACAAAATTCAGCAGTCCTCAAAGTACAGCATGTAGTCAAGGAGGTTCATAGTGCTAAAGTAGCTAAAAAAGTAATTTATGCTTAATAAGCCCTTTGGTTAGCATATTAGCGATATACCAGGAATAGTTAGCAGGGTAAATATTTGACACGTTCCACCAACACTTCGACATACCATGGAGACATGGCTACAAACAGACATAATAAGTTGCTATTACTGTCCAATTACTTGCATATGTGAAAGCTAATTACGTTTTAAATCAATACGCGAGTCCACGGCGGCCAGGAAAGCCGTTTGTTTCCCCGTAAATGACACACCAGCTGTGGGGAGACAGTGCAGTCAACATCCCTGCCTCGGTCGCTGCCATGGGACAAGGGGCCGAAACAACTTCGCCACAACAAAGCAGAAAGAACCTATGAGAGGGTAAAAATGCGAAACACGAAAACTTACCCCCAAATACCCAAGAGTTAGTGACACTGCTCACTTTATGAATAGTTGCAGGATCTGCCCGGTGAGGAATTTGGTAGCGTGTTTCCTGAGATAAGCTCCCGCACCTTCCCACCGACTATTCCCGTCCGGCTGCTCTGAACTAAAGATGCTTTCAGGTGCAATTGGAAATATGAAGTTTTTTTGGTTTTTTTTTAAAGTTAAAAGTCACGGTAGTTTGTTGGTGGGGGACTTCATGTGTATAATAGCCTTAGAATAGAAAAGTTCATCTTTAAAAGAGTGGCGTACTGTACATACTAACTTTACAGGTCACTAAACTAGCAGTTGAATGCCCCAACGAGTGTAACAATGTAAGTATAGACAGGAAGCACTTAAACGCGGCGTACGTGCAGACGGCAGATAAAGGATGAAACAATGCAAAATACAGCTGAGAGGGTTTATTAACAAACACCAACTTTTCTATTTTTTACAACAAACATAACTTATAGAATATAATTCTATAATTTCTGTATTTTCCCCAAATACCACTTGATGGAAGTGGGTGATTTTACCATTTAAAATGTGTCATGATGTTTTGCAAGTGACAAAATGCAGTCGTATACAGATAAAACTGCACTGCCATTTCCTGTAATACTGATATCAAAAATATAAAGGTAACAATGATCTCACAGATGCGTGCAACTACACGGTGTTATATTTCTTCTTTTGCTACTTTCAGTAGTATCGCCAAATTTGCCGGGCATCCCGTGGAAATAAGGACCCCTGGTGTCCCAGTAGTGTCTACAATACTGCATGTAGCACACGCAGAGGCATCCCTAACACTTTGCCATGCCTCAATTATCCACCTGGAGGCGCTCTCTCCCGACTCCCGACTCTCCCATATTCATGTGACCTGCCGTGGAGAGGCGGGGTTATAATGTAACAATTTAGGTCCTACAGTGTAACCAATAAAGTGTTGGTGATAACCCAGCGCATCTGGTCGCCGCTGCACCCTCCCTTCGTGTCGCAGCTGATGTTAAAAAAAAGGAGCCCAACCTCGGACATCAAATGATCAAATGATCTGTAACGGAGGCGCCGCCAGAGGGGGACGGGACTGACTCATAACACATTCATATGAGGTGCGTAAGCTTGTGGCACATTAAGAGAGGAGGAGGAGGAGGAGGGGGTGAATACTGTAAATTCCTCCAAAGCCGTGAGGTGCTCTGGGTAGGATTTGGTACAGATCGTGTGCTTGTGCTCTGCGAAGGATGCAACAGGATATTCTGCTCGCACGGGAGAGGTTGCTCTCTTCTCCGTCCCCGTAGTTTGTGGACCGAGGCGCTGGCCTGTTGCTAGGAGACCTTTTGACAGCTGGGAGCTTTTTTTTTCTTCTTTTCTTCAAAGTGACACTTAATGCACTAAGGGTGTCTGCTTATCTGGCAACCCAAACCTTCCCTCCCCCTCCTCCTCAATTCAGCTCCCTCGCGCGCTTTTCGTGCGTAAATCCTAATTGTCTTCTGTGCGTAAAAGACAACATTTGCACTGTGGTCGTTTTCGGTCAGGAGATTACAGTGTTTTGCAGGGAACAATGGCCTAGTTGTTGTGATTATCAGATCCTAAATTTATCCGCCTTCCGGACGTGTTTAACCTCTCCCACAGCTCATTTTTTCACTTGGTAAGATCATTTTTAGATATATGTTATGAAAACCTTGTAATCTAATAGCACTGAAGACATTTATGGAGACACGGAAATTATGATTTCCAATTTTATTTGCTTTTTTAATTATAATTATTATTCCTGAAAACACCATGTCAGGATCACACGTTTTTAGCATGTGTTCAGCTGGACTCAAGGGTAATGTTAAGTTTTTCCTTCATCACTAAGTAACACTTACCTGTGGCTATACATCTGAAGATCGATAAGTAAACCTCACTGAGGATGACACCTAAACCAGCTGTACACTCGGCTCTATCAAATAAACTGCAAACATACAGAGGCTTGCTTCTGTAAAACAGGTGTATGAGAAGACCCAGGTCAGCTTATTATTTGTACACTAAGCGAGTGGGGTTTCAATCAGAGTATCCAGAGCAGCTTGGATTTCCGAGTGACCTCTCTGTGCTGCTGGACATTATCTGTGGGATATCAAGATTCAGGTGTGTAGCACATTATGTCAAGGTTGTAGCTACACCAGAAGGACTCGGTGTAATTTGGACTCCCAGCTTGTTTAGAGAAGTGCTGACCTTGTTGATTCACTTCACTGAAGCCTAGCTGCCTGTGGCTGTCGCAGTCCCCGGGCTTTACAAGAAAAGGCCTTCAAAGAACAGCTCTAACAATTGTCAAAGTCAACAGTGGGCCTGGCTGAGAGAAGGGAGAAGTCAGCATTAGGCGTAACGTGTGGTAGCATCCCTTCACACGTCGCACAGGAGGCTGTCACATTGTGGCTTTGTTGAGTAGATGGACTGAGTGAAGCTGACATGCTGTTCTGTCCTATCAGGCTGATGTATGTGCCCAGTGAGGAGACTACAGTCCTCAGGAGCCACATAGCACCTCCCCTCCACCTCCATCTTAACTTCCTTTGTAAGAGGGTATGCCTTCTGAACCGAGCCTCAGGTAGGTCCGCACATCTAAAGCTCATGGCAAAAAATAGACAATAACCCTTAAGGAACTGTTACTGTGTATGCACCTCCTGTGGCTTATCAGGAGGTAGAGCGGGCTGTTCATTGATTGGAAGGATGGTGGTTTGGTGTACGCATGTATGGGTGAATGTAGCTACTGGTGTAACAGTGCTTTGAGTGGTCAGCTAGACTAGAAAAATGTTATGTTAATGAGAATCCAAACACAGAATCAACTGACAGTTTCAAACAATGCTGACATTATTCACTTCTTTATTTTAAGCTGAGAAAGATCTATTTAGGATCGATTTGTTGTTCAATAACCGTGTTTGGAGAGCGCAGGCTCTACTAGCTTTCTCTATCTTTCTCTCTCTCCTGGACTGTCCATTCAGTGTCTTTTTTTTAATCTAACTTAATATATGGATGTTGACAAGGTTACATGAGAGACAATCCACCTATCTACCCAAGAGCCCAACCCGTTGTACCAAACCTACTTACTAAGCCTTCAAAAACAGGTCACAGTTGTATTTTCTTTTAGTTTAATCAAATAGAAGGAAACAGCTTTTTATTGTGTTATCAGGGAGTCTTTTTTTTAGCAGCAGGACGCTGCACGTGGGATTTACTTGGAAAAAGAACTCCAGCATCTACACTGATTGCTTCATTACCTAGCCTTCCGACTCTGTGGTTTATTTATATGTTTAATAGTTTTTGGACACTAATGAAGCTCGGCGGCAGGGAGAAATAATCAAGTGTTGATTTTGGCCTTTTCAAGAAATAAGAATATGTTGCAACAAACTATTTTCAAACTGAAATCTACTTTTAGCCTTTTAAAGCCAGCATATATGGCATCGTAACATTTCTGACTGTTGCAGTCCTTGCAGTGGTACTTTAAGAGTAAACATTGGTGTACTTTAAATGTTAAAGCTGTTTTACACATCATACTTGGTTAATTAGAGAAAAAATAACCTCTGATAACATTATTTCTTTATTTTTTTGTGAGCTGGTAAATTGCAACTTTTGTAACACAAACAAAATATGACACACTGTAAAATGTAGGACACAGATTCTTTTGCAAGATGACCCATTCTGAGGGCAGTTTAGCCACTTTCTTCTTGTTGTATTGCTTTAGTTTTCACCATTCGGCTAACAGTATATGACGTTTTTGTCCTAATATTTTAATTTCATCCTTATACTCTCTTCTTGGAATGCAAAAACCTTTTACTTTAAATTATTATGGCAATTCCCCCCCCCCCCCCAAACTACCAAACAAACAACCTGAGTCATCATTCATCCTACCTCAATCCCAGAGGCATTAACGCATCCGCCCACACACACGCCCATTATTTCCTCTGTCTTACACCCCATCACCATGAAGGTGACAGAGTAAGCCTCTTGGCAGGCAGCATAATTTAAAGTGATGGCCGGGACTGGAAGTGGACATAGATGGATTTGGGTGGACAGACTGGCTTATGAATGGATATAAGCGGAGAGGGACTGAGGATGAGTTGGAAAATGGGGTATATTTGCTGCTACATGGATCCTCAGCTTTCTGCCAGTCGGGAAAACTCATTTTGACATGTTCTGTGGTCAGCGCGTTTATCCTATCAGCTAAACTGTGAGATAGACGCTGATGGGTAGGAAGTGCTGTTTTTGTAAGGGTGGGGGAATGGCAAAAATGTAAATCATGGCAAATTTAGTCACTTGTCTAAATTTCTGATGCAATTTTAACAATGGAAAATAAAGATAACTGAATAAGGGGTGTATGCACTTATGAATGTGTTTGTATCTTGTGGGTGGGACTGATTGAAGGGTTTTAGGCTATTTGATTATATTATTCAAATTATTGCTAGTCCTGTGGATGTTTATATTTAATATTTTGCAGCCTGGTTAATCTTTTGGGTGTACCTGCTCAGGGACTGTAGATGGAAATAAACTAGTAGCGCGATCTGATAAACAGCACCCTTTCTCTTATGAGATCAGTGTTTTTGTGCCTAGTCTTTGATAATCCATCTCATAAACTCATATTTTATTCACAATAGAACATAGAAAACACATCAAATGTTTACATTGGGACATTTTACTATTTCATGAAAATGTTAGCCCGTTTTGACTTTAGCAACACGTCTCCAAAAAGTTGGGACGGGCATCCCGAAAGGCTGGAAAACTAAGTGTTACAGAAAAACAAACCAACTGGAGGAACATTTAGCAGCTTAGCGGGTCATCTGGCAACAGGTCAGTGACATGAGGTTCACCATTCTGCAAAAACCTGTGTCTACATATTGTGGAACAAATTCAGAATAATGTGCCTTGATGAAAAATTGCAAAGACTTCAAATATCTGATCATCTTCAGTGAATATGATGAAATCTCTGTGTTCAGGGGACAAGGTTGAAAATGAATACAGGAAGCCCTGACGTACCAATGCATTAAACGCTTTCTTAAAAGTTTAACTATTTGATATGTTCTGTGTGTTTTATTGTGAGTGAAACATGAGTATGAGATTTTGCACATTTTTGTTCACATTTTACACAGCATCCCAGATGTTTTGGAAATTCACTTATATTTGTGCATTCACAGAAAGGGATGCTTTGCCACTGTTTTATCATAAATGAAAATATGGGACAAGCTTATGTGCCAATAATGATACTAACCAGAAAAGTTAAAGCATGACCAAAGTCTTTACATTTAATTCTGAGAGGGCTAATGAATGTTGTAGATAACAAATAATGTAATTATAAAGCCGATATAATAACCTCATGGAGGCAACAAATGCCTCACTAGAGAAAAAGCCAAGGATGAATGATTACAATTTATCACCTGAGAATCACTAATGTTCAAAAAGCCACGCTAAATTCTAGGTACAGGGACATTAAATTCATATTAATATGGACTGGACTGGCATGTAGATAGCACTTTTCTGGTCTGACTGCTCGAACCATTCTACTCTATAAGCCACATTTAGCTTTTTCACACACTAATTAATGCAGCACTTAAAGACACACCTCCAGCCATTTTTAGAACCACTAATTAACCTAGCATGCATGTCTTTGGAGTGTGTAAGTAAGCTGGAGTACCCAAGGAAACAGGAGCAGGCAAACAAGCTAAACAGGCCCCAGATAATCAGGAGATTTAAACCAACTGCACCACCATGCTGCCAAATTATTCAAAAATGTCTTCATCCTCTGGGTTTTGTGGTCACTTCTAGAGAGTTTTATGGCAGAAAACCAACAGTTCCGTATAGTTCAGTAAAAAACAAGAAAAATCAGCCTAACGGTGGTGGAAGAGAAAAAATAGGGCATCGTCAATAAGAGTAATCCTGTGTGGACTAATAATAGTTTTAGCACGTCTGACGTTTATAGTAGTTGTCGATACGTGTCTGAACCCCAATAGTAAAGTAATCAATGGATACTGATATAGTTGCAGTGGTGTGGTAAAAGGTAGAGGAAACTGGGTTAAGACATACTTTATGTATGGATAATAATGATACAGCAAGCAACGTTAGCTTGCTGTAGTTCCTTAGCTTAATTCTTGGAGTGTGTGTGAGAGCATTTCATTTCAGTTATTTGGTGTGATTTTCACCACTGGACATGGGGTAAAAAGTTATGATTTTTCATGTATTTGCTGTGTACATTACATATATTTTAAAAAAAATAGAGAATTTTGTTAAGGTAGGTGTTTTACATGGATATATGTTACTATTGTGCTGTCAAGGTGGTTAAAATGAATGGAATTGTTTAGATTTATTGCAAATGTTTGCTCACAGAAATGTCTTAATTTATTTTAATCCATCTGTGGTAAAGGATAAATTGTTATTGCTTATTATCATTAGGGCAAAATCTTTGTCTTACCTAGTAAATCCACTAAAATCCAACATCTGTTTTGTATGTCTGTGTGTTGTACAGCAGTAGGGAGATGCTGACAGGACAGAGGCTCTGCCAGTCAAAGTCGCACCAGGATTCGGTCCTCTCTGCCCTCAACCAGCAGAGGAAGGATGGCCTGCTGTGTGATGTCACTCTGGTTGCCGGTGAGCAGAAGTTCCACGCCCACAAAGCCGTCCTAGCAGCGTGCAGCGATTACTTCAGGGTGAGTCTAGTTAATGTTAGAGATCTCAAAAATAATTGATCCCGCCAATAAATGAAGTGTTTGGTTGGAAAATTGGTCATGTTTGCAAGCCCACATGGTATATTATATGTCACACCAACTGCTACACGTCTTTCACTAACCCACCTGGAACGAGCCCGAGTGTTTGATACCTTTTAAGCCACATACGTTGCTTTAGCTAGGCTTGTGCTGTCAGACAGCCAGGCAGGAGATTTCCTCAGATGGGCCGCACAAGGAAAAGTGCACACATGAGATTTAATTCAGGGACACCGCGCAGATTAGAAGGTAGAAATTAATCCCTGTTGAAAATGATAGGCAGATTAAATATGTCCAAGTTGCCCGGGGATTATTCCTCCCGTGTGTGTGTGTTTGTAGGGTTTTTTTTTTTACTTCTGTCTGAAGAGAGTCGAGGGTGGGCGAGTCACACTCCTCTCCTCCTTTTGTTCATCCTCTTCACATTTGTTCTCCTTTTGTTCTTCGGCTCCTTTTTTAAATGCCGCTCTTTCAAGTCCCAGCTGAGCCGAGCAACACTGTTGTTCCAGCGCTCGGATTATTAGATCAGCCTGCTACAGTAAGCAAGAAAAACTCACTCCGCTCCTCTGTTCCTCTGGAGCAGCCTAACAACATTATGTTCATTTTGTCATCTGACTCCACCGCTGGGTTTCATTTACTTCATTTACTGAGGAGATGAAGGGGCCTTGTGTGGGGAATAGCAACTGTGTTTTCCCCCTCGTTCCACGTCTCAGTCTTCTCACACTCAGGCAAACACCTGCAGTGATTAGAACACATTATATAGTCCAGCGGGCATGAGGGATTGTAATGAAATACCTGACCAAGCACGAGTTGTGTACCTGGAACTTGTCCTGAATGTGTCACCTGCCTCTTCCAGTCCCATCACATTACTAAGACGTCTGGACAGCTTGGCGAGATACAGCCACAATCAGTCACACCAGCCTCACAAGCACACCGCTGTCAGCGAGAAAGTACCCACACACAAAATGTTGTCTGTTCGCCCATCAGTTAGGAAGGAGCCTTTACCAAAAAACAGTCACTATTTTCAATAGAAATGTCACAAACTACACTAAGTAAAAGTCATATATTGCTTTGTGACAACACTATTTAAAAGACTGATCGGTATTTCCTGTAGATCATTTATAGACGATCAATCCTCTGTCTAATCCAATATAGCTCGATTTGATAATGGCATCTGATGTAAGTTGATCCCTGTGAGGAAGTTGGTGCGTGGGGATTCAATGTATACTGTGCTATTTGTAGCAAGCTGTGGAATAAGTGGAAATAGATTCACTGCTGCATACAAAATTGAAAGTTTGTGAATTCCCCTTTCAGGTATTTATAGTAGCAACAGCCTATTTATTTTTTTCTTCTGAATACTTTAGAAAAGGAGTTTGCAGGTACTACTGTGGCACTGATGTCGCATTAGGCAGTTGCATTGTTTATTATATATATCCGGACTGCATGCACAGAGGTACAACACACTATATGGACTGCCTATGGAAAGAGTTGAGCTCTGTTTAACTGAGCTGTATTGATTTCATTTATGAGAATTTGACACTGTTGGGTCTGTGATTCCACAGGCCCCGCGGGTTTAGAGACTTATTCCCGTTAACGAAGCAAGACGAACAGCAATCGATCGATTTTACTTGCTAGCAATGGAGGCTGGTCCACCAGGCTCTTGGAGCTGAACGCTCCTCACCTGTTTCCTAGCCAACTTCAAATAAACAGCCTTCCTTGCAGCCTTTTTATTGAATACAGTTACAGTTTACACAGGCACCACCCATTGTAACACCCCCTGTGGTGTGTCGGGCCCTTGTATGTGTGTGTATGCATGTGCGAGAATGTGTGTGTGTGTGTAGGTGCCTGTGAGTGTGTGTGCTTGTGTTTGGGGGTGCATTTGTGTGACCTCCTGCTCACCAAAGGGTCATAAAGGCAGGAAGTTTACTAAACAAGAAAACAGAACCTTCACATAGGATGTGTCCCTATAATAAAACACTGCAGCCTCCCCCACCATTCAACAGGCTGGGGAGGGGGTCAGAAACAAAGGAATGTCTTTGATCATACAGTTTGAACCAAGACTTACAAATTTAAGTACAATAATGGCAACATTTAACAATTTGACTCCAACAGACACAAGCCTGAAATGTTCTTTTCTTTAAAGCTGTAGGTAGAACACCAAGTCAGAAAGGTGAAAGCATATCCGCCTGTATCTCAATCCTGAGGATTTATGAAAATATATAATATAATAGTATAGCTCTATATTATTTTTAGATGAGACCATTTCCAATAAAAATATTAGACCAATGGAACAATTTACAGTCGTGTGAAAAGTATTTACAAACCTCTTTGCAGCTCTGTTTTTCTTTATTAGCAGCCATTAGCTGATAATCAGCAACTGTGAGCACCTCTACAAATGCAAAAGTTTTGGCTGTTTCCTGGTTTGGAGGATCTTAACACAATCCTAAACTCTTCCCAGGAGTGTATGTCCCAGAACATTTATTTTAAGCTCAGACTAAACAATGCTCAAAATACTGCAAAAGTCCTAAGAGCTAAATGTTAGACTATACTATACAGGCCTCACTGAGCATATTAATATTAAAGTTCTTGAAAATATAATTTGATAAAGACTCAACAAGAATGGCTTAAAGTGTTGCCAGGAGAAAGTCAACAAGACAATGGTCTCAAGCACAGTAACAAGTCTATAACAGAACAGCTGAAAAAAAAAAAAATCAAGGTGCTGCAGACGTCAACCTGACTGGAATACTGTGCTATGCATATATAAATACCCACTAACCTCAGTGTACTGCATTATTGTAAAGAAGTATGGGGCAAAACTGTATCACTTATCAACTTTTTCTAAAGGTGCTTCTACAAACTACAGAGTGATGCAGTGCACTTAAATTTTAATGTGACTGCATTTAAAAACATAACGTACATTTATCAATTACAGTGGTATATAAGTTATGTATTATTTGAAAACTCAAGATTCAAATAAAGAATTTTGAATCTTGAACATTAAAAATGTAAAGATGCAGTTGAATCATAACTACAAGGTCTTTCTTTATAAAGTAGAAAGGAGAACAGAGTGGCTGTCAAGAATAAACAAACTGTTGCTCTTAATCATCTGTTTATTTATAGCAATCAAAGTTCAGATAGGAACACTATAGTAAAAAAATACATTTATTTTAATCTTCAGGAATTTATGTTATTATCCTTTATTTATCCAGGTGAAAAAGTCTCATTGAGGTTAAAATGTCATTTTCAAGAGAGACGTGGGCAATAGGGCAGCAAAAGTTACAATTTGATGGCATGGGCAACTTCCCAGCCCTTCCATGTGCACTGGCACAGAATTGGGCTGGATTCAAGGACACAGACAGATTAAGTCAAATGCAGCATTAAACTGTGTTCATGACTCAGGATATAGAGTGGGTTGTCTGCCTATCAGAAAGTCAGTGAATTGGTCCCTGGCTCCTCCGGTCTGCATGTTGAAGTATCCTCAAACAAGATACTGAACCTCAAGCACTTTGTAAGTATCGATACCAGTCCATCCAAAACAGGAGCTGTGGGTTGCAGAGTGGCGTGCAGATGAAAAAATGTGCTCCATATGAGATTTGCCAATTATATATAGGGATGGGCTATCGTTTAGGTTTTATCCGATACCAGTACCAAACCGGTACTTTTGAAACGGTGCCGGTGCTTAAACAGTGCTCGAACTGGTGCTTAAAGAATGTAGAACCCAAACTTTGTCCAAAAACCTCTCATGTTTAGCTGTTTTTTTGTAAAAAGATAACAATGTTAGCCTTTTCTGCAGCTATAGGGCATATATGGTATCACTCTTGGTTGGAAGCAGTGCTTAATCAATGGAAAAAACACCAATTTTGTCTAAAAACCTCTCATGTTTAGCTGTTTCCCAGCGCTTTGGGTTCCTTAGGGACTAGTAAAGCGCTATACAAATACAGGCCATTTATCATTTTGACCGCTTCGCCTTGGGCATTTTTAATCTGTAGCTCTGCTCTAAAAGAACATACGTACCTGGGCCCGCCTACTACGCTTGCAAAGGTAAAATGATTGGCTAGAATCCAAAGTGTATGACATCTCAGGAAAAAAAAAGCACCGAAATAAACTACCGTTTATGTCAGAACTGGTGCCACAATGGCACCGGATACCGGTACCCATCCCTAATTATATATCAGCTGATATCCTGGGTTTGTGGTGAGCTTTCCTTTATGTTGTGCTCTGTGAGCACTATGCATCTAAATCCAATCACAAAATCACCACGCAGTTTACCATAGAAATGCTGACCATGTTTATTTCTTTCTACTGAGGCAGTTAAGGACAGGAAGGTTGAATTAACAAATGAATGGTTTTCACAAGTTTTTGTGCACAGTCTTAAGTAAAATTAAGTAAGTACTCTGAATCCTTGTAAACTTTCCTCATTTCTTGGCACCAAGAACGAGAGCAGTTGGCAGATTCAGTTCAAATGTACTGATACACACATTGGTCTTTAAAAAGCTTAACAGCTGAGCCTCTGGCAATTTAACAGATTGCAGCAGTTATGGAACAAACATTCCAATTAAACTTTACCAAGCAGTACCAAAGTGTAAACATGTCTCGTTTAATACTATTTTCTCTGATCTAAAGGTCCCGGCAACATAGGAACATAGGAAAATTCCAGAAAAATCCAAAGAAGAACAAACAAATGCAGTCTGAAAGGTTTATAAGAAAATTCCACTGGACACTCACAAAGCAGAAACACAGATTAAGTTGGAGAATGTCTTCCTAAATGGGATATTGTTGTTGTATATGAAACTACTCCACTTTTTTTTTAATTACTGTGCACGTTCATCATAAAGGTAGCCAGGTAGAGGGCAGAACTAATTTCTTTTCAAAGTATTGGAAGACCGTCATACATTTTTAATGTAAAATTCAGTTAAAACAAAAAGAAGACATTTTTGTTTCTCTATTATAAGATAAGAATCAGTGTAAAATAGAAATATTAAAGTGAAGAGCCCCAAAAAGCAAAATCATCCATTTACCAAATACATTCAACTTTTCTTTTTGGTCTTTTCTAATAAACATACTTGCAAGTGTAGTCTCCTTCCCTGGAGATAAACCACTACTTTTCTCAGACTGAATACTGTAATTTTTCACTGGGTGCGTGAGGAAGTCACGAGTCCTCTATGGTATGATCGGCCAAGCAGGCACACACAAATTTTGCCAGCGGGTCAGGCTAACTGCAACGCTACACCCCCACTGCAGCAGTGTGTGAAACGACTGCAGCGAGTGTGGCTCTGTGGCGCAATGTGTCTCTGCGATGGATCTATATCCCAAATCAGGGTAGCCATCCGTCACCACCAGCGCTCCCTGAGCTCCTTCACCAAGGTCAGGAGCGCTCATGCTGAAGGCACACAACTCTATGAGCACTTCTCAGGGTGCCCTGTCTCTGTCTATCGTAGGCAGTCTATATTGTTTGTCCTCCACTCTTTACTTCCTGCTTGTGTCTCAATGCTTTTTTGTGTGTGTTTTATGTTCTTGCAGACACTGACCAAAGCTCAGCCACTATCACATCCCGGGTGGTGGATCAACAAGACTGAGCTTTGAAGACAGATACGCAGACACTGGTTTAAAACTCAGCGCAACCCATTTCTCACATCATGCTCACAATACAGAAGGGCCATTTGCCAGAGAAGGGGGTGGGCGTTGGTGTCTGGTGAAAGTTCATGTGTGCTATGAATCAGGGAAAGCCACATTCATTATAAGCGAAATGAATGTGGCTTTCACAACAGAAGGAGATCCTGCGATAACCAGGCAGCCCGAGGGCTTTTGAAGCTTAAAATGCTGTCACACACCAGAGTCTCAGTAGAGATAGAGTGGAGCGACCGTATTGCACATTGCACTGTGATTAAAAAGATACTTTAAAATTGCAAGTTAGCTAAGATCACTATCCTGAAAAGCAAGGAAACTGTGGATACAGAAACAGCTGGAATTAATTTTCAAAAGCGGTTTAGTGGTGCTGTTTGTGCCATTACAGGAGAAACATTGAGACACCACACTTAAAGATGGTATAACGTTACTCTAGCTCAGAACTCAGGTGACAGGTAGCAGATGATCGTCATCATGGCCATGCTTGACCTGTAAAACTCCTTCTCTCTCTCTTCCCCTCAACACTGCTGCGCACTGCTGGTTGGCCATGATCAATAGCCCTGTCATCCCTTCATGGTGTGACACCAATCAATAGCTTTGATTAGCGAGCAGCAAGGTGGACTCACACACAGCAGGGCCAGACTGCAGATGCTGTGTCCACGGCTTTGATTTCACATGGAGTTTGACATGTACTGTGCTCGTGCACATGTGTGTGTGTGTGTGTGTGAGACAGGACGAGGGAAAGACAGAGGGGTATAACAGAAAGTACTGATTGTGCTATTTCTTTCTGTTGACCTTCAGAGCCAAGGCAGGTAAATCAATACGAAAAGGGTTCTAGGATGCTGCGTCTGGCAGGTTTTGATTAACTATCAAGCTGTTTTTTTGTTTTGTTTTTTTCTCAGTGTGTCGTAACCTCCAGATATTTATATGATGAACCTCCAGAGCCACGTCTGAAAGACTGGAGAAACAAATGTGAATGGTTGTGATCACTGGACTTTTTCTAATACAGTATTATATGTGTTTGCTTCTTTTATTTCAACAAAGAAAGAAAATGCCACATGAAATATGTGCGATGTAATGTTCCCTCAGCTGACCTCCATGTTTTGGCTCTGTGTCATTAGGCCATGTTCAGCCTGTGCATGGTGGAGAGCGAGGCAGATGAAGTGACTCTGCAGGGAGTGACCAGCGTTGGACTGAAGCACGCTTTAGATTTCGCTTACACTGGACAGGTGAGTTTGAGCCATCGTGAGCAAACTGACAAAAAAACCCAAAACAACAACAACATTTGCAGAGATGGAAATGCTGTCGACAGAAAATCTCATGAAAAGAAATCACAGTACACCACACAGAAATTTTTAGATTAATATCCAGAAAGTTATTTATCAGTACATATCATTACATTTGCTAAACTGTGGGTGAACGTCCACTACTACTGTTAAATTGTTCTGATGTATCATTAGGTTTAGCAACCAAGTTCTCTGCCAGGTGACATAGTTTGTTGACTCTGATTTATTGAATCCTTATTTGGCTGCCTAATCAGCCTTACTTTCTACACTGTTTCAAGGCTAAGCTACATTGCCTGATCCCATTTGCCTGATTGGCAGTTTCATCTCATTTGGATGTTTAGGCCTGCTCAATTGATCAGCCTTCGTTGCTTTAAATTTGCAACCTCTCTGGAATGAAATGCTTTAACCTGTAGTGCAAGAAATAATATACATGTTTTTAATATAAAAATATACAGTAATAACGCAAGCATCTCTTTTGCATGTGTGGTGAACCCCCATAATAACCGGTGTTTCACTGTATATAAAAAATGGTGCTACGTGCAGTCCCCTTTTTTTTGCAGTCACGATTGCACTTTTAAGTTCAGGACTATACAGGACTGCAATTTAATGCAGCCATTCTGTGCCTGTGTGTCCTTTGAGCAGGGTTCTTCACTTCACTTTGACAATTCTCAAAGTGAAGAGTGCCGTGTCCCACTTAAAAACCAGAAAATGCCGTGTCCCACTAAAAAATCAGAAAATCTCCTGGGGCTCACCCAAACTTAAATCTTCACTCTAATGAAAATACAAGAGAAAGTGATGTATTTCCTTGACTGTTTTATTCAGGAAACATAAACAACACAGGCCTTTGGCTATAAATCACCACTCATCCATATGTAAAGTGTTAAAGCCCATGTGTGACCCACCTGCCACTGGGACACAAATTTCAATACAAGAGTAAGTAAATTTAGGTCAGAGCAAGGAGTAATATCACAAACTAACGGCCTCTTATTACCAGTTTTAATTCACTTTTTATCTAAACAAATTCATTTACATATATAATTATGCAACTGTAAATAATTTCACACTGAATTTCTGTTATTACTACAGCCTACCTGCAGTACCGGCCCCCACTTTGGAATTCACTTTGTTAAAAAGATACTTCTGTTAAACCCTTTGAGTTAAAGCTGAAAGTCTGGACTTCAGTCACATCTTGACTGTTTGACTGATACAAAATCCATCCATTTTTTTAATATACAGTCCTAGAAAACAAGTAAATGGGCTGGCTAGCAGCAATCTCTGAGATGCAAGTTATGTTTGTTTTCCCTACTGTTCACTGAAATACACCATATAAAGACAACATAAACACTCACGTGGTTTAGCAAATTTATTTAGCCAAGCTAACCAAGCTATATAAGCAAGCACAGTGCAGCTACTCAGCATGCTAAGCTAACCAGCATGTTCTTAGTACTGGCAGACAGTAGCCAAACACTAAACTAACTCCCTCAGCTAGCATAGCAGCACGCAACATAACTGGCTAACAAGCTATGAAGAATATTTGCAGAATTGATTCCAGTGCTGTTCTTCTTTGATATATACACTTTACATGTACATGTATATTGTTGTTTAAGGAGCTTGGAAAGAAAAGCGTCTGGACTTCTTAGAGTTGCTTGAAGACGTTTCACCTCTCATCCGAGAAGCTTCTTCAGTTCTAAGGGTCAAATGGTGGATGTGGGTCACAATCAGCCAGGGTTTCGGGTGAGCTCATTGTGAAACCTGGCACCACCCTATCATGTGATTTCCTGAGGTCAGATGGCCCAGGATGTGAGTGGACGTTAAGGCCTCTTTGACTCCCATCACCCTCTGGAACACAAACTTGGAGTAATTAGGACCCTACACCACCGGGCAGAACATGTTCCCTCTAAGCTTGAAGGGGAAAAGAAGGAACACACACATGTAAAGGAAGCACTTAAAACATGCGGTTATCCTAATTGGGCGTTCATAAAGTCAGCAAAGAGGCACAGAAAAGAAGATCAGACACCAGCGAGGGAGGATAAGAAAAACAGACGCAACAACATCGTCATCCCCTATGTAGCCAGTGTATCAGAGAAACTCAGGAGAGTTTTCTCCAAGCATGACATCCCGGTGTACTTCAGACCCAGCAACACACTCAGACAGAAACTGGTTCACCCGAAAGACAAAACTCCTAAACACAAACTTAACAATGCGGTGTATGCTGTACAGTGCAGCGAGGAAGGCCCAGACCTCTACATTGGAGAGACCAAACAGCCACTTCACAAGCGCATGGCACAACATAGAAGAGCCACCTCCACGGGACAAGACTCAGCAGTCCATCTGCATCTAAAGGACAAAGGTCACTCTTACGAGGATGCCAATCTTCACATTTTGGACAGAGAGGACAGATGGTTTGAAAGAGGAGTGAAAGAAGCCATTTACGTCCACTGTGAGCGACCATCCATCAACAGAGGCGGTGGTTTATAACACCAACTGTCTGCCATCTATAATCCATTTTTGAGTTCCCTTCCCAGACGCCTTAACGTCCACTCACACCCTGGGCCATCTGACCTCAGGAAATCACATGATAGGGTGGGGCCAGGTTTCACAATGAGCTCACCCAAAACCCTGGCTGATTGTGACCGACACCCACTTTCACACCTTGGCTCATGTGATTAGGTAGAGGATCATCAGGGGGTCCTTTGTCCCTCTTTGGGGGGAAACTCCCACTGGGTTTAAATCTGGGACTCTCCACCATTTGACCCTTAGAACTGAAGAAGCTTCTCGGATGAGAGGTGAAACGTCTTCAAGCAACTCAAAGAAGTCCAGACGCTTTTCTTTCCAAGCTCCTTAGACTACGATGACCTGGATGACTGAGAACCTTCACAGAACATTGTTGTTTGTTACTAAATATCTTGCTAAACAATTTTTTGCAGTTTGGGACTGTGTTGTCATGCATACCTGTAAATAAGTGTTCATTAAACAGTGATGCTGGTAATTGATTTAAGAATAATGAATGTGTGTATTTATTATTTATGAAAATCAGTTTTTACTGTATCACTATATATGGTGAAATAATAAATAAAAATAAGATAAAAAAAATAATAACATGATAAATGAACACACGTCTGTGTTTTCATATATTAGCAAAGCGAACAAGAACCACGGGCCTGGTTTTTGCTAGTAGTAGAGACGCTGTGGCTGGTCAAAGTAAAGATAAATTTGACTACTTTGAATGCCAGAGGGTTATCTGTCAAAGAGCATTATGTAGTTCATAAGCTGACCAAGATGATGTTAGTAGATTAAAAAGCCTATGTACTAGCTATATTTTATAATTAAATGGGAGTAGAAAAACAGCATACAAATTTGAAATACTCAAATACTGTACATTTACTTTAAAGCTGAAAATAAGTTAATATTCTATCAGTGCCAAATATGTCACAAAACTAAATAAAAACATGGATTCTGCAGATTACCTCTTTAATCTCAGCAGCATAAGCTCCTACCGCTGGATGATGGAGTGTGCAGGTGCTTCATCAGATTTTTACTATGAACTGGCCCCTGCCCTGGCCACTCTGGTCAAAATAAAAACAGAAGAGCACACAATTACATTTCAGTGGTTCTTGTGAGTTCATGTCCTTGTCTTGTCGCCCAGTCAACAAAGAACGAGTGCGTGAGAATTCCTGTAAACCTTTCTTGACATTTTTTGTGCCAATGATTCTTGCTTCACTAAGCTGCCCAGTGGCTTATTTTGTGTACCAAGAGGCCAGGAACTTTGTAATTACTCCTAATTTTATTTCCACAGTGGAAATGAGCAAAGAGTGAGTCGCTTAGCCAGTGTAAGTAGGTCAACAGCAGGCTTGCAAGCCGCCCTGCTTTGGTTGGCTCAGCTCCTGTCTGCCCAGAGGAGATGATAGCAGATGAGATGAGGGCAATAAGCTTACCCCCAGACCGTTAATAATGACCTACTAAAAATCCTTTAGCCACATGTCATAGGCCAGCAGGGTGAAGGAGGAGGCATGCCATCAGTAGCTTCATAGGATTTCTTTTATTTTTTTACTGGCTGCCAACCACAGTGGATCTCTCAATCAATTAAACATCCTGCAGCGCTGCCACAGTTTTATTAGCCACACGTGTACCAGATCACATGGCAGAGGACATGCGTTCTGCCTTACACGCATCTTCTTCCATTTTATATCTCCTCCAGGTGAAAGCTAGTAAGCGGCAAAAACTGCTGGTTTACACAAGAGCTCACTGTACTCCCACACTGAAGCGGGCATGGCGTTATAAAACTGACTTCTGCTGTGTGAGGTAGAGGTGCTCTAACTGTAGTGGGCTTCTGGAGTGGATAGGAGAGCACGATATGAAGAGAGTTCACTTACTGTTATTACAGTCATCATTGCTGCTGCCTGACAGGATGCTGATTGAGTGAAAAAGGGAAAAAATGCGGGGTTTGATGTTTTTGATAGCATGCTTTCCTCAGTTCATAGTGACCGAATAGATGAAGAGGTGCTTGGAAATTAGTTTTTTCAAATCAACATTTTTATCTGCTCTGTTCTGCTGTTTTTTTTTCTTCTCTAGCTCAGTGTGTCTAGATTCTTGTTAATGAAGCGAAAACCACTTGCTATTGCTCTCTGTCTTAATATGTTAAGCTTATGAGGCCCATAGATGGTGTGGCTTGTTAACTGGATTCCTGCCCAGGCCTGGAAGGAAACCATACTGTGATAAATGGGAATGTGCAGATGCAGCTAATTGTGGAGAAGGAGGGTAGAAAAAAAAATCTTATCAGAGCGGCTTGCTGGGAATATTTTCTAAGTGGTTTTATATTATACTATTATAAACAAGTAGCCTGATGATTTCAAATGAAGTGTTTACATGAATCCTAAAGTGGCCAAATAATGCGTTATAATGCAGTGAGAGCAATCATGTAGACTGAATGGACAAACATGCAGTAGAATTAAGTAACACATTTGTATTCAGATCTGCTCATTTTGTTTTTCAGATTCATAAATAATCAGTAGGCTCCAGCAAAATTGATACTCCTGAGGCCTGCTAAACAATGTTCAGTCCATTACTGTGGCAACAGTACCGATGGGTGAGAGAGACAAATGATGAAGTCATTTTTCACACTTTCACTGCTGATGCAGTCACAGCTCTGTGGATATGTAGGGCAGAGCTGCTGAAGGGATTATCAAAGGTTTTGTAGGGTTTTTTTTTTTTTTTTTTTTTTAAACCAATCTAAACTGTGGGACAGGTGATTCCACAGGATGAGGGAGATAGCATGGTGTCTAGTGTGACTGGGTTACGATTTAAGTGATGCCACCCTCTGCGCAGTTCTCCACCCCTACCTGGCTCTGCTCCTAAGAGCTTACGAGAACGAACTGGCTGCGTTGCAGAGCGTTATGTTGCATATGGGTGGGTAATATGGAGGAAACAGAAGGAAGCTTTCAGTGCATAATTTTCATCCGCTGCTCATTTAGCTAAACAGGAAGCATTTTGGCAGAAACTGTGCAGAAATAATTGCCTGAATATGTTGCTGCACTGCGAGGAGAATAATGGCAAATCAAGCACAATGGTCAAGCAGGGTTTTTTTGTTCGTTTCCGCATCATCTGTTGCACTGTCCGAAACATTTTTACATTTAACCAGTGGAAATCAAACTTAGCCCAACTAAAGAGTGAAAATAAGAAAGAATTTACAAATATATATACTTTTTTTTAGTTCTAAGGTTGTATGTGTTAGGACATGAAAAAATAAATCATCTTTTTCTCACATGCTTGATAGCTGGATTAATGTCTCTGGGCTAAAATGCTGTGTTTAGTTTTTATCAAATGTAGCATGGTGCATTATGGATAAATATTAAAGACATTATTCCAGAAATCTTGTGATTTTTTGGAACACATTTTCTGAAATGTTCCAAGAAAATTGTACAGTACAGTACAAAAGTTCAGAAAAAGTCATGACTTGAAAACGACCTAGAGCTCAGCTGCAGTGAAACGGACACTCAGACACAAATGTTAAAAAAAGAAACCTAATGACCCTGTTTGAATGCTCTGAACCAGATTCTGCTGGAGCCAGCGGTGATCCAGGACGTTCTGTCTGCAGGCAGCCACCTTCAGCTGCTGGAGCTCCTCAGCCTCTGCTCACACTACCTCATCCAGGTGCGTGCGCAAAGCACAGACGCACACGCGCACATGAATGCACGCATGCACACAAATGTTCACATGTTCTGGTGTCCTTGTGTGTGAGCTGGGAACTGCGGACATTAGGAAAAGAAATCAGCGCAGAAACAGATTCATGCTACAAAGTCCTCATCAGGTTAATGAAAATCTGGTAATAACACTGATGTGTGAGAGGTATGGTCCACTCAGGAACAGTTGCTCCGTTTGATCCTATCTGCCTGTTATATCGGGGGAATTTTTACAAATGAGTCACCTTACTTGGGGTTGAATAGCTTACATAGGTCATTTTACACATTTCCTAAATCATTATCCAAACTGTCAAGTATCTCCTGTGTTTCTTTCCAGTTTTCTTTAATTACTATATAATTTTCAGAAAGGAAGATATTATGTGTAAGAACTGTGAGCTGTTGCAGTTATTAGGGTGTGTGAAAGGCATCTCACCTTTGTTAGGAAAATAATGCAATTTTATATCAAGATTATTGTGATTATATTGATATGGACTGCTTGCATATTAAAATACTGACATGGTGTCCCCATCTAAACCAGTAAAAGAGCAAATGACTAGAATTGGATCAAAGAGTCCTTTTCTTCAATCTCTTTGTCGTTACCTTTAATTAGGTAATTTCTACTTTTGGTACTTGTGTAAAAATCAGGTGATGTTTTAGGACCTATTTGAGAAATGTAAAAATTCCAAAGGGTTCAAACCTCTACAACAACAGTGTATGTGTTAACGTCTGTTTCTGCGTTGTTGTTGTTAGTCAAACTCACTTAGGCTATAATGTGTTAATTAGTGAGATGCAGAGGTGCCTCTAGTTTAACTGTTTTTTTCATTTTTTTTCTTTTGACAGAGACAGGCTCACACTTTGTGTCTAAAGAAATTAAACTGGGATCAATCTTTTCATCTTTAAAAAAAAATGGTGTGTCTTGAAAAATGTCGAGCTATTTCTTCTAAATACCTTGACCGCAAAGTCAAAACTAATTCATGCACAGGAAGAGTGCTGCAGTTCTTCCATCTACTGATGGTCTAGTGTGAATGTTTAAAGGTCAGTTAGAGGATGCAAGCCCCAGACCTGGGAAGCGTTTAGTGTTGTTGCTCAAGGACACTTCTGCTGGGTTTATGCCTGTCGTCTACAGCACGGTACCTCAGGCCAGATCATTTCAAGAATTGGGCCACGCTGACGTGTGTTTCATGCATTTTATCGCAAGATGCATGTGTTAGAACAGAAGCAAAGTCGGCCTACTGTCCTCTGGGTATGTAGCGAAGCGCTGCTGTAAATAAAAAGCAACTCAGGTGGAGGTTGCTGTTGAACAGAAATAGTCTAAGATATCTGATACATGGCTTTATAGTAAGCACCATGCTTCCTCAGAATGGAATAAGTGACTTTTCATAACATAGATAGATAGATAGATAGATAGATAGATAGATAGATAGATAGATAGATAGATAGATAGATAGATAGATAGATAGATAGATAGCGGTCTTGAGCAGCAACTTTCTGATGTTCCTTCAGAGCTTTTCTTTGGAATTGGCTACTTTTTCACTCGTTTTCCGTCCAGTCCTTTTACCTAACTGTTTTCTGAGGATGTGTTTTGTTTATTAAACCACTTAACACTGATCTATGAATCATTCAAGCATAAAAAAGCTCCTAAAGGGTGAACCAATGTTGTGTCAACACACAGCAGGGAGCAGAGCAAAAGAACCTATTTTAAATGACACGTTTAGGCACTTTGTTACATGTTACTGTTGAGTCTACGAAAAATGCTGAAGATCACAGTTTGACAGGCAGAAAAACAACAAGATGATTCCTAAAAAGCTATTAGCTGAAAGCGTGACTTGCATGGTGTGCAGTGTGTCCTAAAAAAAGGATGACAGTCTCAGTGGAAGGGTGGCTGTCAAGAAGCTATTCTGAAGGGGGAGGGGGGGGGGGTGCAGGGAGAAAAGGCTGAGGCATGCCAAATTACACAAGAACTGTACTGAAAATCCAAAGAGGAGCTTTGAATCTATCTGTCTGTCTGTCTGTCTATCTATCTATATACAAGAGTGCAGTCCTAGGAACAGCAAAGATACTGCACAGGACCCTAAAGCTCCCAGGCCTCTGGTAGAGGACCCGAGCTTGAAGGATAAAGACTTCCCGTGGGTCAAGAGCGGATTTTTTTTTACATAACTTGATATTCATTTATATCATGTTTTATATTATGTTTGGAGAAGTTGTCCTCAATTCCCCTCCATGAGGGTATAATCCTTTAACACTGTATTTCAACTCAGGCAAGACTTGGGTCTTACATTAGGACTGTAAATTTAGCTCCAATGTGCCATCTGCTGGTTGTAAAAGGATCATTGCTGGTTTTGTATTAATAATAACCATCCTTTATCATGACTTATCATTCAGAACAATTGATAAGTCATTAGCTAGCAAAGCGCTTGTGTGTTCATCACAGCTATCGCATCAGCTCAATGTTCTATACGCAATTTGCTTAGAGTAAGGCCGGACTAATAAAAAAGACTTTTCTGTAAACACTTGAAAATCAGATACATTAGCCAGTCAGGATCATCTGTGTGATTTGTTAGATTCTAATTTGTTCCGCTGAGCATTTGATCAATACATTTCCGTTGCAGTGTATTACATTTTAACATTGACTGGCATGCATGTGTGACCCTTGCCACTGTTGTTTATAAGATTCTCTAAACCCTCATTCAGATTTTTCTACATTTTCTTTTAATTTCACAGTGGCAAAATTGAAATGTAGTGAGCTGTAATGCAATGTTGTTCTTTAAAACCTCTGAGTGTGGCTGATTCATCAAGGTGCTACATTATTAAAGGCCGATCCGTAGGAGAGGGGAGCTGTTTGTGCTGTAGATGCTGCAAGAGAGCCAGAAGATGGCAGTCTTATTCCACTAGTCAGATCTCACTGGGCTTAGTCTTGCGCCTTTCTCTAACTGTCTTCTAGTATTTGACACGCAATGTTGTCGTGGCACTGAATTCAGACTTAGTGTGCATGTGGCTTATAAATGCAATATGAAGTGGGGATGATTGGCTTCTATTATTTGTAAATGTCACATATTCTCAGAACAAAACAATGGCTAACACATGAAGGATATTTGGTAAAATCTTACAATTTACACCTGCTAACAAAATGAGAAATAACACAGCGGTACAACAGATGTGAACCGATCTTTGTAAATGATTCTCAATAGAATTATAATTCAGTCACTGCTCAAATTAATTTTTATGGACTTTCTATAGACAAAAATCATCCTCACTGTTTACTTTGGTGGGTTTCCAGGATCATGTAGTCTGATAGCTGTCTCTAAAGTTTTTTTAACAGACCCTAATGGCATAGACGTCCATTTATCCCCCAGGAGCTGAGCAGCGTCAACTACCTGGAGCTGTACCGCGTGGCTGACTTGTTCCACCTCCCCACCTTAGAGGAGGCCGTGGTGGGCTTCCTGGTGGAGCATCTGTCTGAGCTGAGCCAGAGCCGACAGGACGAGGCCCTGCAGCTGCCCTACCGCCTCCTCAGGGAGGTGCTGAAGAGCGACCGTCTCACCTCTCTGAGCGAGGAGGAGATTTGGAAGGTACAAGACACACGAGATGCAGCCCTGAAGTGTTAAAGCACAGTATTATTACGCTGATGACAGGAAAAACAATCATCTGTGATTGCAAATCTGAAGAAATTGCATTTTGGCACCAAATTCATCAAACACACACACACACACACACACACACACACACACACACATATATATATATATATATATATATATATATATATATATATATATATATATATATATATATATATAAAACACAAACATGTACAGAAATGCATGACACACAGCAGACGCTCAGACTAGTAAACAAGAAATTAAACACTGCCATCTGCATCTCATATACTGTTTGTTTATGTTGATGACAATGTGCAGTAGGAAGGGCTGCGTTTGACCGGGTGTTCGTCTGTCAGCGTATAGTAAGCGTGATGAACTGCCGGCATTGCGGAGTAAAGCGGCAGTGCAGGGTGGGACTCGCTGCTTTGACTGTTCATTTGCTCCAATCAGCCCCCGCACCACCGCCACCCCTGCTCTCTCTCACTTCTTTTCTCCCCTCTCTTTCTTTCTCTCCTTCTTCTCTTCTCTGATTAGGCCCACCGCGGCTCCATCAGAGCCCCAATCCCCCAGCTGTCACTCGGCCGCCCGTCTGATTGAAAACAATCAGGCCTCTGATGGCACAATTACCCTGACCCTTTAGCCAGCCACCGCCGCCATAATCAGCCTCTGATTAGGCTGCTTTGGGGCTCCTTCACTTCACCCAGAAGGTTAATTTGGGCATCAGACGGAAGCGAGCGGCGAGCGGGGGCTGTCGTCCGAAAGGGGTGGTGGGCTGCAGGGCGGTGGGGTGCACGCCAAAACCGGACTGACCTAGCTCGGGCGTCAATCATCGTCACTCAGAGTTTTCTTAGAGCCTCTCGTGCTCTGGAAATCACATTTTCTCTGCCTTTGTTTTTCCCCTCTCCCTCTCTCTCCCTCTCTCTCTATCTTGCCATCCTTTGCTCAGTCTCCCCTCCTCCCCTCACTATCTCTTTCCCTCACCCTCTTCTTTTCTCACACACACACACATACACACACTCTCTCTCTCACACACTTTCTCTTTCAGCATGGAGGGGAAGGAGGGAGAAGGAGTTGATTTATTCTGTGCCCCGAGGAAGTTGTGTGATGCAGCGTGACCTTCACAGTCAGCTGCCGTAGTGCGCACACGCATGCTCACGCACACACATGCGCACGCACTCACGCACATGCACGCACGCACACTGTCACTTTAAAGCATTGAGCAGGAGAGAGGCGGGGTGAGCAGTGGAGGAAAGGGAAGACGAGACAGCAGAGTGGCACAGTTACCACAAAAAAGACAGAAGCCTGACTTGCATGTTTGTTGCATATTCACACCTTCAGAGGGGACTGAAAGGAGAAATGAGGAAAGGAAGGCTTCGTCTGGATAGCAAAGACAAGGCACGCATCCAGTGTGTTTGCATACATCACATCACGACTCCTGTATTATCAGTGCAGTCATGACATTGACAGTTTTTTTCCCCCTGATTTGTTCTTAGCCATCCTCGTGTCCCTTTTCCCCCTAAAAATCTTTATTCCTTTATTCGCTGTAATAAGCTCTCAGTCTCTGCGCAGATTGCGCTAACAACCACTTTGTTTTCCTGATAATGGTATCAGTGATCTCCAGTCATCTCGCCCACATTCACACCTCGTCGCAGCTAAATAACCTTCCATTGCTCTCAAGTTCAATTAAATCCCTTCCCTGCTACCCGGTTCGCCCGCGTTAAACAAAGGAGGCTGCCTGTGGATATTTACAGTCTGAATATTGAATGCTGCTGATTAATAAATGCTTGTGTGTGTGTGTGTGTGTGTGTGTGTGTGTGTGTGTGTGTGTGTGTTAGCAACTATGGCTGTAGTGCTGGCTCAATCTTGTCATAATAGCCTATAGGTGTCTAGAAAAATTTCTGATTAGCAGTCCTTCAGTGTTTCTTTTTTTTCTCACATTGGTTTCCTTTCCCTATCTCTATTTTTTCCCAAAGTCTTTCCTACTGATTCTTTCCTTCTACACTTCCCTCTTATCCTAACGTCTTTCCTATTTGCCTTTTGAAGGGACTGGATGACAAACGACTGGAGCAGGGAGACTTTTGTTTCTAATTTAAAACTTGAAAAGAAACAAAAACGGAGCCATACTGAATTCAAATAATAATTTCATCAATAATACATTAAAATTGAATGAGCAGTTTTTGATTTATGGAACCATGACAGCATGATGAATATTGTAGTCGCTGTTCTTCCTGCTTGCTCTTGGTCTCCAACTGATCTTCTCTTCTTTCTGGATTTAGCTGGTGGTTCTGTGGCTCGAGCATGACTGTCGCTACCAGTACACCGAGGACCTTCTGCAGCACGTCCGCTACGGCCTGATGGACGTCCCTACACTGCACCACCTTTCGCGTAGCCATCCTCTGGTCCAGTCTAGCCCTACCGCTGCAGCTCTGGTAGATGAGGCCTTGGACTACCACCGCGCCATCTTCGCTCAGCCCCTCCACCAGTCAGCCCGCACCAGACCGCGCTTCCAGTCCCTCACCCTCTACATAGTTGGAGGTCGGAAGCGGGAGGTGAGCAGAGTCCGGGAGCTGCGGTATTTCAACCCAGCTGTGCAGGAGCACGTGCGAGTGGCGGGCGGGTCGAACTGGAGCGAACTGGTCCCCATGCCTACTGGACGCAGCCACCACTGCGTGGCTGTAATGGGGAACTTCCTGTTTGTCGTAGGTGGAGAGATGGAGCACGCCACTGGGAGGACATGTGCAGTAAGGACCGCCTGTAGATATGACCCCAGGGGCAACCGTTGGACTGAGATTGCCCCCATGAAGGCATGTAGGGAACACTTTGTCCTGGGAGCTCTGGGGCAGTACCTGTACGCAGTGGGAGGCAGGAATGAGCTGAGGCAGGTGCTGCCCTCTGTGGAGCGTTACTGTCCCAAGAGGAACAAATGGATGTTCGTCCAGCCCTTTGACCGCTCGTTGTCCTGCCACGCCGGCTGCGTTGCTGACAACCTGCTCTGGGTGTCAGGTACACAAGGAGAGAACACAGACTCAGCCTGCACATTCGGTCCCATATATGTTACTTTTATCTCACTTCACATCTAAGTACACACTTTCACACTCATTTGCAGGAGAACGTGTCACTGCCAAAATCCTGAGATGTTTGTTTGTGTTCCAGGTGGGGTGACAAACACGGCTCAGTACCAAAACCGGCTGATGGTTTACGACCCAGAACAGGTAGCTGTGGACTGATTGGATTTGTTTCTGTGTGTCGAGGAAATGTATGTTCATTTTCCCTGATTACAGCTGTATGCTCGATACTACGGCACCCTTTATCACCATATTCCCAAAACATACTAAAGCCAACTCGAGCCGGTATTTACATATAAGCTAAGAATGAATTTACTGTGAACGAGGCTGCTGATAGAGACAAAGTTACAAAGAAGTATGATTATACTCTACAGTTCATTCTACTTTCAGTGGGGTTTTCTTTATTTGAACAGTGATTTTGTTTTGCTGACAGTAACCTTACTGTTTTCATTCATCTGCTGACTCTCATCAACAGCAAACAGCAGTGATCAGTACAAAAATAAACAAACAAAATACCCCCTTTTACACGCCCAGGTCCAAACAGCTGACACACAAAATTTCCCTCAAGCTTCATATTTTTGTTTTCTCAGGAGCTTTTGGAGACCAAATGTGAGTAGATGAGATTATTTGAGTTACATTTTTCAGGTGTTCAGAAACAGAACTCTAAATTGATGGTCTGTGGTGGATGTGAACTGCTCGGTAAAGCGTTTTGGTTGCTATTATGTCAGTAGGCTGAGAGCTTGTTGTGTCCTTGGAATCCTTGGAGTATTCAGAGCCACTCATTATGAGACTGATCCTGAGATTTTTCTCTGTGAAAGTTTGTACTGAGGTTAGCTTATAATACAGTTCACTCTGTTTGAATTATTGTTGACTGATGATGAGACTTTTGGAAAAGTACACACCTAAACATCGTCGGTGTAATAATAATGGAGTATTTTTTTTCTCTCTCCCAGAAATAAAAGCACACCTTACGTTCTCAATGACGGATAGCACAACAGGCAGGTGTCAAGTGTCTGCTAATTGATTTTCACACTGTATGGAATCAATAAAAAAAAATCCCAGGCACTCTGATAACTAGTAAAACTAGATTTGGGATGGGAATTGTATTTGTATACATGGTATGATTCATTTGTGCATCTGCAAAGGTGCGCTTAATGCGAAACGACACTTCCAGGACTCTACAGTGCTCTGAAAAACATTTTAAACTGAAAAAGCTGGACTTGTTCAGTCCTTTTCTAATTGCACTGTCATGGATTTTAACATTTAACATGCTAACTGAAAACTTTAGAGTTTGAGATGTAACTCTTGGATTTTTTTTTGCATTTTCTCTGAGCACTCAAATGGGGTGAATTTACCCCAACTAGCAAACTGCAAAACCTTTATAGAGGTGGTCATACTTGCTCTGGTCTTCCTTAGTTTTCAATGTAGAGGCCTGCGAAAACATTCCTTCACACAAAGCTGTAAAGGTATGTAAAGGTAAAACAACCACTTTGCTTATTTCAGCAAGACAAAATGTTGCAAACAGTAAAATTTAGTTCCAACTTTTGACGTGTTTTTTCGGTTGTATTTTTTTAATTAAATATGAGCTTTAAATGATTTTGATTCTGTGTGCAATAGTCAAACACACCTTTCTGCACTGGAATGTAGAGGGCTAAACCTCAATCGCTTGTGTTTATAGGCAGCTGCTAAAGCCTGTATATAGTACGCGGTGTGTATATGTGTAATGCGCATATCCATATGGGTCTGTGTTTGTATATGTCTGCGTGGAAGCGAGGGAATGAAGAAACGAAAGAGAGAGGAAGAGAGTCTCATTTGTATTCACCATGAATCTACATTCACCTGCCAGAGCAACAGCAACCCCCCACCCACTCTACCCTCAACAGATGGCCACCCGTCAGCTCCCAGCAGACACACACACACGCACACACACACTTTCTCTCTCTCATTCTCTGCCTCAATCAAGCACTCACACACACACAGAAAATACACTTCGACACACTTAGTGAAATGAGCAGGGATCCTCGGTGTAAAATGGAGTGGCTGAAACATATGATTAGAAATAGGGAGGGAAGTCATTAGTACAAACCTGAGCTCCAGTGTCACGTTATTTATCTAGCGCTGAGCATACATCAATTACCCATGCATGGATATGCTTAAATATTAATCTTCTTATTCATCCTCCTTCCCTTTCCACCCTCGCTGTTTCTCTCTGCCTCCCTCTTTGTACTGCATCTCTTATTTTCTCCCTTTTTTCCCCCCTTCAAATCCATCTGCCGTTCCCTCCCCATATCTACTCACCACCTCCTTCGCCTCCACCTCAGGACCAGTGGTTGGCCCGCAGTCCCATGTTGCAGAGGCGAGTATACCACGTCATGGCGGCAGTGAGGAGGGAACTGTACGTGTTAGGCGGGAACGACCTGGATTACAACAACGATCGCATCTTGGTCCGCCACATCGACTCCTATAATATGGACCTGGATCAGTGGACGCGGTGCTCATTCAGCCTCCTCACAGGTGGGCAAAGCGATGAAGCCACTGTGTGAACATGCATACATGCTCAGAAATAACTGTGTGACCTGCACAACTTTTTCCTGAAATGATCCATTAGACAGAAGCAGAAGAAGCTTTGGCTGTGACAGAGAAATTGCAGCTTTCTTGCTGAGAGTTAGAGGAGATAGGTGATGCCACGGTCATGTCTGCGCTAACATAAAGCTACTGTCAGGAGATGGTTAGATTAACTTAGATAAGGACTAGAACTGGGGCAGTTAACTGACTCTATCGAGAAACAATGTTTGCTTCTGCTATTCACCTGACAGGATCATGAAATTCACCACTACAATCCATCTTAAACTAGAACTTGTTTATTTAATGCTGGTGGTTTGGTAAGGATTAAAAAAACACATAGGGTGTGAACAAAATGCTTTTATGCTGGTGCTCGATCACGATACCTTTGATTTGAGCCAGACTAGCAATTTTTATATTAATAGACCTAAAGACCCACTGCCCACTGTGAGTGACTTTACTAGTGACTGGGTGGGAAATGTTAACGCATTTTGCTTCTCCCATCTTCCTAGCATAAATCAGTTTGTAGTTTTTTTGACCAACAACTTTAATATTCTATTTTTGAGAAGATGTTAAATTGAAAGTGTTAGATATGCCCTACACCATGCATACACATAAAGTCTGAGTTAACAAACTCATCTATCATAGCAACATATTGCAATTTCTGTTGTGTTTAGCAGCTCGAACCCGCTCTGTCAGGAGCTGTGGAGCCATAAAAGAGAGCTAACTTAAGACATACAGCATCAAGAGACAGCACCCATTCCTTTATATTTTGGAGACCTTTAAAAATGTTGTTTTGAACCACAGTTCTCCAGGCTTTCTGAAGGTCTTTCAAAGTTTATCTTCAGACAATGACTGGTTTTTCATACATTGTCCAGTACTTGAAGCTGGCCGTTTTCAGACGTTTTTAGTTAGTCTATGCAAACATCTTAGAATTTAAACTGGTTCTTTGCTATCTGTATGCACTTTGCCACAAGCAGCTTGTTACAAAAAATATTTTTCCCATTTCTTTAGTTGAATCTATGAAAAATGCCAAAGATCAGTTTGACAGACATAAAATAATATTTTTTGCACCAACAAGGAGTGCTGTTAGCAGAAAACCTTGCACATCTTAGCATGTTGTACAAGTATCTACAGCAGATGAACAATTTCTGAAAGTCACGTCCTTAAGAAACAGGAGAAAAATCCAGCAAAGACCTGACACAAGACCTGAGACATTCATCAGGGCCTTTAGTTGATCCATGTACTGTTCACTGAAGCCTCATCAGAAATTGTCCCAGTGGAACGGTGACTGCATTTCCATGTGTGTTTGTACATTTCAATTAAGCACTGCACCTATTTGCCATTTTTATTGCAAAATATAAAGCTAAGAGGGGTGGCTCAAAACTTTTGCACAGTATCATATATTACACTTTCACGCAAACCTTGATCGTTTTTTGTCAAATCGAGCAAATTAAAAGGCAGCATTTCCAAATTCACAGAGGATTTAGTGACATTTGAATACCAGTGTGATGACTAACAGCAGGCTGATACTCAAGGCCACTGTCGATCAAACTTTTTTCCAAGTTGAACTTTTAATTGCTCTTTATGTAGTCGTAAATCTTTAATGAAAAACACTTCTGAAAACAAGCTTTCAGCAGCTTTAATGCTAATCTATTTAGAACACAATATATTTTTAATACAATTATGCACTGTACATATGTGGTGCTTGGAAACGTAGGCTGAGTATAACTCTCGGCTTTGCCCTCCTCTCATTAGATTAGAAACACAACACATAATGCCTCCCTGTTGGCTGCAAGTAGGTGGTAGGATGATTAAATTAAAACATATAGAGACTATATGTCTACTTTGGACCTGAGGGTATGTTGCACCTTTTAGCCTACAGGGTAGTGGTGGGATGGAACACAAGCACTGCCAAGACAATCTCACATGCATATACTGTAGGATGTGGTCATGTTTTCTCATTTCCCATTACAGGCTTTAAATTCTGGATGACTTTATTGTTATTTCCTCCTCCTCCTGTACTCCTGTTTGACTTTACACAATTCTTCTCGGATCTTTTCCTCCCATTATATCTGCAAAAGTTTAAAGACAAAGTCACAGAAAGAGAACACGCCATAGCTCTGCGTACACTCCCACCCTTGCCCCATCTTTCTCCATTTATCTTCCCCTCTGCCTCCTGGGGGATGTGGAAGTCATATTGCCGGGATGCCCTCTGATTGGCACAGTGAAGCATTGTGCCGTCTCTGTCCTCTTCAGGTCAGAACGAGTCTGGAGTAGCGGTCCACGATGACAGGATCTATGTAGTTGGAGGATACTCTATTTGGACCAACGAGCCTCTGGCATGCATTCAGGTGAGTCTTCAGAGTATAGACAGGTGAATTTAAAAGGCTCCAGACAAGCCCAATGGAGAAGACTGAATGCTAAAAAACAGGAGCAGTAAGGATTTCTCTAACAATGGAAAACATTTGTTTTAATGGTACTTTACAAGTGTCAAGTGTCAAAATCTGACTGCTGGTCAGATCTCACTGACGTAACAAAAAAATAATGCTGGATATCTATACTGATATAGACTGGGTAATGTGTTAGGAAGGAAGGGGGCTACTAATGAGACGATGGATGGTGTCCTGGGGGATCTCCTCCCAGATCTGGACCAGGGCATCACTGAGCTCCTGAGCAGTTTGGAATTGCAAACTGGCAGTGTTGGAAGGACAGAGGTCCCAGGTGTGTTCTGTTGGATTTAGGTCAGGTGAGTGTTTGGGCCCAGTTAATGGTATCAATTCCTTCATCCTTCAGGAACTGCCTGTATGCTCTCACCACATGAGGCTGTGCATTGTTGTGCACCAGTACAGGGTCAGACAATGGATCCAAGGATTTCATCCTGATACCTAATGGTCTGTGTCCCTTCATGGATTACTGACCCACCACTAAACTGGTCATACTGAATGATGTTAGTCTGTTACATGTGCTCAGTGTGAACCTGCTCTTATCTGTGAAAAGCAAAGGGTGCCAGTGGTGGGTCTGCTGATTCTGATATTTTGTGGCAAAATGCCAGTGACGCTCCACAGTGCAGGGCAGTGAGCACAGGGCCTACTACTTCCTACGGAGGACGTTGGGTCATTCTCATGAAGTCTGTTTCTGATTGTTTGGTCGGAGACATTCACACCAGCGGCCTCCTGGAGGTCGTCCAGTTCCTCCTTGCACAAAGGGGCACATACTAGCCCTGCTGAGGGGATTAGTATTCCACAAGTTGAACTGACTTGATGATTGATTAAGTTAGTATATGCTTTAGTAGGTTGTTCAAGCGGTTTCACTAGTATTGTAGGGAACAAGTGCTCTATTGTAGGCGACTAATTCAAATCTAACCCACCTTCCCCTAGTTAACAGCAAGAACTTCCCAACTTTTCATGGCTCGTCAATCTAAAGATGAAGACCATTCTAGCTGGAATCTAGTAAGGAGCAAATGACTTTCATTAAATAATTTTTCTCTAGTATTAATATAAAGACTTAAAAAAGGCTTAATTGGGATTTATTAATGGGCATAGGGTCATCTATAGCAGTTTTTAAAGACTGAAATAGGACAATATCTCTTACCTTTCCTGAGGCTGATGCGTATGTTTGTATCAAATTTCATGCCTTGTGGTGGTGCCAAAGGAAAAGACATTGTTATTACTATGTACTGGCCCAGTGCCATTACTACAGCTGTGCCATATACTGCATGAGTTTTCTCTTTCCAGGTGCTGGATCTTAGCACGGGAGGAAAGGAGGAGGTTTTCTATGGGCCAACATTGCCGTTTGCCTCCAATGGGATAGCGGCCTGTTTCCTTCCTGCTCCTTACTTCACCTGCCCGAACCTACAAACTCTACAAGTACCCCATCACAGGATAGGTGCTGTTTAAAACCACTCCTTTACAAATCGTGAGGAAACCAGAACATGTGACCAGAGGATGGAGCACTTTCAGATAAACTCTCTCTCTTTTTTTTTTTTTTTAAATACTCGATTATTGGGCTATATCTGAAACACACCATCTCTGACACCAAAATGTAATAATAATAATATTTTCCTGACAAGAGCCATGTTATTTAAGCTATTTAAACTTCTAGGAACAATCTACGTTCACAACAATAAAGCATTTTTTGGTTGTATGTTTCCAAAGACAAACATCATGACCACTGAAGACACAAGGAGCAAGTGGGAACATAAATCTTGCAGGAAAGGGACGTGAGAAAAAGAAAAAGACAGTCATCCTAACTATTAATAAAGACGTGGAAAGCAGATATTGCTGACCTGCTCAACTGTCCTCAAGATAATAATGAAACTGCAGTTTCTGTAACCCATTAAAGTACTGTAGGAGCATTTGTAGCTAGAACTGCTGTATAACACTTCCACGTGATCCCTATAATCACTTCGGTGGCCTGAAGAACAGCCTGCTTTCTAATTGCCTGTGCTGGTACTTGGGTTCGTAGGTGTCAGGCTTGAGCTCATCAGTACATAAATAACCATGCCAGCTTTTTCAGTTCAAATAAGATAACAAAAAAAACGACCTATGTGAGTGCGACTGTTAATACACTCAGGACCTAAGACTGTGGTCTAATGAATGTCTAGTCCCATCTGCGTGCATACGTACCATATACTGAATTATGCTGATTGTCCAAAACATACTTCTGACCAAAACAAACCCCCGTTTGTCTGTCAAAAAGAAAGGTGTTGAAAACCTGGAAAATTTGCAGAATAAAGATGCAAACAGAGAAGTGAAAAAAGGCGCAGGAGTGTGTTCTGTTAAGAGCAGTAGTAGTTCTAAGAGTTCGGGGGGCGAGGATGACTGTTCTTCAGTGGGAATTATTTAGCAGCAATAGATAATTGCACACTAATTTAAAGAACCACCTCAGTTTCTTTCTTTATGCATGGATTCTCCAACCAGCTCTGATGCTGCTGGAGGAAAAAGGAATGTGATGCAGCAGAAAGCTCCTCGCATGAAGGAGATGCATTGCAGTTTGATGAGGCTGGAAAATGACTAGCAATGACAGAAAATGAGACTTGGTGATTGTGGGAGACAGGAGTGAGACTTCATGTGATTAGGTGCAAACTAGAACGGGATTGGAAGAGATTGCTGAACTTGGAACGGGGAGAGAGAACGGGAGAGTGGGAACAAACAGTACTACTTCTTCCGTTTTCTCAACTTTTTTTAAGGTGTGGTGGTGAAGTCATTGGGCCCTGATCAAATCTGTAATTCAGACTGCTGGATAGATAGATGCAGCACCTCATACCATAATCACAAATAATGTGTGCACACTTCACATTCTTCCCTTCTCTTAGTATTGAACAGAAACGAAAAGGTGGGGATGCTGGTGTGTGGCCACATTCACATTTATTGTCACATCTTTCATTCAGTAACAGTGAATCTCTCGAGATGCAAAGCTGCACTTTTTTTTTTTGGGACAATATGTACATATCTACAGACAGGTAATATTAAGCTTTTAATCCATGATAGGAACATGCCCATTTGATTTGATTGACAGATTATGCTAAACATAAATGAAACAGAATTTCTAAGGTATCCTCATTTTTTAAGGGAAATTGACAAAAATGAAAATACTACATGATAAGAAGATTCTTGGAGGTTGTGGCAGGTCCTGGAGGAGGTCTCTCTTTACTGGATTTTTGTTGTCACTCGCTTTCCAGACTGGTTATTTCAGCTTGCCCACTTTCCCCAAGGAGACCCAGCAACTTCACATATGCACTCCTGTTACACAAACAAATGTGGCACATTCTGTAAGTCAGAGCTGCTGAATATTTCTTGTTCTGTATGCAACTGCAGCGCTTATTGTCTAGACAACTTAAAAATAGTTTAAAGTGATGAATGCCGTCTACATGGCTTTCAGGGTGTGATTCATGTGCTTGCTCACCTCAAGGCGATGTTCTTGCCCAGTCCTCTTTTGTGCTCAGTGTTTCTCAGACTGAGAGACAGGTTGGGGATAAGAGCTTGAACCACAGTGGGATCTAAAACAGCCACAGTCTCCAAGACGCCGTATATCTGCCTGTCGTAGACTCCCTCGTTCTCCTCCACAAACGACCTAAGAGCATCGAGATGGTAGGCATGGTTTAAAAAATAAATGAATAAAAATGATGGATAAAAGAGGCTGTAATTTGATGATGATCTATAATTACTGTCTATGAATAATGTGTACATTTCAAATGATCTTACACAGTCGAATATTGCAGAGTTTGTCGATGCATACAGTATTTAATGCTACAAACATTCAGTTACCGTAAGACTGTGATCATCTGGTCGCATGGTCTCTCTGTAGATACGGCACCACACCGCTCAACTACAAGCTGTAAGGCATCTGTGCTCGTCTTCCTTACTGCACATCCAAAATAAAAAAATAAAAATCACTTCACAATCACATCAATAGAGACGAGCTGGAAAGTGTTGATTATATAATGGATTAGTCTGAAATGAAGTGAATCCACTTAAATGACACTGTTATATAAAAAATGACTTTAACTTCTACTTCAATCAATCAAAACTGCAGTAAAATGTAGAGTTAACAGAAGATCTGAGTACTGCAAGTCATTACAACAACTCCTAATCTACATAACAAGAGTTTCTGAGTAGAATTTGGCACTTTCTCACACGGGGAACAGCTGCTCGATTACAACTTTATTCGTTTATGCCACTAATATCGCACTGTCCATATTCCTCTGCTCTGGACCATCATTACATTGCTTGTACTCAGTGAACTGTGATCATATGGAAAGCCAGACGCTCTCTTTTTATACCAACTTCTGGATTGTTAGATCTCATGATTATATAGTTTTATACTTAAGCTGCAGACAGAGAAACCGTGAGGTAGTGGAGGACTGCTATATTAAAACTTGGCTTGTAAAACTGTTTAAGATTCAGATTGTCAGTCTTACCCTGTGGCTCGTTGACCAGCATAATGCAGCGCAGCAGAGAGGGGAGGGGCACGGTGAGTAGGGAGGGGTCTGAGTCACCATTTCGTCTCAGAAGCTCCAACAGGAACATCAGGACGGATGCCAGGCGAGGAGGGGGGGCGTGACCTTTGAACTGCAGGAAGTTCTCACTGCAAACACAAGCAGAGGTATTTCTAGTAACTTTAAGGGGCTGTTTATGTAGAAACATGGTGAAAGAAGGAAATGATGTACATGAGTCCTTGATAATAAAGGTCAGACAGCCTTTGGGGCGTTTGGAGTTTTCAGTCATTGCTGAGAGAGTGTTTGATTCAACAGGAATCACATTCAGAAATTATGTGAACATGAAATTCAGGATCATGACAGGCAAATTCTTTTCATGGTTCTGTAGACCTACCAAAGAACCTCTAGGATGAGTCTCCTCAGGGCAACTCCACGGCTGGTTGGGTTGGCCTCGCAGGCACCTAGAAGCACCGGGTGGTTGGCAATAATGCCCACAGAAGGCGAGGCAGGAAGGAAATGGTCCAAATATCTGCGAGTTACAGAACGTAGTTGCTGCTTCAGGTAAGCCCCCTGGGACTGAGACACACTAGAGGCCACAGACAGACCCTGGAAGACGATAAATGGAAGGGTCTTTATCCAAATCGCCAGGTTTCTTTCTTTAATGTAACGGCTGTGTGTTTGGACAATGTGTGTCTATATTATACATTTGTCCCCACCTGTATATACAAAGGCAGACTGTCTCTGAGAGATTTGTCTTGCTGTGTGAGGTTGTGGGGAAGCAGCAGACCATCCACAATGCGGAACAACAGCTGTTGTGCTTTTGATGTGGCCAGCAGGGGGCTCCAGTACTTCACAATGCAGCCTGGTCACAGAGAATAGAGTGTTGTACTCTCATACACAATTACAATAATTTCTCTCCCAGTCGTGGACTATATACACAGTATATTCTGTGTGTATTCTGTGATGCGTTTGAAATTGATAAACTTTGCACCTACCAACAGCCCAGTATGCTAGCTGTATTCCCTCTTGGTTCTTGCTGACGAGAGACGGTTTAATGTGCTTCAGGATGTCACCAATGTAGTCTAGGGCTGTGGTCACCATGGCTGAACGCTCAGACAAAACCTTCAGTCCACTGTACACACTGCCTACAGCCTAACACCATGTGAAACACATAGAAACACACGCTGATGAAGGTTTACAGATTTTTACTTTTACTTGGACACAAAGCTGACTTGAGTTCTCTCATAACTAATTTGCTGTAAAATTTCAAAATAGAGAATTATTCCCCAGTGTGTTTGTCACCTGTGTGCGTATGTTACCTTGACAAACATCTCCAGGGCTGCAGTCGGCTCTGGCCTGGTTGCTGTGGGATTAAGGCTGGCTCTCTGCAGAAGCCTCTCCACCTCGGGAAGCCTCAGCACAAGCCGGGTCAATTCACACAACTGTTGTTCCACAGCCCGGGCTGACGAATGCAAAAACACAAACACTGGTTATTGAAATGATAACGAAGTTCACAATAATGTAAACACTTCCTTTTTTACTTAAAGAATAGGTTTAACTCAGAGCACAAATGTAGCCGTGCAACACCTCTATAAATGTCTGAGGGGAAAAAAGAGTCCTAGATTAACATGTTTGTAATTCTCATTAAGTGTTCTCATCACATTAAAAAAATAATAATAATTGGATTGTAGGTTGAAAACTGCTGTTGAGTATTGTTACCTGTTCTGCTGTCAGTGCCATCTGGGTTCTTGTGAAGGTGCTGCTGTAGAACACATCTGACCCAGGCCCTTACTGACAGGCTTTGTGCAGAACCAGACACAGCAACGCCAGGATCTGCACTCAGAGAGGACACCAGCTCACTGCAAAAGAGAAGAGACAGCAAGAACCTGATCACAAGTCTGTTTGGAGATGTGTGAGGCAGGGTGGGTGGGGGGTGAGGCGGTTTCTATTGACTGCCCAACTAATGCACATCTTTTCAAATGGTGGAAAGCCTAATTCAATGGAAGCAAATTCTACTTTGCAGCTTGTGCAATCACTTTAAAGCAAGCCTCGCAAAATAAGAAAGATAAGCTTGTCAGAAAAAACTTCTAAAAAGGATCACTTTGGTATCTTGCAGTTGAAGGGTCAGGTATTGGCAGTTGCCCATACAAAACACACCACGTCTTTATTGCATAATAATCTTCCTGCCTCTCTTTCGTTAATAAACAGTGCCCAGACAGCTCAGTAGGTAAGGCTGTGGTCTATTAACATTTTGGTTCATGGATGGATTTATTTTAGCTTGTGGCTCGTTTTCTTTCTCCATCTTGCTGGACTGGTGGAGAAGGATGTGCAGCTGATGGCCAGATAATATTCCAGATGTCTGCAACTTTAACTAGGGAACTATTTTCCAACCACAGCAGGCTATTCTGATTATTCTGATCAGCATCTCTGTCTTTGCTAGACGCATTCCTGTAATATCTAATCTGTCTTTGTTGTAGTGGTTTCAGGCTGTGCAGGTAGAATTTCCATTAAGCACGCCACAAGTGGCCATGTTGAATCTTCCTAATGGTTTAGCCCTCTGTTAACCTTAGCCAAAGGCTCATGGCTGAAGCCAATTCCATTTCATGTTTATGTAGCTTGTTAGAGCCTCTAACAGCTTGTGTTGTAAGCATATGAAGCACATGCACATGTCAGCGCTTATGTGATGGGAGGGACTTGGAGCTGCAGATGGAGGGTTGGATTTTTTTAAAACTCTTGGATTTTTTTTTCCCCCTACTGCAGCTTTAGTATCACTTGGCACCGTCTGAAAAGATGTCTGTGGTTGAAATAATAATCATTCTATTACTCTTGAGTGTAATTTTGAAGCTTTTACCTTCTGTATAAAGGCATGAATGCATTTTTATTTATTAATAACCATCTTCATTATACAAGGACACCCTGTGCTTCATTTATTAATTAGAGACTGTGTAATGTACCTGCAGAAGTTATGGAAAACAGTTTTAAGTGCGTCACACAATGATGAAGCTTGATAACTAACAGGAAAAGAGGAGAACATCATTCTCATCTGACTCACCTGATGTAAAAGCATCAGGTAAGTCAAATGAAAATGTTTTGGGACAGAGAAGACTCGGGGGTGGGATTGGATTCAAAGGTCAAAGCCTACCTGTTTTGTAGCAGGTGGGAAAGATAGCGAGTCACCAAGAGTGGGTGAACCATGTCATCCCACCCAAAGTATTGCATGATGGACTGAACTGAATTTGGTTGAAGGTTCTGGGGTGCCGAAGTGGGTAGATCAAAGGCGAGCAGGGTGAAACCTGAGGAAAATAGGTCAGTGTTGTCTCAGTTAGTTGGATGATGATACAAGTATAGTGTACAAAGTCATTAATGTCTTCTCTTTACTATGATCTTTGAATTTTTGTGTGCTTTCCAGTTCTACCTTTTCACTCGTAAAGCCATATTTTCCCCTCAAATTTCCTTCATTTAAAACAGCTACATCAGTTTTCTTTTGTATGAGGATGCCCAGAAATCTTGCTCTCCCACCTTTCCTTCCACTGGGTCTTACTGACCTGCAGCTGCATCTGCAAGCTGTGCTGGAGGTGTCTGAGAAAGACGTAGGCTGTGCAGAAAGGGGAAGAAGTGAGCCCAGAGAGCAGCTGCTACCGCTAGGTGGCGCTCTTTCACCACACTGGTGGTAGCAGGAGCCCAGGACAGGGTGGGAGATGACTGGTCACTGCGCTGATGGACTCGTCTGGAAGGACACAGACACACAGAAAGCGAGAACAGATAAACAAATCTATCCAATGCAAAATCCAAACTCAGTGCTCCCTCTTGTGTACACCCCTCCGCTACTTTCTCAAATCCTTTTGCTCCACAGTTCCTCTCTTTCACTCCTCCTTCATATGTTTTCCCTCTCTTCTCTCCTGGGGGATTACTGGGTGCAGTGGTGCGCTGCAGTGTGGAGCAAAGCGGGGTGGAGGTAGGTGTGAGGAAGGAGAGGAGGATATTATAGGCATAGAGTGGAGCCTAATACTGATCCCCTGTACACAGACTATACTTTGGCTCTTCTGGCTCATCCCTGGCCCTGGCCCCAGCCGCTACGGCAGCCCCACAGTGGCTGGCATTAGCCCAGATAAGCAGCTGAAGGAGCTGTAATCTCATTTAGACGGGAGATGATCCTTCTGTCCCCCTCATTCACCCGGATGAGGGTGTAGGGAAGCGGGGGCTAAGGTGAGGTGGGGAAGAAGCAAAAGATAGAGGAACTAGCAGCCCCCTTCTATCCTATCCTTAACCACACACTCTACTCTGTTACTATATTACATACACACACGCACACACCTCAACGGTGCCTTCCCTTCCAGCAAGGTTGCATCTAATCCAGAGAGAGCTGAGACAATCGATTAGAGTCTGAATTCATTAGCCTCGTTACTACTGCGGAATAGGCCTTTCACACCCATCAACCCTCATTGTACAAGACATCGTCAGAGACCCCACTTAATCCTCCTCACTGTGGCTTCTTACATGTACACACAAACACATACACACACCGTTACATACCACTAGGGACCAAAGTAACCCTTCCCCCAGCTGCCTTCACTGTAAAGACATTTTAAAAAAAAAGTAGCATCCTAACAATGCCAGGCAGACAAACACATCAGACGCACACATGGGTATACATGGAATTAACTCCACGTCCCCTGTTTCCTTACTTTGTCCTCACATTTGTATCTAATGTAAAGGTGTTTTTTCCTTTATAAGAAGACACCTGACAGTAGTTGTCCTTGACTATGGGGGGGGGGAAAAAAATCAAAATCCGCTAAAAGGTCTTAATGCTCACAAAGGAAAAAGCTTCACAGGAAGGCTTGTATTTTATCAAGCCAAGGAGATGGGGATTAATTGTTTGTGCCAAAAACAGATCCAACAGACTGTGCCAATGCCAGCTCACCTCATCAACCAGCGTCACCCCCATCCTCCTACAGCGGAGGGTCATGGGAAGAAATAAAATTGAGGAATTATGCCTGTTACTGGCTTCTTGCCTCAGCACCATGACGATGGTTATCAAGAGTGAATGTTCGGACCCTACGCCGCCTCAACCATTGGCAGAATAATTCTCATAATGTGTGCAGATTCCACATGGCTCTTAATAGACATAATGATGCACACACTAAATTTGCCAGGCTACATAATTGCCCATTAATTGTGTCACAGAAAAGGCATTAATCACAAAGAGATACCGAAAATTGCCAGGCCGAAGAATTATATTTAATTTGGCGGCACGAATTGGAAAGAGAGAGAGCACGGTATTTTAATTTTTTTTTTTTTTTTTTTTTGGTTAAATGGGTCATGGTGGTCCAGGCCATAACACAGAGGGCCTCTGAGAGTTCTCTTCTTCTCCTCTCACTCCTTGGCCATTAATGTGCAAATGTGTGCCCTTCAACCCCAAGATCTGAGATGGGAAGTCTGGGAATTAGCAAAGCTAACGAGATACTGTGTTACAAGGGGCTGGCACTGAAATAAGAAACGAGTACACCTCGGTTAGTGTTTCACTTTGGGGGTGTGGACAGTTGTGTAGGTTTGTGTGTGCTGAGAGGATGGTAGTGCACACTGGAGAATTAAAGCAATCATACACCTACATGAAACAGCAAGAGGGCTCGGTAACACTTAATTTTACAATGCCCTTTTTCCGAGGTTTCAGATCATTTATTAACCTTTTCAAAGTAGCGTAAGCATAAAGACGTAGTAATACTCTGAGTGCTACAAAACTCCACAAACAATATATATCTAGGGGTATATTGAAAAATCAGATATATACTCAACAAAGCTGCGTATCAAACCTCATTACTTTGACATAAAATGGACAGCACATTGTGTGCACTGAATACATTTGCTAATAAATGTTCACTTAGTTTTCACCTTTAGTGATGGAGCCACAGGAAACCATCACCAAAACTAAGAGTCACCCTCACTTCTCTGTAGGATTTTTTTCAAAATAAACCTCACTAGCCTGGTTTCCAGGAGCTGCAAGCAACAACTTTTAGAAAGACTGTTTTAACTAGAAAAATTTGCATTTCCTGCGAAAATGCAGTGTGAATGCTGTAAAGCTGAAGCTGTCTGCTGAAAACTGCTGAAAAAGCTGAAAATAGCTGAAGAAGTTGAAGTCAGTATCAAAAAAGTTGTTGAAATTGTAATAAATTTGTAGATGAATAACAACTGAGCCAAAATATAATAACTTTGCAGAAACTTAAGTAGAAACATAAAGCGTTTGCAAAAATACTATATCAAAGGAGAAAAAAGCAGAAATGTTGTAACTCAGCAGAAACATAGTAACTTGGCAGAAATAGTAGAGCATGGCAGAAGTGTTATAATACAGCAGAAATGTTAATATGGAGCACAAACCTAAAAACTTGGAAAAATGTTTTAAGAGTACAACTTAACATACAGTAGTATAATAGTAACACCTAGTAGAAATGCAACATAGGAGCTGAAATAGTATAATTCAGCAGAAAAGTAATAACCTTAGCAGAAATATTGGAAACGCAAAACGGCCAGCTTCAAAAAGCTGAAGTTCCCTCAAAAGATTAGTTGTTGCTCAACTGTGAAAAATTGGCAGAAACATTATAAAAGTTACAAAGGAACTGCCAGCAGATACACAAAGCTAAGGCAAAAATGACATGCCTAGCAATGTTTTACAAATAAGGACATACACACACAGAAATGGCATGACTTAGCAGAAATACTGTATTTAGCACAAATAGTAAAATAGCAGAAATACTATGAGTCTGCAAAATAGTATTAACTTAAGTAAAACTACTGGAAAAGCAAAATGGACAGCTGAAAAAATGCTAAACATGGTTAGGTTCCATCAAGTGTACTTGTTCAACTGTGGAAAATTAACAGAAAGTTAAAAAACAAACAAAAAAAGAAAGAGAAATAACAGCCAGCAGATACACACAATTACAAATATGGACACATATGGAAACACAAATGCACAGGATCTATGCCTGTCAACCAGCCTCAATATGTTCAATTTATATCCTACAATGAGATGCTGCCAAAAAAAGGGTCTCTCTCTCTCTCTCTCTCTCACACACACACACACACACACACACACACACACAGACATGCACAGACACAAACACACACACCACAGATGCTGCTTGTGTCAGAAATATTATGATTTAGCAGAAATACTGTAATCAGCACATATACTGTAACATGACAGAAATTCCTCCACTTAGTAGTAATACTATAACATAACACAAATGTTATGATTTGGCACAAAAACCATGATTTGGCAAAAATACTATGATTTAGCAGAAATACTATGATTGAGCAGAAGTACTAAGATGTAGTAAAAGTACTTTGATTTAACAGAAATACAATTATGGTGGAGTAATACTTTAAAATGGGAGAAATATTGATACACACACACATACACAGAGCCTAAAGGGAACAGTATTTGTGCCATGGAGTGTTAACAAGAATGTGAGGTCCATATTAGAAAAACTGGTAAAATCATAAAAGTTTGCAGAATTGTAATAAATAATCAATATGAATTACTGGTCTGTGATAGTGTATTAATTTGTAGGGAAAAAAACATGTTGACGAAGGTGGGATTGAACTAACGACCTTTGGCTTGCAGACCCATGTCACTACCAACTGCGCCACTGGGGAAGAGAGCAGGTGCCTGGAAAACAGGGTCATGAGCAGTCAGAATTAGATCGCGGTAAGAGGCGAAAAACGCCGTTTTTTGGAGTTACAAAACGTTGTGTAACTCAAAAACTAGGTGGACTAGACGCATAATTCTTGTACTGAGTGAATCAGCGGACTTTGGTGTACTTTGACTGCGATTTTCATTGCTCTTTGTACATCCGTCGCTGAGATATGACGAGAGAAGAAAAGGAAGGCCTCAGATATGATTGGCTGGCTGGGAAGCCGTGCAGGCTCCGATTTGTAAATTTGAATTTGTCAGTCCTCAGAGAGGATTGGCTGCCTGGGGACCTGGGAGTAATATATAGAAATAGTATGATTAAGCATAAATACTACATTTGGTAGAAATACTATGGTTTAGCAGAAATACTATAAAAAGCAGAAATACTTTAATTTAGCAGATATACTATATTAAGCACAAATACTATAATTTAGCAGAAATACTATATTAAGCAGAAATAATATAAAAAGCAGAAATTCTATAAAAAGCAGAAATTGTATAAAAAGCAGAAATCCTATATTAAGCACAAATCCTATAAAAAGCAGAAATACTATAATTTAGCAGAAATACTATATTAGGCAGAAATACTATATTAAGCAGAAATACTATAAAAAGCAGAAATACTATAATTTAGCAGAAATACTATAAAAAGCAGAAATACTATATTAAGCACAAATCGTATAAAAAGCAGAAATAGTATAAAAAGCAGAAATAGTATAAAAAGCAGAGATACTATATTAAGCAGACATACTATAAAAAGCAGAAATACTATAACTTAGCAGAAATATTATAAAAAGCAGAAATACACACACACACACACACAGAGGGAGAGAGAAGCAACTTTGCAGGTCAGTCAAGCAGCCTGGGAGCTGCTGAATTTGAATCCACCAATCAGAGATGCTGTGAACATTTTCCCGCCAAAACAGGTGCAGCCGTTTTTACACACACAGCAGAGAAACAGGATTTTTGCAGTCTATTTCTCATAGTGACGACTACCCTGCATCAAATGACCATAATTTCCTAACCGTAAGGGCTAGAACGGTCATTCTTACACCGTTTTGTTCAGAAGAGATGGGGGAATCTTCAAGTGTTGACAATTTATCATTAAAATATGAATTATTAAAGATATTTGACTTGTAATGCACCCTAGCTGAGTAGAGGCGAAGCAAAAACTGCCTTGACCTTCCCTCAAACAATGCTTTCTAACTCTAAATCTATTTGGAGCATCGATATCATTCGTTCACCGTAAGAGACAGCAGGCTTTGGTGAATAGTCATGGAAGTTTTCAGGTCTCTGTGGAAATCTATCAAAACGATATGACGAGAGAAAAAAGTGGTTCATTTCCAGAGTTTGAAATCTGAAGAAATCTGAGCGAAGGACGAATTTCCTACCCTCAAACAAACGTAATTCATGGCCAAATGGTAATAGGTGAGAAGAAAATTCTTGAATTGTGAGCGTCAGGAGTGTCTGAAGATATATTGGCACAAGCCTCATGTCTTAACTTCGCTTCGTTAAGGAGATATGACGATTCGAATATGCCTCTCATTAGAGAAATCCAGCGGTGATTTTGAACAAACTCTCCATTGACTTTCTATGGAGAGTTTTCAGACTTTGTGTTGGTCTGAGGAGATTTGCCAAAATTCTGTCAATACCATAACCATGATAGTGACATTTTCTGAAAGCCAGCAAAAATACCTACGTTTTGATGTATAATTTGTGGGAGTTGATTGAAATTTGAGCAAGTAGCAAGAAGTTGTTCGGACATGAAGAGAAGACTGCGAAACTTTCAGTGTCACACTTAGAACCAACTGCATAGCAACCATAACAACCCATGTATTTTGTGAAAAATCACAAAGATGAAACTCAAAACTTGAAGAGGGATAAGATGAAAATGGTAACAGATATGAAAAAACTGAAGTTTAAATGGTTGTTCTATGTGAAAGTATGAGGAAGTAGTTAAGTTTCAAAAACAAGCAAGTTTTAGCAGAATTGTGGAAGTTTTCCATTCATTTCAATGGGACAAATTAAAGGAAAAAAGCTTAATATTTTAAAAAGTATAATAGCAGAAAATACCAAAAATCATAGCACACATTAGCAGAAATAGCAGAATAGTTAAAAATTTGAACGGTGAAAATAGCACAAAAATTGTGGAAGTAGTTAAACAGCAAAAAACGTACGGAAGCAACTTGAAGAATAATAAAGAATAAAGAGAAACAGGAAAACAATAGTGTGAATGCCTACAGCATTCACACAATAAAATAGTCTGGATGCTACCAATTGAGAACTCTAACAACTAAGTGGAGCACATACAAAGGTAAAGCAACCAAAGAGAAACCATTTCACCTAGCAGCTGGTGAAGGCCACAACAAAGCTCAAAGATAAGTTAATTTTGAGTTTATAATGGCCACATGGTCATAAATTCAAAATAAGCATTTTTTCCTAATATAAAATGATAGTTGTTGTCAAAGACTTTAATGCCTTTGCACAGCATACTGGTGTAACTTAGGAGCATGAAACATTTAAAATTAATTCATCCATGTTCAGAGATATTACAAACACAATAGGTTGCAAACAAACTGACTCTTCTAAATAACACCAGATTAGCGTGTAAAATATACACGTCTTTCCTCACAGTCTGATATCTGTCCACTGTGGCCTCTGTTCCATCTCCACGTCCCATAAACAGAGTGCGTTTCAGATGTGGCTCTCTGACCTTCAGCTGGGGTTGTTCATGTAACGAACACCCCTGTCCTACAGCTGAACTCATTCTGGTGCCCTACTGACCACTGTCTCTCAACACACCCACAGCACTGCTGCAGTCCTCATAAAGACAGGAGGGTCCACAGAGGGTCCCCTGGGCACGTAACTCTAATCAGGGCTACTGCAGCACCTGGTTAGGGTGACCCGGGGCCACTGGTCCTCCTGAGACTAACTGGGGCCTCAGTGCTATACAGGCTTTTTACAGACACCCATTCCTGATGACAGCACAATCCTCTTATTGTCAGTATGAGAAGTGAGTGGACTCTGGGATGGGATGGGGAGAGCAGAAGAGATCACTCTCCTCTGCCGTAGAGACTTATCAGATTTTAATAAAAGCTTAGCTTGGCCTTTGCCAGAAAACATTTGTCTGGATGTGTCTACTATCTGTGAGGGAGTAGCTATCAGTGAATGATGAAAGAATGAGGGAAACTGAGGAGAAGTAAGAGATACCTGGGAGCTGGTGAATATTTACACATGCTCTCTCACCTGAGCTGCGCAAGGACGATCTGCAGAAAACCCAGGGCAGAATTCAGCTCGGACTGTCGGCAGGCAGGCAGCAACCAATTGAACCCGTCACCGAGTAGCTTTTCCTCTGATAGGCTGAGAGTGGTGCTGGTCTCAAACACCTCAGCCACACCCTCCAGGTAGGACCCAAGTGGCCCCCAGAGGGCAAGCCTGCGTGAGACCTCTGTGGTTCTGTTGTAGAACTCTTTGGCTGTCTCGTTAAAGGAGGAAGCCAGCAGGCTAGCCTGAGCTCCAACATCCAGACCCCGCTCCTGGAGCAAACATACGATGGTCCATCAGTTTTTTTTTTAAATGTTATTTTTAATTAAAATCTTTTTTTATGTTATGGTAAACAAATATACCTGGAATAGCAACACCATTGACAGCTGCCCTCTCCAGATTAGTGTGCGGTGTCCAAGAGGACAGTTAGAGGGCAGAAAGCCAAGCAGCTCACAAGCTCTGCTGGCCACATCCTCCAGGTCTGCCTGCCGGGCCACTACCAGAAACAGCAGCAGAAAGTTCATGAGACCTGCTTCTGACAGGTCCTGCATCTTCTTTGGGGAGAACTTAGAGTAAATCCTGGACACACAGGGACCAAAGTAAGAAAGAAAGAGGAAGGACAAAGGTTTTCAGGTATGCCACAAGAGATGGACAACATCATGTCACACAAGACAAAGAAACAAATGGTTGCATTGTTTATTTTTAGATTATTATCCTATTTCACTTTTTTCTTTACTTCCACTATCCAACTCATTAGAAATGATTTGTTCTTCTGAAACCCCCTGACTTTAAACGCTGACTAACTGAACTTTCCACCCCTGTAGTGCACTCCACCACCTGCCTCCATCACCTTCTCAGCTCCAGGGGGAGAGGCTGGGCTCCCCAGCCTATGTGGGTGAGAGAGAAAGGAAAAAGCAAGAGAGTAAGTAAGAATAGAGAACCACCCAGCACGCTGTTAGATCCTGCGGGCACTGTGGAGAAATGCCTTTAAAGATCATGTTAAATGTCAGAGACACTCAGACACACAGCAGTAGGCGCTCAGTCCCTCTCTCTACAGCCAAACCAATTTACTGCAACAACAGAGAGAGATCAATAAAACCACACACACTTGCGCGCACACACACAGAGCTTGCTCGCCTGGCAGGAAAACACAGGCTGGAGCCCCCTAGCCCTCCCCATCCTAAAATACAGATGCAGCCCACACAGGTGAGTAGAGTTGCTGTTTCGGTCAAAACACAAACAGCGCACATCCCAAGACAAACTCAGTGTAAGAAGTATGACTGGTATAAAAGGAGTGGAGAAAAATGAGACGGAAACTGGGAAAGACCAGGTTAACACCACAACCAGCTTAGTTACACCCACAGAGAACTATAAAAGGAAAAGGTGGTGAAGCATACAGTCATAGTGAGCAGGGAGGGAGATTTAAATAGATGAATGGCTAGTATGTAACAGGGATATAAGCTGCACACTGGGAGATAGCAGAGGGGATTTTCTGTGTTCTCCCAACCTGTCTCTCTGTTTGTTTATTCTGGACAGCTTTTTTTTCTGGAGGCAAGCAGATGCTCCTAACTCCCAGCATTGGAGAGCAACATGCTTGCAGTCGATCCCATTAATGTGGTCGTCGCGGGTGTCCCGCAGAGCCTAGCCAGGAGTGGGAACGCTGCCGAAGCGTTGTGGAGATACAGTCGGCACGCCTCGCGCCTCCTTAGGAGGAGGAGGTAGTGGTGATAGTTTTGGTGGAGGGAGATGGAGGGAGGTGAAGGGGATGGGGGGGTGGGGATCTGGACCTGTCCCAGCCCAGCCTGGCTGTCGCCAGACTGCCTACCACCCACATCCCCCTGCTCCCCCACCACCCAAGCTCCCCTCTCTCCGTGTTGGAAACCAACACAGCTTCGTTAAGGCGAATTAACCGCCACGCTCGTTAGCTAATTAGCCCCCATGTCTGCAGTGCTACTGAGCACATTCCAGACAGAGGGAAGTCATTAGGCGGATTTATCTACGGCTGCCTCCCTCTGGCAGCCAGCCGGCCTGGGATATAGGATGGACCAGTACATGGTTCTGATGCATCCATCAGCTTCTTGTCCTTTGTCTATTTTTTTCTTTATTTCCTATTCAAACACGCACTGTATTCTTCTCTTCAACGGCCTCACACACCGAAACCATGTCACTGCTCTAGGGAGCAGGCGCACAGCCTGTGTGTTTGTGTGTGCATCAGTAGGAGGCTTCTTGGGTCTGGCCTCTTCAGGAGAGCAGGTGGTTGACTCCTGAGACACCTGCTCCACCGGTGGGCCTGAGTAAATATCAAAGACGCACCGGGAGACTGCGATACACCTGGCACGTACACAAACAAGACTCAAATGCATGACAGTTTGCAAACACACATGTTGTGTGTGTATTTATGCAAGCGAGTGCTTACACATAGGCAAATCCAAACACCATTTAAACACATCACACATTTAAAGATCAAGTGGGAAGGGGAAATCTATATAGCCTATCCCTGATTAGTAATCACTGCTGAAAGCCTCCAAATCAAAATCGCCCAATATAGAGTATATAGTGTTAAGGTTGTCAAACCTACTTTTCAAGGTGGAAGAAAATGTGAAGGATCAAGAGCTACAAAGGTTCTCAGCCTTCTCTCCATCCTTACCTCCCTTTGATCTGTCTCTGCGGGACTCCTCCAGCCCGATCCTGTGCAAGGCACAGGGCCAGCACTCGAAGAAAGATGTGGAAGGAGTTGGCAGAGCGATAGAGCTGGGTGTATCCTGGAGAGCGAAGGGGAGGCAGGGAGCAGCAGCTCCGGGCCTGCTCCAACAGACCTAAAGGTGTCTTGCATAAAGTGCCCAGGGCAGAAATCCCCAGCCAGGGCACGGTAAATGAGGCACTCTGAAGAGGAGTGACAGAGCATAATATATAACTGTAGAGCCCTTGTTAACCAGGGTGCAGCATGACATGCTAAGAATTAGAAGTATGGTGTGAATAAAGGAGCAACCAATAAGACATTTCAGAAATTGATGGTTAAACACAAAAGTAAGCTACTTGTAGTAAATTGGTGAGCAAATCAAATGTATACACTTCATGATAAGCCACAGATGTTATTTTACCAAATTCTTGCTGTAGTAATCCCAGAGGGTGGACACAGCACTGGTGCTCGGTTCCCACATCAGACAAAGACTGAGGCAGGAGTGGACATGCATCCTGACCTGCTCCTCTGCTAGACCTCCCTGTTATCACACACACACGCCATTTAAAAGCACTATGATTTTAAAGGGTTCAAAAACTGAATATCGCAACTAGAAACTGCGCTCACCTTACAAGTTAATTTGAGCAACTCATCCACAAAGGTCCAGTTATCCCCCAGGTTTTTCTGCAGGTGAAAATAAATTAATGAGAGACACTTAAAAACAACAACTCACAGTATTCTATATTCATCATAATAGTCTTCAAGAATCAATGTATTGAAAGTGTAGTCTGCCTCTCTGCTCTTTAATGCAGTCTCAGATACAATCATCGAATCATTTGAGAACTGGAAAAGCCTCATGGTTGTGCCGTAAACTGTTGGAAACAACACCAATTCAGTGCAAGGTTCATTTGGTCATTTTGTTGAGACAATGCCCACGAAATGAGGGAATTAGGTTAAGTACAAACACAATATATTGTTGTAAAAACCTTGTTGTTAAAAGGGTTAGTGTTTAAGATGAAACAAATTGCAGTCTTATATGTCAGAAAAATCTTTTTATATATTAGCTACATAGAAACACTTTTCTGTTCATTTGGAACATCTTCAGGTATCATTATTGCAATTATTCGTTTCTTACCTCATTCTGGACCACCGTGCCGCTCCGACTATACTGGCCTAGCATTGATAAATGAGTGACCAGCCACCATGTGAATCCTAGAGGGTCCTTACAGTGTGTGGGGAGGCCACTGAACTGCTCAGCAGCAGGTTTTCCTAAAACCAGAGGCCTCAGCAACGAGTTGATGTAGCTCCAGAAAGACTAAAGGGAGCACACATTAGTTAAATACTGTCAGAATCAAAGTTTACTGTGTGACAGAACATGCGTGTATGTGTGTTACCTGTGTGTGCAACGCTTTATTCCTGTGTTCCAGAAGGTACATGAGCAGGACCCACAACTCTTTGGTGCAGGTGCAAAGGTAATGATGGCTGCTCAGCGCCTCTGTAGGCCTCACCTACAAATAAACAGGATCAATTAAACACAGTGAGTTGCCAACTAAAGCTTTATTCTACACTAAAATGTTTTTTGTTGCACATTGCGATGCCTTCTATGTGCAGCTTCGATCCAGTTTTCGCTACCCAACTACAAAATGTGCCAATTATATGAGAAACACTTAGAATTTTAGCTTAAAAACATAACTCTGAAATACCACTGCTGCATCTAGTGAGATGAAATGAACCACCCACCTTGCTGTATTTGCCCATGGCCAGTCCAGTAAGGTCACACAGCAGACTGCACAGGTGTTCGTCAAACAGGCTGCTATCAGTCAGGTTCTCTCCCGTCAGGTCCACAAACTTGTGGGCGTACACCACCTGGCCTGAAGACAGAATGAGTAAAATTACAAAGAGCCTGTTTCCATCATAATTCAATAGCTCTTTAGTTATTTCCTAGGTGAGAATTCTGCTGCAAACACAAACCCTGCATCTTGTGACCAAGTAGGTGAAGGATCACCAAAACTGACCAATGGATGTCTAGATGAAGGTGTAGCAAATGCCAGGAGGGAGGTAAAATCTGTAAAAGGAACACAGATTTCTCATTTCAATGTGAAAAGAAGAAAAATCAGCTGGGTGATAAAACTGTAGTCATAAAACCTAATGCTCAGTTGATAATATATAGCCTTTGTACTCTGGTATGCCAGCCCCACATTGTCTGCATCTGTTTTAAATACTGTCTTTGGGTTGTTGTTTTTTTCTTCGGTTTTTTAGCTCCCTAACACCTTTGTAATCAATGCCTTACATTAAATCTCTACTCAAGTTAGAGCTAAACAAACCAACTAGCGTTTGGCCGTACCTTTCCGTGATTCTGTATAGTAAAGGCACTTTGAACATTAGCAGGCAGGTCTTTGAGTCGTCCTATGAGGAGAGTGATCCCAAAAAGTTCCTCCAAAAGAGCAGAGGGGAACTGAGCCTCCAGCTCCTCGTAAGGGTGTGACTGACCTGCATCCAGGGACCTGGAAGGCTGGAGATATCTGAACATATGCAAAAGGGGTAAAACTCCATGACACCATAATATATTAACATGTTTTTATTAGTTCCAGTGTGACATGAAAATGTGTTAAAATTACCTGTGTAGAAAGACTTTGACATACTGAAGAAATGTAACACATTCTTGCCGGAGTTCTTCTGCTTTATAGTGGAGATTTCCAGCTTGACCTAAAACATCAAAAGGGTGCTGTAGGTAGTACTCATAATATGTCTACTGTATTAGAGATCAGATCACTGTGAAAATGACTATTGTACAGCTCATATATACATATCAAATACATTCAAATTGTTCATAAAAAATATATATAGAAAACAACTCTCTAGAAATTATGGGATTTAATTTGCAGAATAATTATTTTTATTTATTATGGACATTTCATTCTTTAACCCTCTCAAGGCAGGCGTTGCCGATTTGCAACAGTTAAAAACTAACAACCTGATTACCCCACATACATATTTTATGAGTTTGTTTTACTCAGAAGTACCACTGCAGGACTTGGTTGTGCATTAGCAACAAAAAGTTTAATTTGAGCCTGAGAGGGTTAACATATTTGAAGCCCTCGGTAATTCCTACACTTACTTCACTTGATTTAACTATTTTTTATCACTCTCCTACAAGCTGATCAGACCATTTTCTGTCCCCACATAATATGCCTTAACTAGGATTAAAAAACTGATCCAAGTTCCAAAGGGGTTGACAGAACCTGCACAAAAATATGTTTCAAATCCTTTTTCTGCTAATTATATAAACAAGCAATGCACATAAACAACCTGTATATCTAACTAATACACAAACCATGCCTATGTAAGCAAACAGTGGCTTACTGTGCGAACAAAATACTGACAATAAACTAAAAGACTGTTAGTTGGACTAATGATTACACAGACTTACCAAAGTCATTTGAGTTGGACTTAACTAAAGTCTCCAACTTGTAAATCCGTTGTCTGAAACATAACACAGAACAGAAGAGACCCCGTAAATGGATATGAAGGATGTCTTTTTCAGTAATGTATCAGGAATATATATGAAATATTTTAAAGAATGACCACACTTTTGCTGCCGTGGAAAAGAATTAAGTGGTAGAAACAACAAATTTTAACTCTTTCCTTTATAAAGATGCTATCTGATGACTTCCCATAACAACATGTTTTGTTGCTTCATTACATATCAGTAAAGGTTTTCACAATGATTAGAATAGTATCAGGGTTTTTCCAAAGGTAGCTGCATAGGCAAAGACCACCCTCACTAACAATACACACCCAGTCATTTCTATAAGTTTCAAATCCTTAATAAACAACCGCTCAGTTCAGAAGAGAGCTCCTAGGTTAATTCTAATAGGCTTTCAAAGGGTAAAGAGTTAAAGCAGACTGAAATAACGTATGCTTTACATCATGCCTTACCGGAAGAGGCCAAACAGTAGTTTTGTAGATTCCACCAGTGCTGTCTCTGTCACCCAGCAGAAGCCAAAGATGTCCACTGTGTCCGTCTCATATTCTGCAGGGGCTGGGTCAAGACGCAAGAGTAGCCTGGAGTGGATGCAATGACAGCAGTGAGACTAAAGCTTTTCTCCTAGTGGAACTTTTGCTGCTACAACATCACAAGGGAGGTAAATGGAATTACATTTGAGGTGTTATAAGTACAAAAAAACTGACCTCTGAATAAATTACACAGAAAAATGACCCGATTTTCCAAGACTGTTCTTACTGACAGCATTTCTCAGGCACAAAATAGTGCCAGACAATTTTTTACGATTACAGTCAGCTGGTAGAAGGTAATTATACCGTTTCAAGGAGCCTCTAACAACGTATCCCTCTGTGGAAAGTACTCCAGCGGGATCATCTTTTACATCAGAGCAGCAGAAGCACGGTGGTCGAACTGGAGCCAGGTCACATAGACTGTGTCCTGCAAATGGGGAAACTGGCGGGGTGAGGGACTGGCTGAAGTCATCTGACATGGTGTCAGTGCAGAATCAATTTCACCTGAAATGACCAAAAAAATAAATAAAGAAATCACAGCGCAAAATACTGAGAGAATACTTTTTTGTCAGTGGTTTGCAAAACTGTGTTCATATGTAAATATTCAACAAGTTATTCACAATTATGCTGGGATGATGTATAATTTAATACCACATATAATTTAAACAAAAGGGTTTCACAGCAATATTTTAGCATTTTAATTTGTAAGTACAAATGTACCTTACAGTACATTTGTATTTACATACAAGTACTGGTACTCAACGCAGAGCAAACAAAACTACATCTAATTTTGCAGAGTTGTGAAAAATTAGATGTAGTTTTAAAGTAAACATGAGCAGAAAGCAGGGAAAAAATATCTTTGGAGCAACATAAATGATTTTATTGAATGTATAAGTGACAGGCATGTATGTTATTGCATATAGCTAGCCAACGAACAAGTACTTCACAATGGATCCGACATGAGAGTATAAAACATTTCATAGAACTAACGAAGTGCAAATTTAACACTTTAACGTATCTACATTATACGCTTTATGCATGATAATGCTAGCGTTAACTGCGCTATTTTTCTAGCATACGTTGTGCCGACACGACAGCACAGTTAAGTCAAACAAAACTATTTTAACAGGCAAACTAAAGACAGAAAAGCCTCCAAAAACATCTGTTAATGAAATATGAACTAACCTGGTAGTTCGGCTTCTTGTACAGTATAGTAGTTTGTGAATTTTACTTCCCAGTATTCATCGCTTTTTGTGTTTTCAGCCGGTCCCGCGCGCTCACACTACGCAGGCGCACACTCGCTCCACGCCCGATCATTGGTCCGAAGTTTCCTACTGGGAGGAGCCTAATCCTTTGACAGACACACAACAAGAGGTCTCACTGCTAAGCGCTTCCTCCGTCGCAATGTCTGTCCGGGCAGCTTTTAAGATATTTAGAATTGTAGTCGTTTTATAGTCGGTTCAGCAGCTGTATTTATCGTGAGTTGTATTAAAGAGCAACCTGAACTTCCTCTGTATACCACTAACAGCGCTGAGCTCTCTCATTAAACAAATAAAATAATTAAATTCAGTTTCTTCTCGGTCTTTGTTAAGACATACACGCTAACTTGAAATTAAGTTTACATAACAGATGTTAAATACAGACTCGGGAAAACAATACTATGTGGATATATGAAAAAATATTTAAAGCATTATCGTCATAGCATGTATGTGCGCACACAGTTGCTCACAAAAAAGCACTGAACCGAAGCACCTGTTCCGTGCCGTGACTTTTCCCTGGGATTTGTCAAGTCACTTGTCCCCCTCGGTCCCACTGTCGGGGTTCCGCCCAAATGAATACAAAATAATGGACCGTATGAAAAACAATTTAAAGCAGGCTAACCCTAATTTCCATATGCAGATCTGTCTCTCCCAACAGTCCCTCTCGCCATCACACCATTTCTTGCATTCTAATGCATTCTCACATCTTTACAAAATCCCCCCTTCCGCCACACGCCGTGGATGTGCTCGTTTTGCCGACTTACAAAATCGTTATTTCTGCACGTTTGACTTGTTCTGTGAGAAGGTGCTCTGTAGATGCGGTGTTTTGCATGCTCTAATTTGCATCTTTTATTACGAGGAGTAAAAAAAATGGACGCGTCGGAATTCTTCTTTTTTCTCCACGATGCATCGACCTGCCGTTCTGCTTTCAACAGAAGGCAGTCCGTCTGTCTAAGGGCTCTGTCGCCTGGATGGGAAAGGTAAAAGCTTTCTTTTCTTCCACCCAGTTCCTTCTCTACAAACCCATTCTATCCTTTCACAGCACCGTGTTGCATGGAGGGAGTGAGAGTTGAACCCCCACTCCCTCCTCCCGTCTTTCTCAGATGTAGCCTCGTTTCCAGGCTTTGATGCACTGGACCAGGTTGGGTGTTTTTTTCTCAGTTTTTTGTGTTTTTTGCTGTGTCTGTGTGTGTCTGTCTGTGTGTGTGTGTGTGTGTGTGTGTGTGTGGGGGGGGGGGGGGGGTTCACTAAAATTCAAGACCCGAGGCTAACAATGTGAGAACCTTAAACTATACTCACATCAGTTCTCTGGATGCATTATTAATCCACATCATCCTCAGTTAATAGCAGCAAACTATGAAAAGGATTTGGTGCTTGTAATGGATGCAGTGGGACATTATTATGTTAAGGTGATAACCTGGTGTTGTAATTACCTGCAGCCTTTTGAGGCTTCCAGATAGACTTAATGAACTGTGTGTAAAGGAGAGAACACCGTTGCCAACATATGGATAACTACAGGCAGACTGCTACAGAGGCAACTGGAAGCAACATCTGCTGAAAATGTTCCACACTGTAAAACGAAATAATGGCCATAGCCATGCAGCACTACAGGTGTCCCCCATTTATGTCTGACTAGCCCCCATGCATGATGTAGATGGGGGGAGCTATGCTGATAATATAGGTGTTTTTTTTTTCATTAGTCAACGTTTTTAATATAATGAGGAAAAGTAAAAACTTGTCATTAATATTATTGATTGTTTAGTTCTGTTTGTGACTCCTTTCATAAAAAGGTGAACAGAATGCAATAATTTCCAATTTGCCCAAAACTATATTTCATTTTTTAAATGCACAAAAGGTATATTAAACATTTAAATGTTGAAATCTATGGTAATTTTCATGATTCCAAAAAAAGTTGCAAAATAGTTTGGACAAGGCCATGTGCTCCATTAACTGCTCTTTGTTTGGGAACTAAGGAGACCAGCTGCTGTAGTTTTCATTTAACCATCCATCCATCTAACCACTTTTTCAAGTTCAGGGTCATAATGAACCTGGAGTATATCCTGACTGTGCATGCTGGACAGGATGCCAGTCCATCACAGAATCAGAGTAGCCCCCTTTGTAGTTGTACAAGTAAAATATTTTTCCATCCTTGCTTGATACATGATTTTAAGCACTCAAATGTTTTGGACTTCCTCTGCAGGATTTTTAATTTCATAGGAAACCAGTTATTTTCACCTGGACTCCTTTACTACCGATCTCCGTACAGAATGCTGTCTGGTTATGTCTTGCTGAAATAAATAAGACCTTCTGTAAGTAAGACATTGTCCGGATGCCAACATACAGTGCTCCATGTCTTTTACAGATTATGCACTTTACCCATGACATATGAACTAATGCTCCTCTGTGCTGTCACTGCATATCGATAACCCTGTCCCATTTAGCGATGTGTGTTTCTGAGGACATTTCCACTTCTCAGTCATGTCTGGTTGATTTATCACAAGGTTCATGTTGGCCAGTATTGGCCATTAGCTGATCATTAGCTTGTACTGGTTGAAAAACAAAGAAGAGGTAGGAGAAAAACGCTTCAACCATATTATGAGTGTTGACGCTGCATATTTTTTTGACACTTGCAACTTCCCTTTGGCAAGATAAGTGTTTGAAACGGGGAAACCAACAGCCAGCTGATCAGAGCAGAGTCTGGAAGAGTCTAAATGAGTACACGAATAACTAGACAGATGTTTTGGAAATATGTTTATATTTTGAATGCCTGAAATAATATTGGATATATTAGAAAACAGTTTGTTTTTTTTTTTTTGTTTTTTTTTTGTATCCCACCAAATATTGGTATCGGCATCAGTCTGCAAAATCAGCGTCAGTCTTTAAAATCCTGTATCGGTAGGGCTTTAGTTTGTTTTTAATGTCCAGAGTTCATCAGTTTCTTTGACCTTGTATATAGAAATTCTTCTGAATTCTTTGATAGTGCTCTTATTTTCCAAACTATGTTGAGAAACATTATTATATCATTAAACTGTTGAAGTATCTGCCTCCACAGTATTTGTTTGTCAGTGATAAAAATGCAGCACCCGTCCACAAACGCACTACAAGGTCAGAAGTTACGGTCAGCTGCAGTTCAGCTGCTCCAGGGGTTTAAGTCTTGCTCAAGGACTCCTTATATTACAGCCTGGTATTTGCTAAACACTGGAAAATTGCTAGCCTGCCTCTCTCCACGGACAACAAAATCTGTCCAATATGACTTGTAAAGCTTTACAAGTCTGTTTTATCCATATGAACGTAAGATTCTGGAGTATTTTCAGGGCAATGTACAAAAAGAGGAAAAATATTTAATAACGTTTGCATATGTGTTGCCATTTTGCTGATGGCTCGAGATGGGGTTGATTATTCTGGCTCAGTATTTATTGTGTTTGTTCTCTTGACTCATGACAGAAAGAACATTATTCTACTGTAAACCCATTGTAAAATTGAGACATTGGCCCCCCCCTCGCTCTCTACCAACATGTCCCCTGGGCAATATTACTATGGTAATTTACTAATGTTAAACACTCTAAGTAGACATGGTGTTTAAGTCTGACCTTAAAACGGCCATCTAAAAAGTTTGGTTGGAGCGATAATGTGGACATTGTGAAATTATATTATCCTGTGACCAGTAGTTTGACCTCGGAAAATCATGAACAGTTTTACCATTAACGCCTTCTCTTTAAGGAGGGTAGTCAGAGGACTGTAATGACTTTGCATAATGAGTTACACTTTTTTCCCCTCATTGGGTCTGCTTTCTAAAAGATCTCTGTATTGTACAGGAGAGAGTGCTAGTCTCTTTTATCTCTAGAAAAAAAAAAACCTTGTGGCTACAGTTTGATCAATTAAACTCCTGAAAGGACCCCCCTCCTCCCTTTCTTTCCTCTGCCTGAGAGGAATATAAAGTTATCAGTCTTCCCAAGCGATATGAGGACGGAAATAAGTAGTTTGTCTATAAAAATGTCCAGGTACTTTATCAGCGTCCCAGTAGGCCCCGAGGCCCTGACACTGTTCAATGTGGCTCCCCCTGTACTCCAGTCTCACATGCGCCCTCTTTTTTTCCCTCCTCCCTCTCTCCCTGTCTACTTCGTCTCTGCCCAGGGCTGGTTACTCGTTGGGTGGGGTGTTCGCTCCCGGCCCCGCACCTCAGTGGGATTGACTGGGGCTCGAGCCCCAAGTGAGGTTATCGATTTCAATCAGTGGCTCGGGAGATAGGAGCTGAATGATGCTGCAGACTTTAAACAGTGGTCAGCTGCATTGTTTGTTGTTTGGGGTGGGGGCGAAAAACGCTGCAGGAGGAGGCACTTTGACGAGGAGTCAGATAAACACACAAACAGAATCACTCATAGAAGGAGACGTCTTAATCGTCTGGTTCAGAGTTTTGCTGCATCTTAGCGGGTGCATTTCTCAAAGTAAAGAGGCTGAAAGAATTGACGAAGAAGTAGAACGATTTTTTTCAACCACAGATGCTGCACATTAACACAATTAGATACGGGCACTGCAAGTGATAACGTTGGATTATTGTTTTTGCGCATAAAACAAATCATTGTTAAGAATTCCCATCACGATTCTCAAGAAGGGATTTAAAAGAACCACTTGTTTTGTTCATCAGGCTTCCAAAAAGTCAGATATATTTTGTTCTATGTCTTGCGTGCACTATTTTTAAGCATTGTTTGCATAACGCGTGGCTTAAAATGACTCCTCCTTACTCAACTAGTCGCTTGTATAATAGGAGCAGCTGTATTTAGAAGCATCCTTTTAGAGTTTAGGAGCTGTTTGCACAGGCAGCAGACATACGTGCTGGAAACAGCACTTTGCCTGATTGCGTTTCTAATTGCATTTAATGTAAGCTAATGTATGAAACTGAAAAATGGCCAACTTGGCAGATCAACAGTAAATGTTGATTGTGTAATGTGGTGAAAGGACAGGGAGTTTAAGCAATTAATATTCTTCAACGCGGCATTCGTCCAGCAGTACATCGGCTGTTTTACTTTTTCAGTAGATGCTGTTCAAGAGCAACGTGGCAACTTTTTTTTTTGTTCCATCATTGTTCACAGGAAAAGTACGAGCATAAAGACAGACTGATAAAGTTCCTGTTTTGCTTAAAGAGGGAAGTTAGTTCACGCAATGAGGGCACTGCAGTGTTTTCTGCTCTCAGAAGCATTTGCATCAAGGCCAGGAGATTAAACGTGTGGGTTGGGAACTGGAGAGAGTGTGTTGTCTCGCTTGGGGCCCCCGATGCCAGAGTTCTAGCTTTCATCGCACAGGGTGAAAGATAACTCCTGGACGTTTCACTCTGTGTGGCTACAGGTGGGTGGTTCACATGCTGTAGGTGGCAGCCTCGGTGGAATTCACGCAGAAGTACAGAGGAGGTGGCTGTGGGCAAATTGTTTCACAATTGCCAATGTTCAATACTCTGTACTGAGATGCAGAATCCTACACTGTGTCAACTCATTTGTGTAGTTAGATGGTATTTGAAGTGTTATGGTAATATGTAAAAAAAGAAAAGAAAAAAGTAGGTGTTTGGGTTTGTTTTGTTGCATGTATATAATTGCGGATTTTAGATATCACAAAGATCCAGTGAAGAGCACGGGTATGCGAAATAACCTTAGGTGGCATTTTGAAAGAGAAAAATGATGTCCGACATTAAAGGGCGGAAACAATTTTTTGATCAAATAATTAGTGGGCTTGCCAAAAATGTACTCTGTCATTTGTGCTTTCAAAATGACACCAAAAACCGATACACAAATACAATCTGATTATTTGGAGGTTTGACTGTTCCCCAGTATGTTGTGCTTTAACATGTCATTGAAGACTTCAGGCAAGGTGTCTGCTTGAAACATTATGTAATGTAGCACTCTGGGCTGATCCCTACACAGTGCACTAAAACATGCATAATTTCCAAGAGTTTTTAGTATATATATATATATATATATATATATATATATATATATATATATATATATATATATATATATATATATATATATATATATATTGGGAAAAAAAGAAAATATGGATCTAATTCTCACAGATATTCTCGTTAAAGGCTCCATGTTCACTGCGTTTGTGCTGGTGCTGGGCTGCCTGCTGCAGAGGAACCTAGTGACCACAGAGGGGCACCGTGGGACCAACTGCCTAATCTTCTATGCAGTGCAAATGGACGGAGGCACCAGAGCTGCCAAAGCTCTGGCTGAGCAGCATGGACTGGAGTTCGTACAACGGGTCAGTGCATGTTTAAAATCTCTTTGTTACTCCAACCTCAGGGCCTGCAATTTACATTTTCTAAATCTGGATTCTAAGATTTCTTTTATTTTGTTTTATTTAAGAGCTGCCAACGAGCTGACTTCTATTTCCTATTTGAGGGATATCTGACTTTCATCAAATTATAGCAGCATTTGTGAATATTTCATATCTGATCAAAGATGCTTGGAGTGGGCTGGCCACACAGCGTAACACACACACGTATAAAAAGACACATCTATGCTCCCAAACAGGCACACACGCCTCTCTTTCCCCTGAAACCCCCACTTCCCTACTCAGTATGTGGAATAGGCTCAGTGTGTAAGTCTTTAGAAATTATTGGGTCTTTAACCATTTTCACAAGTTTTAATCTGTGACGCTACAATCTTTCTGATTAAGACACATCTGTGCTTTAAATGTTACTTTAGTTGTTGAGTCTCAGACTGTGTCAGCTCCATCAAAAAGTTCCCAGCTACACTGAAATAAAAAATGAAATAAATAAATATAAAAAAAAACAAGGGCTCGGAGCTGGTCTCGGTTAGGTGCAGTACAGAGGTTTTGCCTTTTTTGTTTGGAGCGAGTTCAAAGAGGGGGTTCAAGGGTGTAAGAGATTTCGAAATGAACCTCGTCTGATTCTCTCCACTGTGAATATTTCATGAAAGATTCTCGGCGGAGAGAGATTTAAAAGGTAAGAACTTTTATGAATCGACACCCATTCCTGCTGTGCGCTGTTATATTCAGGATTTTAAAAGGGGTTTTGTTTAACTTGTGCTTTTCAAATGTAAAGTCTGACTAATCCAAAAAAAATGTTATAAACACATAGTTGAAGTGATTCACTGTAAAAATCTTAGACAATTGAGCGTCCGTATATATTATATATTACATGCATTTAACAGCATATTGACAGTTTCATTGTAAATAATGAAAGAAAATACTGAAATTGTGAATTTTTAGATCTAGAATATTTACAACTGTCACTGTTCGAAGTATAATTATAGAAATTAGACCAAAATATTAGTCTTACTTAAGACTCCATTTTTCTTATTTTTTGTGATTTGAAGTTATTGATAAGGGATAAGGGTAGGGTGTGTGTGTGTGTGTGTGTGTGTGTGTGTGTGTGTGTGTGTGTGTGTGTGTGTGTGTGTGTGTGTGCATTTTGGCATTATTGATAGCAGTCAGTTGGAGTGTCCGCTGGCCTGGTGTGAGGCTGTTTGCAGCACTGGCTCCAGGGAACATGGACGCGAGCTCATTTCAACCTTGGCCCTGCTGCCTCTGCTGCTGCCGCCTGGATCATGAATAAAACATCTCTTTGACCTTTATCAGGAGTGTATTGGACAGTCCACCCCCGTCTCTGTCTTTCTCTCTGCCTGTCTCTCTCTCTCCCTCTCTCATTGTCCCTCATGTATACCCACAAACACCTCTTGTTTTTTCCTGCATTGTTTTCTCCTCTTTTAGACACTAATGATGCAGCGATCTCTTGTAATCACCAAAAAAAGGGAAAATATGTTTTTTTTTATCTATTTACATAAACTTATTGTATTTGTGCATATACACAGTGCAGTGAGGAAAAAAAACTAAACATGTTTTCTATATGTGTTGTTGAGTTCAGCACCCATAGTCTGGTCATTCAAATTAAGGGGTGCTGGAGCTTTGATGCCCTGGTGTAAGCCTACAGTGGCAGTCTGTTGTCAAGGATTTACACTAATTGTGTGTTTCTGTGTTAATAAGTCGTCCATCCCAGCAACACCAAAACCCAGACAAGAGCCTTCTACAACCCCCACTTTCCCCATCCCCTCAGGTCCAATCTGCTGACTGGCTTCTTTTACCTGTCTGTCGCCAGAGGCTGATGCTAAATGTCACTGACACTAAATCGCCTTTGTTAAGTCAAACCTATTTTAATTGTGTCACCAGTGATTTGCGCATTCTGTGCTGCAAATAAAGTGTATCAAGAAGAAGCAGGGGCTTCACATTTTCCTGTGAGATATATATATATACATATTATTTAATTTTTTTGAAAACACTGACGTGGAATAAAAAGTCTGACAAGCCCAGTGCCAGCTTGGGAGGATTGTGATGTCTACTGGCATTCCAGCAGTAATGCTGCATGACTGGAATGGGAATCAAATGTCTCCATGCTGGCACTCAACATATTGTTGGTCCCTTTGATTTAGTGTACAGCATCCAGGAAAATGTCATCGCATGTCTCCATTGTGCAGACTTGACATATCCATTTTGCAACTGTAAAATACGAAGAAAAACAAAAGCAAAATACCCGAGATGATGTCTTTATGCCACACGGACAGATTTACCATCATCCATTGCAGTTGCTTTTTGCAGGTGTCCCTCTTTTTTTCCTTTTAGCAGACATACCTAAGCATTTCCTGTCACTTTTTGCGATTCTTAAGCGTGTCTAAGTGATAGAGTCGATCCATTCACATTTATATAATGCCTTACGCATTTGCTCATTTGGGAGGCTTTAAAGATGGGCTATAGTTTGTCAACAATGCTTGAAATTAAATGGCAAATCAGCTCATTCCCAATTAGATGAGATGCAGTGAAATGTAGCAAAATATAATAAATGACGTGCATTCAGAGACTCCTGTCACACAATGGTGAGTCTTTTCGCTCCAACCAAGGCGGCGGTGGTGTAACCCACTCATTACAAAGCAGAGAGAAAGAGCTGCTCTGTGTAGACAGGTAATGGCAGCCATCACAGGTGCAGAGTTTTATACACACACACACACACACACACAGGCACAGAAAAAAAGAGACCCTGATCACGATCTAAAATAGATGATTTTCTGTTTCGCTTTATGTCGACACAAAACAGCGTTGCAGCGACTTGATATTACACGCTGATAAAGCTCGCAGGCTTACTCACAATGCAGCCAACCCAGTCTTCATGATACTGCATTGTTTATAGGTATTATTTCTTGCTTACTTAAGAGTTTGCAAATCCGATTAAAGCCAGATTAGCTCTATGTTTTGCATTGCTTTTATTTTAGCTGAGATCACTGCTTTGACAATTAAGTGCCTGTCCAATGTTAGTGTGTGTGTGTGTGTGTGTGTGTGTGTGTGTGTGTGTGTGTGTGTGTGTGTGTGTGTGTGTGTGTGTGTGTGTGTGTGTGTGTGTGTGTGTGTGTGTGTGTGTGTGTGTGTGAGAAAGGGTTTTGTCTTGAACTCTGACTTCAGGAAGTCCCCGGTCTCCAACCAATGGTAAAAGGCCTCCCAGATTCCCCTTCTCTCCAGTGAGGTGGAATACTGCCGGCAGATTACCATATCATTACCATATCATTAGCATAACATTACTGCTGCACAGCTTGGCTCGCTGTCTTCGGACGTGCTATCAGCTCATCGAGAGATTCAATCCCCCAATCCGCTCCCTGCTTCCACCCTCCCCTCCTCTCTCCTCTCTCCTCTCTCCCCCCCCCTCTCCCTCCCCTGCCTCTGTACACAGAGGTGTGTTTTCCATCTGAGTAAAGCAGATGTAATTGAGGTAGAGCACTGGATTTACCGGCTAAATGAAATCACACAAACGCTTCGCGATCAGCCGGGGCCGCTGTCGTACACATTCAGAGAGCTCCCTCTCCGAAACCTCGCAGTGCTGCACCCAATTCAGAATTTTCTAATATCCTCTCAGAAATAGCCTCAGTCAGATGCTAAGCTATGTCAAGCCTTACTCTGGCTGGATTACTCTAGGCTGTTATATTATGACCAGGTGAGTGTGTGTGCGTGTGTGTGTTGGGCCAAAAGGGAAAAAAAAAAAAAAAGGCCGACCTGCCACCATCTTCTACCTCGCCCCTTCCTCTCCCTTTTCTGTACCGTAGGGCACTCGGGGGCACAGAAAGGGACACCAATCCTCTAATGGTTGTGAGCAAGGGCCCATTCCATTAGTCAGGGGGCCCGGAGTTCATCGCTGCTCCTCAGCGCGAGGAGGGTGGAGGAAGCGAAATGGAAGCAGGTGTTGGCCGGGGGCAACACAGAGGGCAACTCAGCACCAGCTGCATGCTGGGAAACGCAGCCCCCCACCCCACCACTCATCTCCACTCCTTCTCCGCCTATTTCTATTTCCTCATCCAAGTACAGAGCGCACACCTTGTTCATACAGAGCACACACACACACACACACACACACACACACACACACTGACTTCCTATCACCCGCTTTTGTCCCCCAATTTCATTCATTCCAGTAAGCTTTTCTCCATTTTCCTTATCTCTCTCTTTCTCTCTCTCAGCCTCACACACTCGTTCACTCACTCATTCACTCTCGCCTATCTCCATCTCTTTCATTTTCTCTCTCTCTCATCCTCTCTCTCTCTCTCTCTCCCCTTGCTTACCACCCAGCCCCTCCCCTCGCTCCATCTTCACACATACCTCACTCTGATTTGTAAATGGAGAGAGGACTTGTATGAGGAATATGTGGAGAAGATGTGTTCCATCCCAGCTGGGAAACTCTGGAGGGAGACGAGCGCAGAGAAGAAGAAAAAGAAGCAGAAGAAGAAGAAGTTGAAGAAGGAGGGGGCTGAAATTATGTTACCACCTCCGCTTGCTCTCTCTCTCTCTCTCTCTCTCTGTGTCTGTCGCTCTCTCTCTGTGGGCTTAGATGATGTATGGCTGCAAAGGCCACATGTTGGCCGTGTGATGGATTAAAGCACTTTGTAGGAAAATTACTAAGAGCGCCTCGGCACATCCGAGTCTAGCCCTTAATAAAACTCTCTTCAATATTGAAATGGAGAGAGAGAGAGGGAAATACAGAGAGATAAAGAAGATAAAGGACAGTGGTGGACGAGAGCGGGGAGTGGGGCGTGCCAGAAGCCCACAAACACCCTCACACACACAAGGCTCTTGTAGGTGATATGAAAAATTCAGAAATGTTGATAAAATTGCATGTTTTGAAGCTTTACCGTTCAATTTTACTTTGAGTTATTTGTTTTGTCTTTATCCATAAAAAGAGCTGAAAAAAGGCATAAATGAAAGCAGAGCAGATTTTATGAAGCACTTGTTTTTTTACATGCTTTGCGGATGAACTTTCAGGACATGCTTTTCACTTACCGCTGCTGTGGAGAACACCGCCTGGTGCTGTTTTTGCAATTTTTGCCTTTTAGTAAAAATGAGAACCTCAGACAGCAGAAGAATCCCGTTTAGACATTCGCAATAGGACAGAAGTGCACATGAGTTCAAATTTTCACAAAGCACATTATTGTTGAAGCACTTTCTGCTTTTTTTTTTTAAGTCATCAGGGTATATGCCTCACATTTAAAATCTATGCAAGGATCAAAAAAGGCTCTTTTTTTGGACTGTTTAACCTTCGTTTTAACAGTCATTACATATCGAAACATTAACAGTGAACTTGGTGTCACTTTTTATTAAATTGCGGTTAAATTGGAGCCTATAACCAGTAAAATACAGTCATAATTGTAACCACCTAGGAGTTAATTTTCTTTCAGCTTTATACTATATAAAACCTAGATGCGTTATCATTTAAAAACTCATCAGTCCCAATATATTTCCTTTTTAAGATGGACAGTAAAAATCCCTCCACCCCCCCCCCCCCCCCTCCACTCGTTTATATCATTTCGTTTGCTGCCAATACTGTAACCAACAAGGCTTAACTGCTCACCCCATTTAGCCCCTAGCATCCCCCTTCCATCGCCCTCCCATCTCTCCTTTTTCTGCTTTTCCATAGTTGAGGCTGTGGAGGCCACAGCCCCTGTAGGGCTGTTAGTGTACACACCAGCTGCTGTTTTCTCCATAGGGTGGACTGCCTCACGTGGCTCTCACACACTGCTTCAGTGGCTCTTGATGTCTGTGTTTGTTTTTGTTTATCCTTAATGCCCCCCCACCCCCCACCCCTCCCTCCCTCCATTGCTGTTTCTCTGTTTGTCTGCTGGAGGCTGCCAGCAGCAGTGAGCCACGCAGATCCTGGGGATGCTTCAGCACCAAGAAGACTCAGAGTCTGACTGCACTGAACTGCAACCAGAAGCTGTTGTACACCACAGTTATGACAGGATATGTTTTTGGGTGGACATGTATTCTGTCTCTTTCTTGGACTTGTAGTAGCCATTATGTATTTTTAGTTACAGTGGCCTGTAAATGAGTGTGAACTTGTAACATTGAGATAATTACAGTAATTATAATAGCTGACTCTGTATGTGGTAGGGGCTGCTGCAGTGTGAGTCTCTGTGTTTCTCACGCTGTGCATACACACAATGTAGAGTCTGAGCCACATTAGCAGAGCAGTCGGAGCCGAGCGCCTAATTCCTGTAGTTACTTGTGCAATATGCCCAAAATGAACTTGAGGCGTAAAAATACGCTCAGGCTTTACAAGTGTAAAATACAAGCTGTTATTACCCGGCTGCTTCCTGGTGCTACAAAGCCGCAGCCCTAAGGCTGTTAAACATATGTCCCAAATGCTGCAAAAGCAGCTTAAAAATAAATATAAGTTCTTTTTTTTCCCCCAATATTCTATCTTAGCATTGATTTGGAGTCCGCTTTCTGACCACCCCATGATATAAATCCAGCATTCGTGTGCCTAGTTTTGTGTTTTTCTGTGAGTGTGTTTAGTCTACATCTGGAAGTTTTCGTGTAGACCACCACGTTTAGTAGCTAACTTGACCGAAGGCAACTGGATTGCTTTAAGTTGGTTGAAGACATTTCACCTCTCATCCAAGAATCTTCTTCAGTTTCAAAACCAAAAGGTGGAGAGTCCCAGGTATTTAAGCCCGGCTTGGGGTTGTCCCAGGGAGGAGGTGGTTGTTGATCCACTATTAATCATGTGTGTCACTACATGAGCCAAGGCGTAAAATAGGCGTGGGAGATTACCACCAGAGATTTTGTGTGAAACCACTCTGTGAGCGTGCGCCACCTAATCATGTGACCTATTGAGGTCATCTCATGCATGTTATGATACCAAGGACTCTCCACCTTTTGGTTGTAGAACTGAAGAAGTTTCTTGGATCTTCAAACATCTTCAAACATGTTAAAGAAGTCCAGTCACCTTTTGTCAAGCTCTTAAGAGTACCATGACCTGGATGACTGACTGACATGCTCGTCCTCTGTTTGTAGTTGTAACTCACACTGTAAGACAAAAAACAGCATGCTGAGGTGAAGATGCTAAGATTTTCATTGGGAGAGACCAGAATGGATTCGATTATAAGTTAGTACATCAGACTTCTCAGGTCGAGCAAAGTTACAGAGGCATGGCAGAGATTTTGGACATGTGCAAAGGAGGGACAGTGGATATACTGGAGACCGGATCTTTAAGATGGAGCTGCCACACAAGAGGAAAAGAGGAAGACCTCAGGGAAGATTCATGGATGTAGTGAAGGAGGACATGCAGAGGGCTGGTGTGACAGAAGAGACTGCTAACGATAGGGTGAGATGGAGGCAGATGATCTGCTGCAACGCCTAAAGTGAGCAGCTAAAATAATTTTGTTGTCGTTGTCTTTTATTTTATTGAAGCAATTCTTCTCTGTTTGCTTGTAGTTTATCTTGGACTTTTGACTGGTACAAACAAGAGTTCTCCAACTGCTTGTCCACTTCTGCTAATTACGACATAAAGCAACAATTGCATGTTACATTTTACTCCATTAGAAACATAACAGTTATTTGCTCAACATGAGTAACAGTCATATGATATATCTGTTATTTTTATGCTTAGCCTACTTATGAAATCTGGTAAGCTTTAAGCTTGGCAAACCTTTAGCTTTTAGCTTGTGTTAGCTAGCCATCAGGTCAATTCAGCAGGAAGTCCAGAACACATTAGTGAGTGACTAACTTGTGATGGGCATCATTGTCACTTATGTCTACTTTAATTACATCAGTCATAAAAACGCAGCTTTTCATGGACCGATTTGACTTCAATAAAGGTTATTAAAGAAAATAAATTAATGGATAATTTATTTCAAAACTCCTCAAGTAAACAATAAAAAAAAGAGTTTGGCTTTTATTAAAAAAATAATAATATTAAGCACAGCTTCCAAAGAACAAAAGACAGAGCAAGTATTACAGTACCTGCAGCTTTTGAGCTTTGGTATTTTGTTTCACAGCGCTTTAAATCTGCTTCTTGCTTTCAAATGTTGTTTTGATTTTAAGGCTGGAGCCTTTCAATCATATGCAGCACAGTATGCTGATCTGAGTTGACACTCGAGGAGCGAGTACAGGCATTTCTAACACAGAAGAATCAATCAAAAAATCAAATAAACTCAGATATGGAGAGATATATGAGACAGTAGCACTACGGTAACTCAGTAATACAATGAAAGGCTATAACACAAAAACCCTCCGCCTCACATAATAAGCAACTGTGCTTCCACCACAAAAGTAGTGCTTTTTTTTTTTTTTTAAAGCAACAGGCTCATTTGATACTGAGTCCATTTTTGTGATGTTATAAAGTTGCTTTTGTTTAAATCAGTACTTTGAACTGTTGAAATCTTTTCACTGGTTCTCAGTGCAAAAGTGAGAGTTTAATTAAAGCTGAAAGAGAATCCAGCAGCTGCGTGACAGAGTTATTCAGTGGGTGTGATTAGAGAGCACTTCAGTGTTTTATACAGACTTTACTTTTTTCTGTCTTGATTAATAATACTTTATAATCTAAAGATTATCATTTGGGGGGGGCTTTTGGATCAGAATATATATTAAAACATATATATATATATATATATATATATATATATATATATATATATATATATATATATATATATATATATATATATAAATAAATAAAATATGGTCAAGTGACAGAAGTAATAAAGAGCAGGAGGTTTATATATCCAACTGAACTGCAGTTTTTCATGAGCAAAAATAAAGCAAAACAAAAAGCCGGGACAATTATGATTCATTTAGTTAATTGAATAATCTATTCTTCTTCTTGTTTGACTCCCAACTTGCATAATTGCAAAAGAGTTTTGTTGTTGGTTCAAAATATATTGTGTCCAAAATATAATCCTTAGAGCTTCCCGTCACTTGTTCTTCTCAGGCGCAACATCCTGATCCAAGGAAAAGTTGTAGATTTTTGCTCTTTATCGCAATTGTTTGATATACAAGACATACAATTTTGAGTTTGAGTATTTTTTTAGTAGTTGTTAGCAATTTGCCGTGCAGCTATGCATTCTTTATGGTGTTTATATTTTGACCATGCAGGTCAGATTACCTTGGAAACTCTAAACAATGCCCAATACTTTATGTTAATGTTTTTGTCAGTATTCCAGATCTTTTTGTTTTTTCCAGTAATCACTGATATCGCCAAGTTAATGCTGTTCACACAAGATTGTATTAATATTGCTCCAGGACCATCACTGTAACTGATTAATCTCGTGATGTCACAGCTTTGCACCTCGGGAAAGAATGCTAAAGCTCAGCTTGCTCTTTGCCGAAGCAATGTAGTGAGACAAAGTCTGCATAATGATGAGGCTGTGCTGGATGAAAGGATCAAGCACAGGACTTTCACAAACAAGGCTTTGTGTCCCATGTGAAAACAGCTATTATTATTATTGGACTTGTGCATGCTCTTGTCATTGTCATCTTTCAGCTTGCAGTTATGATTGAGTTTAGGAAAAAATCATGGTTTTTAATGGCAAACAGAGTGTTAACCACAAACTGAACAGCAGAGTTTGGCTTTATGTCACAAATCCCTGACTGAAAACTTTTCCCATGTGCATTTTTTCCCTGAGTTGCTACGCTGTGACATCACAAAAATCGGATTATGATGATGATCAGGCTCCAAATGTTGAAGACTGACTGACAGGACTATACTCTGAGACTTTAGTGGTGGGGAACTTTTTGCAGGGTCATAAAGTAGGCCAACGTGATATCTACAGTTTTCAATATTGCCATAATTATGCAACTTGCATTAAATATATACAATGAGTGTATTGCATATACACCTTCTATGATTTTCTGGTACAAAAGGTACACAGCGAATAGAGAGCCAAAGATCCAGAGCCTTTAGGTCAGCAGGAGGAGGTGTGTCAGATAATGCTACAGTTCATCTGACACATGAACTTAAATAAAAATTCAAATATGCTTGATATGAATTGATTTGCGGTTCTTGAAAAATCATAGGTGTGGTCTCCTTGGTTTTTATACATTATGTTATCTGAGGTTTTCTGCACGTTTTGCCTCATGTGGGAAAATATTCATTTACTTCTCCCCATTCATCAGGGCTGTGGTTTCTTATTCTTTTTTTGCAAGAGGTGCAACAGCATGCTTTTCTTTAATGCAGTTCAATTCAGTTTTATTTATATAGCGTCAAATCACAACAGACGCCTGAAGGTGCTTTATATTGTAAAGTAAAGATCCTACATATGTACAAATTACAAATGAGATTCAAAGTTTAATCAGTTTGTAATGGCGATATGTTCATATGAATTTAAAAAGACATTTTTACAGGACAGTCTTGGCGATAGCATTAAATTAATAGTAATTTATCATGAACATCTGTCTCTACCCAGGATCTTTATTTGCAGTGGCAACATAGTTAAGTTCAGATTTTTTCTTTACAGGCTTTATACAGCAGCAACACTGTCATGCATATACCCTCTCTATCAGTACTTTGTAATAAGGTCATGGATTGGGGAGATTCAGTTAAGCAATGGAGACCCTGAGAAGAGCCTGTTGAATAGTGCTGTCTGTCAACTTATACCTTATATATATCTATCTAAGGTCTGAAGGACTAGTTAAAGCTGCTCTCAGTCTGGGGAGAGGGTGATAGGTCAGGGTGCTGTGCATCCATGTGCCAGAGATTCAATCTTAGCATAATGCTTTAGAAAAACCTCTGAATTTAAACAGGTTTGTCTGATCATGAATCGCTGTCTTTCTAATCATATAATAAAGGAATTTTCAACCCCCAATTTTCATCAGCTGTTTAACACATTTATGTCAGCAGGCACTCTTAACTACCTCCCACTAAAAAGATACCAAATACATATATTTTTAACTAGTTCACACGTTCTTGAAGGCATGTCTTATTTTTTCTGAAACATGCTCCAGTTGATAGGCATCCTACAGCATGATTGTCAAAATGTGAAACGTTTGAATCTTTTTTTCTACACAGCTAGATTTTAATTTCTTTCAAAAGATGTTAAAATCTGACTGAGAGTTTAGTATTTTATTATCTAAACTGACAGTACAACATAAAAGAAAACAACTGAAAATACCATCGAATTAGTGAGGATAAACTTGTTGAGTCAGTTGTTTTTTACCCATGCCAGTGCCATTTGCCCGGTTGAGGCTTTGACAGTGATTCCACACCCTTTTAGACCTGCTAATAACACTGCAAGAAGGAAAAAATGTGGATGGACACTAAGTTGAATGAATGTTTTTGGTTGTCTGAAGTAGGGCATGCTTGGTAAAAAAGTTGGAAAACCACTTTGGGAGCCACGTTTTAACACATTTTATTGATTACTTTTTTTTTTTCTACAAGCAGGCATAAGATGCAGGTTACACAAAAGCTCATAGTTTACACTGAAGCCTCAAAATGAAAACTTGTGGCTACTTTATTTCAAAGAAACTAGCATAAAAGCAAAGATTGTGACTTCACCTGTACTTTTTAGATTCACAAAATTCTCAAAGCTGTTACATACTGTACTGATTTAGGATCAGAGGTCTCCTACACGTCTGTGCTAACGAAGGCGATTTTCTTTCGAAGAGATGCAAGAAGATTGGGCCCAATCCTGTACGTCTCTTTTGGCTCATAATGCGCGGACGCATAAAGCTCGTCGATTCGTTTGTTGTTCTTGTTATATTTCACCAAAACTCTGTCCATGTTACTTTTAGGATTGCTGCGGTTGTAGTATCTTCTGACTTCATACGGCAGCTTCTCTGCGCCAGGATAGTGGAGGTTTCCAATGGTGTAATAGCTCCACTGCTGTCTGTCTTTTATCACAGGAAGAACTGGCCCTATGTTCTGAAAGAAGTGAAACCCATATTCTCCCCGGTAGGGATCACACAGAGCCCTCATGTTGTTGTCCAAGCAGTTCTGAACGTACCACACCAGCAGCTTAAGGCCATGGCGAGGAGGCGGCTGACCAAACCCGCTGTCCTGGAGTTGTTGTATTGAGTCGAGGGTTTTCGGAGGTGAGGTCAAGACCACAGACAACACCAAAGTCAAACAAAACAAGGCTTTGTCGTGTGCCATCTATGAAAAAAGACATCCCAGTGTGAAAACAGGAATCTTAAAACTACACTAAAGCAACATTTTCTCACAACTTACCTTTTAGTTGGTACCCGTTTCCCTATAGTCTCAAAGCGTGCTTGCAACCGAAGCTAAAGTTGGTGTTTTGTGCTGCAGCTGAAAGAACTATTCGATCCTGCGGTTGTCTTCTCTCTGTCTTATGTGGAGAGACTGAAAAAAAAGAAAGCACACTGGTAGGGTTTTCATTCTCTATGTGCGATGAAAAAGGAAGTGATTGCTTGCAGCTGGACTCTGTGAAAGTCCCATTTCAAAGAATAATTAAACTAAGCAGGCGTATCTCAGGGACTAAAGGAAGTTACCAATGTAAAGTCTTACTTCTGCTTTCACTCCTAGCTGCGAAGAACAGCTGCTTATAGAGGAGCAGCCAGTCAGCTGTGCACACCAGAATAATAAAAGCGTAGCAATGAAGATGATTTCATATATGCTGGTGATGTAGTACTTTAAACTCACTATAGGGTGTGTGGTAGTGGAGGGGGTTTCAACCTTTATGTATAGGGGGAACCAGCGAGTTTGCAAACAGTCAGGGGTTAAAGTGGATTCGATAGGTGGGGGGAACCCTAAGATCTGGTGCGGCAGTGCAGCAAAGGAAATGGCTCACTCACAAAGAAGTCCCCAAAAGAACGAAAGGATCATAGAGGATCCAAAGAGGAACGTTAACTTTGATTAAAGTTAACGTTCAGGGATCAGTCTGTTGGGTCCAGCGTCCAGTCAGCAAGGACATCCAAATTCATCCCAAGCTCACTTAGTTCACTGTGCACCAATTCAAGCCTACAGTATCACATGTCTCATTGTGTGTCTGGGTGTGTGTTTGTGTGCCTTTGAACACTCTCATGATTAGTGTTCTCAGTGACTGCTGGCTGATGGGGTTGATTTGTCCGACAGTGCAGTGTGTCAGGCAGGCTCAGCGTCCGCACTGAAGAACATGAGTGAAGGAGCGAATAATTGATAGTGACAAGGCGCTCCCAGCCTTAATTGCTGCTGGTGAATTAGATTACCTTTTTAAAGTGCCTTCATTAGCAGAGGGAGAGCCATACCAACGGTCCCCTGATTGGCCTCATATTGTTTTGCTGTGAACTTGCTCTGGCAGGGCACAAAAAGTGTGCGTTTGTTTTGGTTGGTTTGAAATTGCTCACTAATTTTCTTGTACAGCTGTAGTTTGTCTGTGTGCGCGATGTGTGCACACGATTCATATCCAGAGTTGACATTTTCTGATACATCACTAACTCACTGAAGCAGCAAGTGTCTTTGTGTGTTTATGAGGCTTAGTCTGCTGTTTTAAAGGGTATGTGCACCTGTGTCACAAGGAAATACTTAGCTCCAATGGCTTGCATTCTACGTCTAGTGTAATATGCTGAAATATGACAAGGAAGCCCAGATATACAGTATAGGTGATATATACTCTGTTTTTTCTTTTGTGAAGATCACAAACCATAAAGCAAAATTTTATGCTGTTTGTGGACTTTGTGGACTACATACTGCTGTTGCCCCACGAAATGAGGTCCAACATCAGGGTTAGTTAGTTATTTGCTGTAGATCGTGGTTATAGAAATAGATAAAAAATATGAAGTAGTCATGTAAAATCAGTTTATTGGTTTATGTAAATGGACTTGATATTTATTTTATTCTGTTTGCGTTGCAACCAGCACAACAATGAAACTAGGGTTCATCAGGAAGTGTATTTCATGTCGGCACCACATACATCTCGGAGATTCCTCAGTGGGAATGTGTGACCCAGGCAACCGGAAAAAACTAGGTTAAAAAGGAAAAAAAGTGGTAGGAGTTGTATTTTACCTAATCCATGATCCTGTCTCAAGCCTAACCAAAAAAGAAGTTTTCAGTTTCATGAGTATTCCACAAACTTCTGTGAGACTGTGTTGCGTGATGCTTGAAAATGTTCCTCCTTTTTCTCTGTAAAGCTGCACAAAGGGACAGACGGGATTTTGCTGAAAGTGAGCAGGGAAAGTAAGGAAGAAGTATCAGTCTATGCAGAGAGAGTTACTTGCGCATATTTTAAAAAAACAACAAAAAAACCCACTCAACTTTCTTCCCAAACCCAAATGTCCAAAACCTCACACCCTCTTCTTCCCCTCCAGCAACTGTTTCAGCTTCAGCTGTCCTCCCTCATTACATTTCCATATCTATCACCAGTTACTGTTCCATCACCAGCCCACCAGCCCCCAAAGTTCCCTCATCCCAAAAACACACTGGCATCCCCATCTCTGCCTCATGCTTCATTCCCACCGCAGCCAGCCTTCAGCCCCCTGCCAAGTTAAATGGACTGTACTGGCGTCAGGGGAGTCGCGTGTGCTCAATTCAGCTCAGCTCAGCTGGGCTGCAAGCGTTATAAACTTAGTGTGTGATTATTGTCGGAGCCAGGCTCCTCCACGCAGGAAGTGCGCGCTGATGGGTACTATGTCACCAGGTACGGGGCCAGCCGTGGCGAGAGGGATGAGAGAGCAAAAGGAGAGACTGAAACTGAGGCGAGAAAAGAGCACAGAGAGGGAGGGAAAAAAATGTTAGAGATGAAGGAGGGTAACGGGGATCGAGGGAGAAAGGGTAATAAAAGATAGAGGAAGGAGAACAAGCAGGAGAGGACTGAATCATCAAAGGGAAGGAAAAAGCCACGCTGAGCAAGGAAAGACTGATGTACACCTATCGCAGCAGACAAAGACAAGAGAAGACACACGGGGAGTGATATAAAGAGGGAGAAGCATAAGAATAATGCAGTCAGAGAAGAAAGAGAGGCAGCAGGGAAATCAGCACAGGAGGGGAAAAGAAGAAGAGACGGGGAGGGCGTATAGGAGAGAAAGGCAAGAAGAGAAATTAGAGAGAAATTTTTCAAGCGAGTGATGTGCGCTGTGATTGTTTTCTCTCTCTCTCTCTCTCTCTCTCTCCCTCCCCGTCTCGCTCTAAACGGTCGGGATGTGGCCTGTATCTGCCGGCAAGAAGGAACTCAATTTGGGACAATTTACTCGGCAGTCTCAGCCCTGATGCACCTCAGGGACAGAGAATAGAGAGAATGAAAGTGAAGGAAGATAGAATCAGCAAGCCCCGCACACACATACATACACACTCACACAACGTGTGCCTTGCACACAATTGCCGCCGAGTAGATTTCACTTAGTTAGTTCTAACTCTCCCAGGCGGTCAATACGATTGAGTTTATAAGGCTTGGAAATGAAAAGCCCAGGATAAGGTTAGATAAACTGTGTGCTATTTGATTTTGGGCCACCCTTCGCAGAAAAACCCACACAAGACAGATGGCCGGAGGGGATACGCTGAAATCATGTTGTGCAAAAGGGTCAGATGGGTGATTAAGGCTGAATGCGTTGCGTGCTTTGACCCTCGCTCTGTACCTGCATTGGTTTCTCTGTGCTGAAGAAAGTGCTTGAGTGATTTTTCCAAATGCATCTTTGTTTTTGCATTCTTAAATAAAATGCTGCCACATGATCAAATGTTATATCATAACTTGCATCCTGCAACACTTTGCGCCTTAAAAGTTTGGGATTGTATAAGCTGAATGTGAAATTGTCTTTCCATGCTCACAGGTTGGCAGCCTGAACGGTCTGTACACACTCAGGGACACCAGGGGGCGCCCTGACAGAGCCACCTTTGAAGACAGACTTGCAGCAGCAGCAAGGGTAAGTATCCCCCCCACCCCCACCCCACCCCCCCATAAATAAATGGATAAATGAACTAAAAGAAAAAAAACACTTGATGGACTGAAAAGTGAGGACACTGACAGAGGAAGGAGCTGTGTGTTCCCAAAAGAAAAAGAAGCCACTCTATTTACTTTTATCTTTCATTTCTTTGCCTGACTGCACTGTTCCTGTAACACTCTGAGAAATGCATTTACAACTACAGCTGATGAGAGCATCCAGCCACTTGGACGAGACTCTTTGATGCATTTAGCACAGTGAATTTACACTCTGGCATCAGTTCTGATTGTACCCAGCGAGTGTATGCAAATGGAAGTTCATTTAAGCTGCCATTGCTGTTTTAATCATGCTCCACTGTTGATTAGCAAAAGGATTGGTAAAAAAGAAAGGAAAAAAAAGACTGAAGCAGGCCCGTGTTGAGTAATGGATAAAAGTTGTTTACCTTGCTCTTGTTGCTTGTGTGCCTGTTCCACCCAATATCACTTTGTGCACCCATCCCCTCCTCCTTCCTCCCTTGCCACCTTCAGCAAGCTGCTCCGATTTACCCTCGGAGCTCACAATTCAACCTCCTCACTAGGCTTCCGTGGCCATGGAAACCGTCATTCAGGGAGACATCCCATGACAGCAGGGAGAGGAAGGGTCGGAGATGTGGCTTCGCCCCTGTCCATTCTCCAGGGTGCACCGGACCTCTGGCCTTTCCCCAACACATTGCCCCTTCAATCTCTCTCTCTCACACACACATACACACAAAATACACAAAACAATAAAAATACTCACATAGAAAGACGTGTGTGTGTGTGTGTGTGTGTGTGTGTGTGTGTGTGTCTGTGTGTGTGTGCATCTACCCCACAACTACAAACCACCCTCCCACCCAAACACACACAGACACACAAACAGACTGAAAGCAAAGGAGAGAAAGGAATTCCAAACTTTCCGATTCAGAGTTATCATCTGAATCAGTGTGCGTGTGATTAATTGAAGTAATTTATGCACAATCTCCAGTGACTCCATGTATGGTTCATGATTTCATTAAACTGTAACTTTAATTACTTTTCTACTATCGTAACTTTAGGTGAAAATAAATTCCCACCCTTAAATGTCTCACGTTTCGTAATGAGTCTTACATTTAATGGATTGCACAAATAATGTTTTGGGATGATGAACAATTGCGTATTTAGACGCTGCTTCTCCCTGGCAGCTGCCTTCATTTTTTTCCCATTACAGTCATTTTATTTTGGAATTTTGTTTCATTTAAAGAAATCTTATTGTTTAGTTTTGTAGCAAGTAAAAAAAAATGCTGCTATTGCAGCTTACTTGAACCCTCTGAAAACCCTTGAAACTTCTTTGCTTCCCAACTGATATAATGCACTTTATTTGCTTTCTTTTTTTTTTAGCTGAATACAGTTAATATTGTTGTGGGTTTATGGAAGACATGTTTATGTTGGGTTATGTGTTGTCAAACACAATTAGAGTGTGTTAGCTGAAGCAGCTGGCCTCCTGCCAGAGCCTTAGCAATAGTTCGTCCGCCCACCTCTGACCAGGCTTCCATCTTTACAAACACGTCTGCTGTTTTTTTCCCTTTGGATTGCATAGCAGGTGGGTTTGATAGCAGAACCCACCAGTTACTGCATCATATAAAGTTTAGTAGACTGCAAGGTTGCGACGGAGTTAAAATTAGCTTCGTGCGGCTTAATCTGCCCTTCACAGTTAGAATAGTATTTACAGTAGAATAGTATTTACAGGTAAAAAAGCCCTACTGTTGCTGAGATCCCATTTGCAGTGATGTGGTAGAGTGCTACTCACTGAGGTGTTTGTGTTACTCTGCAAAGCACCTGCATTTTGAAATGAAAGGTGAAATCACTGGTGCATCGTTGTGTAGCAAAAGCATAACGAGGCTGTGTTTTCACGAGATAGATCTACTCCTGTCAGGAGGTGGAATTAAACCGAGGGCTGTTTTACCTTTTAGAAATAGTTGTAACTATATTGTAATAACAGCTGTGCAGTGTAACTTGGCGTATTGATTAATAATGCTGTAAAACCACGGCAAACAAAATAAGACGCAACATAAAATATCATTTATACCTGTCTGTATATCATAACTGTTGCAAACTATTGAGCAGTTCTTTATAAAGAAAATAAATGAAAGGGAACTATTTAAATCTTCTTGACAGAAGAATAAGAAACATCTTTAATAAATTAGCACGATCTGCCGCAGCTGCTGCAGCTCATAGAAGCCTCAGTCTATTGTTTGCTGCATTGACACACACACAGTCACATTGAATGGAGGTCCACAGTGGCGTCTCAGAGGAGGAGGAGGTTTTGCCACTGTGTAATCCCAGCTGATGCAGCCCTCTGTCAGCAAGGCAGCAATCAGCTGTGGTATTAATCTCAATGCTAATGGGATCATTAGCAAAGCTGTGGAAAAACATACCAATGTGAGGGTTTAGAGACACATGGATAAAGACCATATATGCACATCTGGCAAATAAAGCACATGTAAAAATGCTGTTAACGAAGCAAAAACACAGACACATACACACATGGTTTCTCTTCTGTCTCTCTGCGTGTGTATGTGTACGTAGTTTATTTGAAACCCTGTTTCCCCGCAATGACTCTCTTCCGAACTGTTCTAACTATTGTACCTCTTGTGGTTTCATTCTCAAACGCGCAGACATGTTTCTGACCGAACTCTATACTGACCTTTTACCAAATGTCTCAGATACTAACCCCCTGCCATCTTTTGACACACACATTGGTTCCTGCTGGTGTACTACACACTTAATACACAGATACAGAAAGCCACTGTTCACAGCATGTTCCAGTCTTGTGATGACCTGGTTTGAATCTTCTTTTTAAAAAGAAATCTGTTTTAATATCTGCCTCATTAATCTGAGCTGTACAGGCACCTTATTGATGCAACACTCGAGACGACAGCTGCAAGCTGCAGACAGAAGTCAAGGAGAAAAGACATTACCAGCAGAACAAGTGTGAAGTTTTTCTTATATAAACTGAAAAAAATAAGCAGGACGCTAAAAGATATTTATTATAGTGAGGATGCTATAATGATGAAAGGCCAAGGTCAGCTTTTAGAAAAAATAAAGTCAAATATAGGCTTTACCTTGCAGCTAGCAAAACATCTAAACTTTTAGTGATGCTTACCTAACTAGTGTAAGCTCATCAATAGGTAGTCTTATTTTTGCATAAAAAATTAAATATATTCTAAACAGCCACAGCTAAATTAAGATAGTCCAATTGTTGTCAAATGATGCTCGATCTCCTTGTGATTGAATATCGAGTTATTGAACGACCTCTAAAATTTGCAGTGTGTTAAGTCCTTAAAAACATATAAAAGTGAAAATGTGCTAATAAATGTGATAATTGTTGTAATGTTTAAAATGTGACAGCAAATCGAAAAATATTTTTGTCAGTGCAAGTTTAGCCTTATATGTAGGGATGGGTGTCGTTTAGGTTTTATCCAATACCAGTACCAAACCGGTACTTTTGAAACGGTGCCGGTGCTTAAACGGTGCTCGAACCAGTGCTTAAAGAATGGAGAACACAAACTGTGTCCAAAAACCTCTCTTGTTTAGCTGTTTTGTTTGTAAAAAGATAACAATATTAGCCTTTTCTGCAGCTATAGGGCATATATGGCATCACTCTTGGCTGGAAGCAGTGCTTAATCAATGGAAAAAAACACAAACTTTGTCCAAAAACCTCTCATGTTTAGCTGTTTTCCACTTTTTCTTTGGTCATTTTAGCCTTTTTGGCCAGGGTGAAAGGAGCATCTGCCATCAAACAAGAAGACAGCCGCATGTAACTACGACGGTGTTTGCTAGTTCACCTTACATGCATTAATGTAATAACGTAGTTAGCCTACTCAGCGTAAATTACACACGTACAACATTAAGCTACTCACACAGAGAAGAACGGCTGCTGCTGCTATCATCATCCGTCATCATTTCTGCTACACTGGCAGGGCTAGGGGCCAGGACCTCTCCTCTTTGGGTTCTTGGGGGATGTTGCTAACTCCGGGTCCGATAACAGGCACCACACCCGCAGTAGATGTGCACGGTGTGAGGTCTCGCAGCAAGCTATCAAATACGGTGCATTTCTCGGCTTTTAACAAAATGCTATACGTCGCCAGGTGTTTCATCAGATTCGAGGTGTTACCTCCTTTGCACAGTATCATCTTAAAGCACTTGTTGCAGGCTGCTGAGTTTGCATCTTTTGCTGTGAAGTACAGCCAGACTTTTGACCGCTTCGCCTTGGGCATTTTTAATCTGTAGATCTGCTCTAAAAGAACGTACGTACCTGGGCCCGCCTACTACGCTTGCAATGGTAAAATGATTGGCTAGAATCCAAAGTGTGTGACATCTCAGGAAAAAAAAAGCACCAAAATAAAGCACCGAAATGTGCGCTGCTTTTCGGTCTGGTTACTACCGTTTATGTCAGAACCGGTACCCATCCCTACTTATATGTTGCTTTTAAAAAGTTACACTCTGTCTGATGAATGTGTTAATTATATTATAGAAATCTATAGTAATCTTTTTTAATTCTCGATATTGTGCCTAAACTAAAGTCCTAGAATTTTATTTGCAAAGCATAACTTTACTACATTGCTATGTCTGTAGAATAGAGATGGAATAAGAGTGAGAGTGCTTTCAGGTACATCCTGCTTCTCACTTCTTCTATGTGCAAACTGTTTTGATGCATTAAAAATAAAAACCATATTAGATATATCCATTGAGCAATACATGAAAAAGGATGGGTGACAAAAAACAACAAATCAAACAAGGTGTTTGTCACATCAATGCATTTTGCCTTTTCATGATGAGAAAAAAGCACAAATATTACTATTAAAATGATCAACTTTTATGTTTTTAAGTATGACTTAAGCAGAAATTCACATATTCATAAAACTTTATATGAAATTGTTGGAAATGTTTTGTTTATACTTAGAATTATCAATGAAGTAGATAATTGTGTGAATGGGTTCCTTAATTGAACTTATATTTGATATTTGAAGCTCATATTTGAAGCAAGTAGTTGAAGCCACGACCAATGGGAGTGAATGATTCTGCTCTTTGACATATCGTGGGTGTTAGATACAGTAGGCATTATGCTAGTGGACATTGCGCAACTGGGAATGTCCACTAGCAACCAAACGTCAACACCAAAGTGATGCATGTCGAGCAAATCACTTTGTGTGGGCAGTAAACAACTCTTAACTCTGATGAACTTATTGATTCAACACCAGTGGGAGTGAAAGACACCATTTACTAACATTTGACAGAGTGCTAGCTGCTAAGCCCCAACCACATTTAGCGGCTAACGCGTGGTTGGGGCTTCAATTCTTAGTTCTGAGAATAACTATAAATCTAGGAAACTGTTTTATGGGGTCAGTGGTCTCTGCAACTAAAGCTACTAAGTGTAATCCATTTGTCATTAATTTGATCATGAATGTTGTTAATTAATTTTACCAGTCGTTTACCTATCTGTTCACTACTGTGATTTTATTTTGTGATGATAGACTATACGACATTTGTAATCTACAAGGCCAGAATAATTGTTAGCTCGCAAAATAAAATCTTAATCTGTAATGTATTCACACTGATTTAGGAGCTTTAACAGAAGTTTGGAAGCTTTGTGATCCATATTATTTTCCAAGCGGCATCAAAAAGGCTGTAAAGATAACTTGTCTAAAAGACAAAATATGAAGTTAAGAGCCTCACCCCAACCATCACTCTAATGCCGTTTGGGCTTATCTTATCGTTTTTGTTGTTTGGGTTACCATTACCTGATTTAAATTAGCTAACTTGCATATTTGTGTTCAGCTTTGCAAGTAGTATAATGTCTGTTTCAAATGTGAGGATTTCTCTGTCGCTCTTTCTCTTTCCAACCCACTCTTCTATCCACAAAGGACAGGAAAAACATTTGAATTTTCCCTCAGTACTTTCTCACTGTTGAGACGTTTGTGTGTGTGTTTTTTTTCCCCTCTCCTTATTTTTCTTTTTTTTTTCCTCTCTTTTTTTTTTCTGCTATTTTTTTTAAGACTCCAGTCACATCCGCAATCCCGCGGCCCTATAAGGAGCTTTCACGCTTTTTGGTTTGCTTTAGATGTTTAATACCCCTCTCTTTTGTGTCAGGCAGCCGGAGAGGCGTTAAGAAGCGCTGATAAACCCCACTTAGATCCCTTCCTGGCCCGTCACCCTGGCCTGCCGGGCCGCTTTAGCAGGGAACTGATCTGTGACGGCCTGCCACTCAAACTGAGCACTTCTGAAGGTTGACACAATGGAGTGAGCAACACACCAGAGGGCCCAGGGGTTGGTGGGGGAGGAGGAAGGAGGGAGGATAAGGTAGAGGAGAGGAGGCCAAGAGGTGCCCTAAAAGAAGCCTAGAGGAGGGGCCAGAGTGTATCACGCTGTTATCTATTTCCTCTCTTTCAGCAGTTTCGCCCTCCCTCCCTTACTGTGTGCTACTGTAGAGCTCCCCATCTTTCCCTGTTCGCCTTCTCGGCAACAGTAACACACACACACAGACAAAAAACCCTCTTCTCTGTCGTTTTTCTCTCTGCGGTCAGGACTATCAGTCTGGCAGCTAGAGATGAGATTGAATGAAGAGGCAGACTTGGTGAGTGTGGTGGGAGGGTTGAGGACTAGATAGGAATCAGCAGTGCATTGCGGGGTCTGGTGACGGTGGTTCATGCGGTGTGCTCACTGCTGTGTGGCATAATGGGTCCAACCAGAGCCAGGCTAAGGCCGACAGTGCGTCAGGAAGCAAAGCTTTGAGATTGACAAGCTCAGGGAGGGGTTGGGGCTGCAGCGGAGGCAGCGACGGTGGGGTGATGCGGCCACTGCTACTGCTATTGCCATCAGTTTCCCGTGGGGCCGTGGGTGGGTAGTGAAGCCCAAAATGTCAGCGCTGATACTGTGCAGCTCGGCTCGGCTATCACACTGCTGCAGCTGCCTGCCATCCACCGCATCCACTCATTCATATAGAGACATGGGAGTATTGCACAGACACACACACTCACTCTCTCTCTCTAACACCCACAGTTTTCTTTCTGCGTTTCGTCAGCACCTTCCTTGTTCATTCATTTCAGTTCTATAGAACCATTTTTGCACACAAACAAACACACACGTGCGCGCACACACACACACACACACACACACACACACACACTCACACGCACACTTACACTCTTCATGGGATGTCTTTAAACACACATTCATGCACAGTTTTACTCCTTCCATCTCGCTGTCTTTCTTCCCCTCCTCTTCCACACATTCACATTGTGCCTCTGTCAGTTCTATCTCAGCTGTTCAATCAAGCAAGTACTCCACTGCTCTCTCTCTGTGTCTCTTTTACCCCACTCACTGTTTAAAAATGATCTTTCCAAACTTGTTTTTCAGTTTTTTATTTATTTTTATTTTCCATTGATCTCATACCTTGTTCCTTTTGTATATCTCTTTTTCTATTTAGTGATGCTTTTATTGTGAAGGGCAAAGTGTCAGCAACTTTGATAATTGATGTTGCACAAACTTACGATGTCATTTCTCAGTGCAGGTATATGTGGCATGTGCTTTTGGAAATTGTGTGCATTTTGTTTTGTTTTGTGTGTGTGTGTGTGTGTGTGTGTGTGTTTTTGTGTGTGCTGCCCATGTGTCACAGTTGGATGATGAATGTGCTGACAGTAGAGGGGTCAGTGTCACAGACAGTATGGTCAATTGCCCCTCGTCCCCTGAGCCTAACCTTGAGCAACACTCCCTGAAGAGTCTCAATCTGCCATTAAGGCCTGCACACACACACACACACACGCACACACATACACACCCACACACACGCATTCCCAAGTGAGCATGTGCCATTAGTAGATGGCAGGGCTTGGTTTGACAGAGAGCGATTAGCTCCCTATCATGTGTATTGATCACCATGTCCTGGCTGCTCCCCGAGAGGAGAGGCTGAAGGGGTTTAACAAGGCTATTGGGACATACACGCACACACCCTCACACATGCGTGCACACACTCACTATTTGCCAGCAAGTTTATGCGCCTCCACGGAAATTTTTCATCCATCCCGTTGTCATTGGTTTCACTTTTGGAAACCAATGTAAATAGAGTGACTTTGGAAATACTTTTCTCTAAAAGTTTCTGGGAACTATTGCCACACACCGCTCTGGTGTTTAACTGCTTAGCCAGCTGAAAATGGTTATATCTTCAATAGCCTACCAATACTACTCCCAGTTTAATTTGATCTGACGTTTGAGATGCATCTGAAAATATTCCTGTTAACACTTTCTTTAACCAGTGTATTTAGAAAGCCCTCAGGATCTGGCAGTTCAAAATGCAACAATCATATTGTATATAGTGTAATATAAGTTAAAACAGAAATATAAAAAAAATAAAAAATAAAACAAGAAGAACTCAGAGAGTGCAAACCTCCACCATGGCAGATCACTCTACAGTATTTACTTTTAATAATAATAGTATTGTATTCTGTACATATTAATTTAGTTTACATTGTTCTTTTTGAATGCACTTTAAGAAGTTTGTAGTGCAATCAAAATAACACATTTTGGTGTTAGTTTGAAATAAGTCAAATGTAAAGTTGAGGTCAGAGGTCAAATGTGACATGATATTTGGATGCAAACTATAATGTGATCTTTTTAAACCACACATACCATTTTTAAAGATAAAATACATTTTCTGAAAGTTTGACCTTGAAGTAGAGCTTAGAGGTGAAATTTAGATTCCCCGTATGTCATAGTTCATTCCCTATATGACAGTACAAACTGTCAATACAAATAATGGCAATAAGATACATAGTTTTAAATAGCGCTGTTACTTTGACCTTCAGATCAGTTTGTTAATCAGAGGTCAAATGTGACATAATATTTTAAATCTTTATACAGTACTTTCTATGTGTTGACAATATGTACCACACTAAGAATGATAGTTTCTAAGGATTTGTGTCAATTTTCCCCCAATAAATCGTTAAATTGACGTAAGCAAACTTTGAATGGATCGTTAACACGACCCCACTCTAAACCGCTACAACGTTTTAGCAGAATTCACTCAAAACCTGTTAAAAACTACAGAGACAAAATGACGACACGCATGCAAATGTTACCAGAAACATAACCTCCTTTGCAGAGATAACTATGTTTTTTTAGAAGTGCTTTGCAACGTGCAAATAAAAAGGCAGCTGCAAGCTTGTGCTCACTGATGCTGTCCATTGCTCACTGATGCTGTCCATTGCATGCCAACGATAAAGTCTCAGTGGACCCCAGTGGCTGGCTCATGCTGTATTGGGAAACTGCTCGTGTCTGTTTTGCATTAGCATGATGACATTTATGTGAATGTCCTGAATGAATGCGCATGAAAGGTGAACTATCAGTTCTGTTATTCTGATTATCCAGAGGAATACATATGTACCGAGTGTACTGTTGTGCTACACAGTATATCCTAAGTAAAATGCTAGTTTGGAGCTGCACTCTGAATTTGGTACATGTTTTTGTATTCATAACAAACAAAACAAAACAAAGCAATAGTATAGCTCACACATAAATTAGAAACAATGTTTCTCTTGCTAAATAGGAATTGCCTAAATGTGCTAACAAATCCAAGTGTTTGTTACACTTAGCTTATTATGCTTTAAATCATCTTAAATTAGCATAAATCAATACGCTGCACCTAAAATAAACACTCATTTGATTACATTTGCAGATTTGTGCACATCGCATCTTCTCTCTGCCTGAGTTCTCCTCTGTTTCACATCACGTATGACGAGTTCTTAGCATTAACAGCTGTCTTCTTTGGGAAGGTTAGACCAGCTCCTAGCTTTTGTTAATTGAGTATAATTGAAGATGGTGAAGAGGGAATAAACCAAGCAGGCTTTTAGGAACATAAAAGACTGCCGCCGCCTCTCAGTAGTATTTATTTTCAACCTCTTCCACTCTGATTTAAGTGTAAGAGGACAATAGTGGCCTGACAGTGATATGTGCGTGCGCGTATGCGTGTCTGTGATCTGCTGTTTGATTTCCTTCACCCACCTTCACAAGGACCAGCCTCTTATCAGATCAAAGCTGCGAGCAGCGGCCTATGAAAGAAATCGTGCGTGCGCGTGAATGCGTGCACATGCGTGTTGTGGAGGACAGAGGTGTAGGTGAGGCGGGGGTGTTTTTGTTGCTTTTAACCCAGGACAATGGAACGGCAAAGGAGAGAGTAAGCGAGTACTCTTTGAACTAATGAAGAGGAAACCTTTTACTCTCCTCCATAAAGATGCCCAGCTCTCCCCGTGCTATGGATTTCCCCCGTCTATTTCAAAGTAGTGTGAAGCAGAATAGGACAAAATATTTTATTTGTTCGGTGCCTCTCACTGTCTTGCTTTTATCCTCGTAAAACTAGAACAAGGAAAAAAGTTAAATTGCGAAAGCGAAATTGAGACAGACGATTATTAGAGCTGTAGTGCATGAGCGTCTTTGGGATGAGCCAAAGGTGATTTGTTAAGGTGGAGTGATTTTTTTCTTTCTTCATATTTCCAAATCATTGTAAAGAAGTAGTAAAGTGCCCATTTAAAATATGCCTTACAACCCAATATGTGATGGGTTGCTTCCATTCATGGAGCTTAAATCAGGCCACGGCATCTTCTTCTGTATCATTTTATTCCGAATGTCTGGACTTCCAATGATTTCCTGTGAACAAGCAGTTGGCGACATGTACATGAGGTGTTTGCAGGTACGTTATTTGTGTGTTTCACTGCAGTGTTTCCCAGAGGCAGGAAATTTGCCAAAAAAAGAAGTTGAACTAGCTCAAATATTCAAACCACTTCAAACTTGACATTTACTGCTTCAGATTCCCCCGCAATACACCCACTAAGAGTGAAATAAATTGAAATGCCTGTATAAGAAAAGTGGAGAACACAGACGTGAAAATACTCAGAGTTACCTTCATTTATCAGTGAGAAGATTACAAACTAATAGTTCCAGTTTACAGGTGAGCTCTGATCTTTTCGTTGTGTGCTTTCCAGGTTCACTGGGTGCAGAGACAGCACTGCCATTACAGAGACAAACGAGTTCCTGTGACAAGACTGGACCATGGCACTACCAATGGCAAGTTTGACTAATACTGTTCCCTGACTAATGCTTTGTTTTTCACTGTGCTGAGTTATTAGTTTTTGCTGAATTTCTGTGATTTTCACGGAAAACTTTGGTTCAAGTCCCTCTGCCATGAAATACCCATTACTAAATAAACAACTGAAGGCGGGACTGGTTTAGGGGATGAGCAGGCGACCATGGCTGAGAGCGGCCCGGGTTTGAATTCGACCTGTGGCTCTTTGCTGCATGTCTTCTCTCCTCTCTCTCCCCCTCTGCTTTCCTGTCGTTCTTCGCTGTACCCTTTCAGATAAAACTACAAAAAGGCCGTAAAACATAAATAAACAACTGCAGTTAAAGTATTTCTTAGTTTGGCTTTCAATAGCCAGTTGGCTTCATCAGGCTCAATTTCAGAAAAGTTGGCACATGGTGTGAAATATAAATAAATACAGTAGAATGCAATGACTTGCAGCTCTCATACACCAATTTTTCATTCAAAATACAACATATTGTTTTAATTTAAAGAATGTAGCATTTTAAGAAAAATATAAATCATTCATATGTCATTTTGAATTTGCTGAGACACATCTCAATAAAATTGGGACAGGGCCACGTTTAACATTAGCATCCCCTCTTGTTGTTCCATTCTTGTCTGGTATCAGGTCCTCCCTGCTCAGCAGTCCGGCTCTCCTTTGGCATATTTTTCATTTCATGATGCTCTAAATGTTCTCAGTTGCTTGAAGATCTCAACTGCAGGCGGGTCAGTTCAACGCTCAGCTTTTGTACTATGCAGCCATGCTGTTGTAATAGATGCACTATGTGTGTGTGTGTGTGTGTGGGGGGGGGGGGGGGTTGTTTTGTTTTTTTTGCTTAAATATGCAAGGCCTTCGACGAAAAAAGATGTCATCTGGTTGGGAATGCATAGCCTGCACTGATCCAGGCTTTCCAGATGTGCAAGCTGCCAATTCCATAGGCACTGATGTACCCCCATACCATCAGAGATGAAGGCTTTTAAACTGAGCGCTGATAACAAACCAGATGCTCCCTTTCCTCTTTAGTCCAGAGGATGCAGTGTTCGTGTTTTACAAAAAGAATTTCAGATTTTGATTTGTCTGACCACAGGACAGTTTTCTGGCCCAGAGATAATGGTTTCTGGACCATGTTCACATATGATTTCTTTTTTGCATGATTGAGCTTTAACCTGGATTTTCATTGGCTAAAACAGAAGCTGCATAGGTGCAGCATAGGTGCAGCTTCTGTTTTAATGCTCATTTGCACACAAACCCAGAGGGTGAGAAGAGAAAGAAGACAAGAAGGAATGAGAGTCCTGGCTTTGTTTCCTTGTTATGAGGCAAAACTAATGTAGCCTAAGCTAGTGAGACCAATCATGGTGGGTTATCTGGCCCAAGGTAATGTTCAGTCTGCAGACATCAGTGGATGGATATCAGCTGAAAATGTGGTAAAAGTGGCATTAAGCCTTTACATGTTTATTTATTCCTTTTTTGAACTTCTTCATTGTCTTTTGAGACATTTTTACCTGTAAAAATGGGTAATGGGAAAAGTAGCTAATGCAATATGTTAGGTAATTTAACAGCTGCAGCATTCGTATTTAGCAAAAAAACAATTTTGTGTGTGTTTGCAGGATTCTGGCTTGAAAATACAATGCTGGATTTGTGCAGATATCACAAAAATAAAGTCCGAGTGGGTAAAGTAGTATGTATTCAATTTTTTCAAAATACATGCTTATTATTCCACGAAACATGAGTGAGTGCCTGAGTCTCTCTGAATCAGCTATGTTGGGTGCAATGAATTCATGAAAGTCTGCCAAATTTTACCTTCATACTAAGAAGGTTTTCTCAGTTACAGGTCTTCAGAGAGTACGTAAAAAATGAGTATGCCGCACT